>NW_020955033.1:38190042-38341865 GCF_900497805.2 Vombatus ursinus | reverse complement strand
ACACACACACACACACACACACACACACACACACACACACACACACACACCATTACTAAAAATCTGTACCCAAATACTTCCAAATCAGCAAACTACCATACATTTGCACTTAGACATACCTGAAAGTCCAAGTGTTGATTCAGACTCTCTTGAGGTTGACTCTTATCTTAAGATGTTGATTCCACAATGCCACATCACTCAGCGATCCCTTGTTAGCACAACACTCTCAGCATTCTCTATCCCTCTCGGCAAAATACTAGTTTTCTAACTATACCTACTATATCCAGAGTCAAAAGAATATTTTGACAATGTCTTTATGCTGTTTTATATCCCAGAGGGTTAATTAATAACTAAGGTACATGGCTGATTTCATTTTGAATCCTATCATGGGGCAGCAGATTGTAGTTGCTCTTTAAATTGTTATTTCATAACAAATTTCTTCCAAAAAGCATGTTTTGCAACTCTCCACAACTTTCAATGTGCCATTTCTATTTCTTTACACAGCATATCTAGTACAAGAGTATTACATTTTAAGTGTGATGGTCATAGGGCAATAAGTTTAATTCTTTTTTATCACTATTATTATTAATTTATTTACTTTTAGTTTTTAACATTCACTTCCACAAGATTTTGAGTTCCAAATTTTCTCCCCACCTCTCTCCTCCCCACATCCCAAGACAGCATGAATTTTGAATACCCCTTCCCCCAGTCTGCCCTCCCTTCTATCACCCCCCCTTCTTTTATCCCCTTCCTATTCTGTTTTCCTGTAGGGCAGGATAGATTTCTATACCCCATTACCTGCATATCTTATTTCCCAGCTGCTGTAAAAACAATTTTTTAACATTTGTTTTTAAAACTTTGGGCTCCAAATTCTCTCCCTTCCTTCTTCCCTACCCACCATTGAGAAGGCAAGTGACTCGATATAGGTATGCATGTGTAGTCATGCAAAACACTTCCATAATAGTCATGTTGTGAAAAATTAACTATATTTCCCTTTATCCTATCCCGCCCCCCATTCATTCTATTCTCTGCTTTGACCCTGTCCCTCCTCAAAAGTGTTTGCTTCTGATTACCCCCTCCCCCAATCTGACCTCCCTTCTATATCCCCCCTCTCTTATTCCCTTCCCCCCTATTTTCCTGTAGGGTAAGATAGATTTCTATACCCAATTGAGTGTATCTGTTATTCCCTCCTTAAGCCAAATTCAATAAGATTAAGATTCACTCTTCCCCTCCACTATAAAAGTTTTATCTTGTCTCTTGTCTATTTTATGTGACATAATTTACTACATTCTACCTCTCCCTTTCTCCCAGTATAATCCTCTGTTACCCCTTAATTTAATTTTTTTGATATGATCCCTTCATCTTCAACTCACCCTGTGCCCTCTGTATGTATAGACATATATATACATATGTATGTACATATATATAAAAATATATACATACACAGATATGAGTGTGTGTGTGTGTGTGTATTTTTTCCCCTCCAACTACCCT
Source organism: Vombatus ursinus (assembly GCF_900497805.2). Lineage (NCBI taxonomy): Eukaryota > Metazoa > Chordata > Mammalia > Diprotodontia > Vombatidae > Vombatus > Vombatus ursinus. The sequence goes on along the minus strand of NW_020955033.1, from coordinate 38,340,371 downwards.
AATCCTGAGAAAGGTCTCATGAGTCACAAACATCATCTTTCCATGTAGGAATGTAAACAGGTCAACTTTAGTAAGTCCCTTATGATTTCTCTTTCCTGTTTACCTTTCCATGCCTCTCTTGAGTCTTGTATTTGAAAGTCAAATTTTCTATTCATTTCTGGTCTTTTCACCAAGAATGCTTGAAAGTCCTCTGTTTCATTGAATGTCCATTTTTTCCCCTGAAGGATTATACTCACTTTTGCTGGGTAGGTGATTTTTGGTTGTAATCCTAGCTCCTTTGACCTCTGGAATATCATATTCCAAACCCTCCCATCACTTAATGTAGAAGCTGCTAAATCTTGTGTTGTCCTGATTGTGTTTCCACATACTTGAATTGTTTCGTTCTGACTGCCTGCAATATTTTCTCCTTGACCTGGGGACTCTGGGATTTGGCTGTAATATTCCTAGGAGTTTTTCTTTGGGGATCTCTTTCAGGAGGTGATGGGTGAATTCTTTCCATTTCTATTTTACCCTCTGGTTCTAGACTTTTAGCACAGCAAAGAGATCCCTGCAATCCCCTTCTGGTCAGTCACTTGATCCCCCACTCCATCTGTGGGCCAACAGCTTCAGAAGCAGCTGCCACCGAGGGCTGGGGCCAGACCTAGCTCTACCCTCACTGGGGTCTGATAGACCTTTCCTACTGACCTTCTAAGTTGTCTTTGGTGTTTATGAGTTGAGAAATCTGGAAACCACCACAGCTCCCCTTGATTCAGTCCTCTGATGCCTGCTCCAGGTTCACTGAGGCCTGGTCTTTGCCTGCGCAGCCCATGCTGAACTGCGCTCCTTTCCCAGCCTGGTGCAACAGACCTTTCCAATCAATCATCCAGGTTGTCTTAGGCTGCAAAATTGTTTCACTCTGTCTTTTTGTGGGTTCTGCTGCTCTAGAATTTATTTAGAGCCATTTTTACAGTTATTTGGGGGAGAGCTCAAGCAAGTTGCTGCTTTTACTCTGCCATCTTGTCTCTGCCCCAGTAAGTTTCATTCTTATTGATTGCTATAGAAATGCTATCAGCTGGAATCCATTTCACTTCTATTTGTGGTCTTCCTTGAAGTTTAATATGTGTTCCACAGTTAGAGTTTATGTCCAACTTTCCACAGATTCATTTGCTCCTCCTTACCTATTGTTTTGATAAGTGATGCTACCCATCTTCTTCCATCATTCCCCATATAACATGTTGATATGTTAAGATCAACTGTTTCTCTGACCAACACCACTTTTTTCCTCTCCCTATTATGGTGAATTTTGCATCATTTAAACTTCTCTAAGAAATGATGATAATTATATTAATGTCTTTACTTTTATCCATTTCCCACATTTCAAAGTCTCTAGCTTTATAGTTATATACAGTATTTTCTTATCTTTACACTTTCCTCAGCATTTATGTTGGTTTTTGCCTTTATTTTAACACGTAAGTGATCTAACTACACACTGCTAACTCCAAAATGACTCCTGAATTGATAACCATTAATTTACTTCAAAATAAGATACAATCAATATCATTCAGTGTGTTGTTCAGTTTTGTGTCTTTCAAATCCTTTCTTTGAGACAGTAATTATGATCAACAGTTGGTGAAGCTTCTAGTACCAGCCTTTGATCTCTTACAGTTCTTTATTCATTCCACATTTCTCAGCCATATTTTTTACTCTTCTCTTTGCCTAGTTTCACAGCAATATCTCTAATAAATACAATATACATTGAACTGGTTTGAAGGATGATGCCAGATTCTTTTGTAGAATATTTCCAAGTGACAAAAGAGATAATTTCAGAGAATTCTATATAGTGTGAACTAATGAAGAATGAAGTAAGAAAAACCAGAACAATTTATATATGTTCAACAACACTGAAAAGAAAAACAACTTTGAAAAAATTTTAGTCAATGCAATAACCAACCATGTCTCCAGAGCATCTAAGATGATGCATGTTACCTATTTCCTGACCAAGAAATGATGAACACAAGGTGCAGTGACACACATTTGTGAACATGGCCATTGTGTGAATTGGTTTTGCTTCATTATGCATATTTTTCTCTTTTTTTCTCTCTATTTTTAATGAGGAGGGTAGGGGTAAAGATGGTAGCAATAGTGAGTTCCTCTCCCCCCCCCAAAAAATGACGTTATAATATTTTTAAAAATACACAAAAGAAAACAGAAAGTTCAGAAGGAAGCACAAACAAGCAGGACAATTTTTAACGCATGAAATTTATTTTATCCCTCTTTTGTGTTCTGCTTTTTGTGTAGAAATGCTCTTTTTTATTTTAATTTTTTAATAAAATAATTTTTAAAAATAATCATGCCCTTTGTCCCAATTGCATTAAAAGTTATCAAAAATAATAAGAAAAGATTTATCTGTTGGAGGATTTTAATAGAACCATCTCTGTTAATTAAGAAAAATTGGGTGCAAATTTAATGCCAAGATAAAACGATTTTTTTTAAAGTATGTACGAATATGAGTCATAAAGCTTCTATGTACTCTATGAGACTTTGAATTTTTATTACTTATAAACCATATTTTCTAATGTATTCCAACATTAGCCTATAATTCTCTGATGATTAATATCAACCAAGGCATAAATGGAGAATTTTGTGCCCACCAAAAATTTTTGCCACTGTTATTGAGGTTGTACAATGTTCACGCCTCCTATAACTTCAAGATCAAGTAGAAACTTCTCTGATATTTAAAGTCCTTTACAACATAACCCTACCCTATCTTTCTAGATTTATTCTACGTTACTCCCTTTCCACACACTACATTGCAGCCAACCTGGCTTTCTTGCTGTTCCTCACAGAAACCACTTGTCTCTAACCTTCATTTTCATCATTCCCCATGTTTGCCTTGCATTCCTTCCTCACCTGCTCCTCTTGGAGTTCCTTACTTCCTTAAAATGATAGCTCACTATCACCTTCTAAGGAAAGTTTTGACCAATTTTCACACCTGGCAGTGCCCTCTCTGTTTAAACTTGTATTTATTTGGTAAATATTTTGAAAATATTAATGATAGTGTTGTCTCTCCTGGCTGAATGAATGTAAGCTAAATAAGATCATGAATGGTTTCATTTTTCTTTTGTATCCACAGTTATTTGGACATTGTTTGGGCCTTGACTGGCTCAGAGTGAATATGAATAGCAATTGTTTCTATTTTGACCAGAAACCCTGTGGGTCTTCCCTTCCCTGATTTTTTTGTTTGTTTGTTTTTGACTAGGTGAAAGAGGCCATTTTCTGCCTCATTTCTTACCTAGCATTAATCATTGAAAGGGCACTGTTTCAGTCAGACTGAGACCTATTGAAACCTTAGCTTAAAAAAAGTCAAGGTCTCCCCCTGCATCCAGGGCCGTCTCCAGTTGTCCTGATCTATATCTTGTGACTGGACTCAGATGGCTCTGGAGGACAGAGTGAGGCTGGTGACTCTGTACCACCCTCCTTCACTTCAATTCAATTCACCTTCATGTCATGCCATTGCTTCCCTGACATCATACTCCTTTTTGAGAAAGGACAACAAAAACCTAGCACAGAGGAGGCAAGACTTAAAAAACATGTGTTGATTCCTTAAATGATTGATTTCATGATGGTGAGAGAGCCTGAATTTGTTTTCAGATTTAAACAATTGCATTATTATATCTATATTATTAAAGAAGCAAGAGTCAGTCTATTTTCAGATTTAAATGCCACAGATTTATTCACCCATTTCCCAGAATTTAAAAAAAAATACCTTCTTCCCTCTCATTTTCCAAATTTGTTTAAGCATTGTGTAGTTAACACTCCATCATTGACAGCCTGGATTTTCCCAGAAAGGGAATGAGGTGGGGAACCCAAAACTTATTTACGTTGAATTTTGAAAAAACACTGAATAGGATTCTGATGCAGCTGATTTTACTCCTTTAGTTACATCTGTCTTAGGCTAATATCAGCATTAGTTTCTGTTCTGTGAGCTCATCTGGCTTGGCAACACAGGGATGCAGTTCAGGAGTTACAGTGGGATGCCAAAAACCTTGTTCTAGATAAAAACTGGGTGAGTGTGATCTATAAAATAAACAATACATGTATGAATAAGTGGGTGCTGGCTGTAATGAAGTTATAAGTAGGAGGTAAAGCAAGCATCTTTTTTTCAAAGTCAAATTTGAAGGTTCCAACTTTTCAAACAAGTTTTTCTAGACTAGAAGGGTTGATTCTAAGCATTCTTGAAAAAAGAGTAATGTATTCTGACATTAATAATTCATTTATTTCAATGAAGACATGGCAAAATTAATCCCTCATTTTTGCCCAGAAGGATTTATTTTCAAAATCCTCATTTGTGATAGTGAAGTAGCAACTAACCCCCCTGAAGATGTCATGAATCTCCTGTAATCTTCATTGATTACATAATTAGTCTGTACTTTGTTATTGGAAAGATATTTATAAATTTGAGACTTTCCCTTAAAGATCCTCAGGGGATATAGAGACAACCATCATAGTATTATGTATTATATTGCTTTTGTATTAACTCAAAGTGAATCTCTACAAGGGAAATACTCTTCCTTGAATGTCATAAAGGGCCTTCTTTCTACTAGTTCATGTGTATGGTTGCTTAATTTTGTTTTATTTATTTAAATCATGAATCTCAATGAGGGGAGGGTAAAGGTACAGATTGAAAGGTAGCTGTGTTATGTCATTTATATGTGTTTTTAGCAACTATAATAGAATAGAAAAGAAATACTATGGGGAGAGGGAACATATGTGTAATGAAAACAGTATGCATTTTGTCCTTTACTAAGTCTATCTCAAAACCCTCAGCTGAGCTCTCCAAGTGTAGCCAAAAACATTAAAGATTATGAGAAAGTTGTTGTTGTTGTTTGTCCTTTGCTCTTGAAGAGGACCATGAAATCTGGAACATGAGGCCTTAACTTGCAGGTGAATTAGATTTAAGTGAGGGAGGGCTGTGCAGGTCACCAGTCTCACTTTCTCCTCTGGAGCTATCTGGGTCAATGGCAAGATATAGATCAGGAAAACTGGAGATGACCCCTGGGAAAGTATGAATGCCAACACTGTAGCACTATTGATAAGACAATCCAGCCTACTTGTGTTACTGACTTCAGCAGTAGTAATAAAAATAACAATTCAGTAATTTGATAATTGCCAAGACAGGTAAAACCTCCCTATTCTGTAAGGAAAAAGGTACTTTATTCAATTTATCCAATAATTCCTTCAAAAGATACTTATTGGGTATTTATTATGTGTATAAAAGATTCATTAAACACTGTTATATTTGAAAATTGCTAGCTACAGCTTATTGGAATCATTTAAACGCATTTTTCCACATGATATTTTGTGAAAAAATTCTCCTTGGCTACAGGGGAAAAAATGAGGGCCAATAGTTAGAAGTTGTAGAGTGGCATTTTTAATTTAATATAAAGAGAAACTCTTTGATAATTACAGCTGCCCCCAAAATGGAATAGGTTGTCTTAGGAAATAATAAATTTGGTTCTTGAAAGTCTTCAAATAGAGACTGTTTTATATAGGGGAAAATTTTGTTTAAAATAGAACCTCTGAGCTCCAGTACAAATTTTAGATCATATGAAATCCTAATACTGAAGTATTACTGAGGTAATGTCACTCTCAAGTAAATTTCCATTTGAGAAAAAAAAAAGGTAAGGTAATGTAAAAGCCAAAGAATAAAATCCCTATTGCTATGATGCCAGGCATTAGAGAATGAAAAGGAATGGGAAGTGATTTAGGTAGGTTGTCTTTCCCAGCATCCTTCAAATATATTGCATTGACAGCTACCTGCCTGATTCACTCATAAAATCTATTCTATCCACAGCATAAGAAGGTTATATTATATCATTTGTCAATGTTGAGCTTTATTTTGGAATTTCTGTGTTAACCAAGACTGATACAAACATAAAAAAGAGAACAATTTCTCTGCCCTCAGGAACTATCATTCTGTTACAGGAAAAAACATATATAGAGAAAAGTAAATGTAAAATGTATACAAAATGGATATAATAAAATAATTTCTGCTGTCAGAAACATTTATTAAATGCTTACTAAAGACATTGTGCAAAGAGAACTGGGGATACAAAGAAAGGCTTCAAGGAACCATATTTTAAAGGGTGAGACAACCTACAAATACTTATTTACATTCGTGTGTGTGTGTGTGTGTGTGTGTGTCTGTATGTGAGTGTGTAAGTGTAATGTAATAAAGTACAGTGTGAGTAGAAATTAATCTCAAAGTGGGGAGGAGGAAGGGACCAGAGAGTGTAGGGAAGTGTAAGAAAAGAAGAGAAAACAGCCTAGGACAGGCCCCTAGAGTATACCCACACATAGGGTATGTGATATACATAAAAGTAAAATGGACTAGGAATGGTCTGATAAGTAGGAAGAGAACAGGAGAGATCAGTTTCATGGAACCAGAATGAACAGAGAGTGACTAGGAAGAGGGAGCAATCAGCAGTGTCAAATGCTTCATCAAAGTCAAGAAGGATGAGAACTAAGAAAAGACCATTGACTGAATTTGGCAATTAAGAGATCATTGTTAACCTACAGAGCCTGAAAAATGCCTACAAGTAGACACAGTGCTTAATGTGTAGTCTTATTAGAACAGTCAGGCAGGGGTAGCATGAGGGCACTGTGTTTTGAAATGGAGGTTGGGAGGGGGTACACACACACACACACACTCACAAACACACACACATGCTGCACTATAAGGATTCAGAGATGGTTAGCTTTTATTCTTGCTTTTCAGGATGACACTTTGTCAGTGGAAACCTGCTGCAAATATCTATAGAAGGCAAATAAACAGCAAAGCTAAAAACCTGAAGTTTTCAGGCATAACCATTACAAAAATAAGGTACTTAGGCTAAAACACAGCAAGTTGAATTTTCCTCAAATTCTCAGGTGATTCGGTATTTTCAAAGGCAGATTCAGATTCATGTGCTATTTGTTCCAGGCTTTTAGAAAAGCTTTTCATAGATTTATGGCCAAGGAACATGTTTATAAAAGAAGGGCAGCTTTTTTTCTTGGCTATACATTCTATTTTTAAAAAGGAATGAAAATTCTCATTTCATCAATTTCGAAGTTAAGGCTATAGTTTAACCTAAAATAACTTGTTTTCTGCACTTTGCATTCCAACAGCTTTTGTTGGTTCTTTCTGGATAATCATTCTAAACATCATAGGGGTTTATATTGAGTTCAGGAAATAACTAGTCGACCAGTTTGGCTATAACACAGAGTTCATTAAAGGGAATAATATGAAAGAAGCCTAGAAAGGTAGATGGGAAACATATTATGGAGAAACTTAAATGCCAGGCTAAAGGCTTTATATCTTATCCTACAGGCAACAGTGAGTTATTCAAGATTTTTGATTGAAATAACATGGTCAGGTTTGTGTTTTAGGAATGTCAATTTGGCAACAGTATGAAAGAATAGAGGGCACAGAGACTAGAACCAGGGAGACTAATGAGCAGGCTATTGTGGTTTAAATTCCAGGAGTTAAATTCATCGTGAGCCCAAATGAAGAAAAACGTTGTTTCGTGGGACATCGGCTAATCTCATCTTGTAGTTGGCTAGATGACCACAAACAGGACACAACTAGGAAGATAATTCTAACTTTGGTAAAGAGGGAAGAAAGCATCAGATAAACATCTCTAGAAAAGACATAATGGAGTTTTTAATAATTTTTCCTTTTGTCCACTTCCCATTTTTTCAAAGTAGGTAGTTTAATTAAACAGGTTGATTTGGAATTATTGTGTATGCATATATATATATGTGTGTGTGTGTGTATGTGTGTGTGTGTATATATATACACACATACATACATACACATATATACACATATATACATACATATATATATATATACACACACACATACATACACACAGTGTGTAATGGAAAAAAATGCTAGACTTTGTATCAGGAGGTCTGCACCAAAACATTAGTTCATAAATATACATAAATGTATATCATATATATAATGTGGTTTGAACATGTATACATATATAAAATGTACATGTTATATAATAGGCACTTACATGCACAATCCTACCTACAATATACACATTGTACATATGAGTTAATTATTTAGATATCCATGCATCTGCAGATATATGAACATATTGTATCAGTATCATGCCACAAACAGCAAAAACAATTGACAAAATGATCCTGCAGAGAACATGGTGACAGCCAGAGGAGCCAAATTTTCCTAAGTATATTTGGAATAGCTCACACATTTATCTAACATTTTAAAGCTTGCAAAGAACTTCCTTAGAATGTGGAGTAATCAGAGAAGGATAACACAATGATTAAGTCACAGGAGTGGGGAACCTGCATTCAACCCAACCCTCATGTTATAAATAAGTAAATCAAGTATCACATTGAGGGAGTAACTTCCCCAAAGTCACAGAGGTAATAGCTTAGTAATTCAAATCCTTTACTATAAACCCCAAATGCATTCTACTGTATCATGTCAATAGCAACACAGGGGTGTAAGTAATACAAGTATTGTTATCTCCATTTTTTGGCCTGAGAGAAGTTGAATGACTTGCCCAGAGTCACACAATCAGTGACAGAATAGTGACATAAACCCAGGTTTGAAGGAATATGACAAAAGGCTACAAAATGGAACACGTTTTTCATCATTTTATAGTGACTTTTTATTATCAGTGGTGTTTGTTAGCTACCATGATTGGACTTTATCACCATAGTACCTGATAAGAGGAAGTGATAAGATCAGTTCAGAAAATGAATTTAGAGAGTTGCACTTGAGTAAGAGGAGAATTCACTACTGGAAATTTTAAAGGTATTTGGAAAACAATTTTCAAGGTTAACAGCTCCAAATTATATTGATTCTTCAATTTCTCTCACCCCACATATCTCATCGATTGCCGAGTTTTATAATTCCACCTCCACATCTCAAGCATCCCTCCTGCTCTCCTCATTCTCAAAGTCTCCACCTTGATTAGCCCCTTCTTGCCTTTTACCTGAACTATTGCAATAGCCTCTTAATTGTTCTTGTTCATTTTCTCCTCTCCGGTCCAAACCAATTCCTAAGGCATATATCTAACAATATTTCTCCTGTGCTCACTAAGTTTAAGTAACCCTATTGCCTATGACCTCAAAGACAAACTATATATGGCATTTAAAGCCTTTCACAAATTGGATCCAATCTGACTTTACAGAGTCATTAGATTCTTTCACATACTATGCATTTCAGCCAAACTAGCTTTCCTTTTCCTCATATATGACACACTATTTCCTATCTCTATACCTTTGCATATACTGTCCCATGTGCCAAGAATGCTCTATTTTTCCCTCACCTCTACCTCTGGTTTTCTAGCTTCTTTCAAAAATCAGCTTAAGCACCACCCTCTATATGAACTGATAGTGACTCCAAATACCTTGCTTGCTTTGTATATGTGTATGTGTATGTATGTGTGTATATGCACATCTACATAGTATTTTTATGTGTGCACATTGCTTTTTCCATAAGAGAAATTATGCTCATTGAAGGCAGGGACTCTTTCATTTTTGTCTTTACATACCCAATGCATAGCACAGTGTCTAGTGTAGCAATTAACAAATGCTAATTGAGCGATTGATATCTCATGGAGAGGGAAATGGAAAAGATAATGAGCAATGCTTTCACACATTACCGAAAAGGGGAATGATCTTTATGTCCATTTTCTCATCTCTATACAAATTTTCTAAGAATGTTCTGTGCATGGATTGAATGTCCACAATGAAAGGATGAGAAGGGTACAACTAGGTACTTGTCTGTGATTTTCTATTAATAGAACACATTTTCACAGTCACATAAAATTCACTGAAAGACATAAAGAATTTTTGAAATCCCATTATTTACATTTTTTATTGGTTTTAGAAAGTATTTGACATGGTAGAACAAAATATAGCCTTGAAAATTCTTCTTAGACATGTGTCCATTATGAAACCATATTAAATTCTGTAAAATACCACTAGAAAGAAACCTTGGTTTAGCATTTTTAAATTTTTGTTTATTTTTAGTGTTGACATCAAGCATGATATTCTTGGACATGGGCAGAATTCAGGACATGCATCAAATTCTAGTTGTGTAATTTGCTGCCTGTCTGACTTTGGATGTGTTAGAGAACCTCACTAAGTCTCAGTATCCTCATTTGTAAAATAAAGTTACTGGATGAGATGACATCTAAGATCTCTTTTAGCTTCAGTCTATAAGCCTGAATCCTAAAAGAAAAAAAGACTGACTGTTAATTGCTAAATCCTCTAAATTCTTATACTCACTAATAATGCCATTGCACATCATATTAATTCCCAGAACATTACAAGACCTCCAGAGTAGAACTCATAGCAATGGAAAAGAGATTAGTCTAATCCGGGGAGGGGGGGGGACCTGCAGCCTCGAGGTCACATGTGGCCCTCTAGATCCTCACGTGTCTCCTTCACAAAGTTTGGATTCAGTCAAAGGGCTGCACATGAGGTCCTAGAGGGCCACATGTGGCCTTGAGGCCTCAGGTTCCCCACCCCGTGGCTCTAATCATTCACACTGGCAAAATAAGTAGATCAAAAATAGATATTCTTCAGACAATGATATGCAGCTAGATGAGCAATCAAATAAATTAGTTTATTTTGATGTATATCTTAGACTGGCATTGCTGGTAGACAATGAATTTGGTCCATAATTTATAAGCAAGAGGAGTCTTGGCTGCATTGAATTTGTAAAATTATTCCATGCTTTTAATGATTTCAAAACTTCCCACTGCTACAGAATTTACCTCTTTAGCATCAATATTCTGCTGGTGATGCAATGTGGCTGTGAATCATGGAACATCATGATCTCCAAAGAATTAGCATATGACATTTCCCAAAGGTCAATGGAAAGATGTGTGGTGGAGATTATATATATATATATATATATATATATATATATATATATGTATATAAGTTGTACCATGTTACCAATAAAGACTTGCTTCTGAGAAGAGTCATACAAGGTTTGTACATAAAGTAGTGTGTAAGGGTGAGGACAAAATCACCCTCACCCCACTTAGTTCTTATCAGGTGAGAACATATCTCAGTTGTACACTATTTGTGAACAAGTTTTGGTACCTTAGTAAGTACAATAGGAAATCTACTTAGATTGACTAGGCCCTTAGTGACAGTCTTTGTCTCTGGAGCCTGTAGAAAATCATTGAGCTAGTTGGAATTGCAGATTGGAGAGAACAGTGAGCCAGGAGAAAGAATTCCAGCTGAATCCCTGAGGAAGAAATATTGGGGAGGAGGGAAGGAGAGTTTCTTGGTCCCCTCCTGCTCTCCCCCCACCTTTCTTGACCAGAGAAGGAACTTATGAACTTCAGAGGATCAAGAAGATTTTGGATTTGCCTTCTTCCCATCAGCCTCCTAGTAATATCCCCAGAACATCTGGTAGCAATTATTTCATCAGAAGTCAAGGACAGACTAGACAGATTCAAGAGCCCAGAAGGAAAAAAAAATTGACCATACCTAAAAAGAAGCATCTTGAAGTCTCTAGCAAATGAACTTCCAAGAGCTGTGAGTTACCCCTTAGCCATATGTGCCTTCTAAGCTTGAATCATTTTTCCTCTGAACTCTTGATGTACTTGTGGGAGAATACATCACAAACTTTTAAGGGAATATTTTGTATTGACTATTCTTAATATACAACCATAATAAATACTAATTTCTCAAAGACTAATTAAGTGTGACTAATTGATATTAAGAGATTATCATGGAGGCAAAATACCTTGATTAGAGTTTGAGAACAACAACATTAGAAAGACAACTCCCAAACTCCTATGATTAACCCTCAGGGAATGTAGTAGCCACATTATAGGATATCCTATGTGCTATATCCTATATTCTTCTCAAGTGTACAATCTCCAGAAAAAGAGTTAGGGAGGAGACTGGCCAAGATAGCAGCGTATGAGAAAGAGATACAGCCTTGCTTTTCCCAAAGAGCTCCTACATCAAAGTAATGACTGGGAAACCTAAGGAGAAAATAGTGAGTCATTTTTCCAGAATCTGGAAAGTAGTTGTGTCTCTCTGACCCAAGAGTTGGATTGTGGCTCCAGCATAAACTAGGGAAGGTATCTGAAGTTAGGTGCAGACTAAACTGGGACTGAATTCCAGAGCAACACTGGTTGCAGATCCTAACCTTGTGTTCCTTTCAAGGAGCAGAAACCAGAACCAGCCTTCAAGTCTGTTTCTGCCCCCAGAACTGAGTTGTCCTTAAGTGGACTTAGGAAAGGACCTGGGACTAGATATATACTGATATGGTTTCCAGGTCAAAGAGTGGTTGCAGGGATCAAGAGTAAGATCCAGCTTGCAATGGGGTTGTGTATCAAGCATGGATTTAGGAGGCAATCTGTAGCTCTGGAACAGAGCTTGGACCTGGTTACAAACAGTATAATGGCCAAAGCATGTAGGAACAAAAATGAACAGCCACTATGTAACACTAAACCTTGAGTAGTTTCACAGATACAACCCTAAACCAATTCTGAAGATCCCAATTAAATCTAAATCTAAGGCGGCAGGAGAAAGGCACAGTTCTATCACTCTGAACCTGTTGAATCTTCCAGCTAGCTGACAGGGACTGAAGTCAGCAGCATCTACTAGAGCTACAACCATGGGCAGTCCCACAGTTGTATTGCCCATACTCAAACTAAGGTCAGGAGCTTGCAAAGCTAAGACCAGGAAGGCATCAAATATCTTTGCATACTCTGAAATCTTGCAGGTCTCCAGCCTGAGTCTTCCCTGAGATCCTTGAAGAACATAGCACTCAATCCTAGGAAACAGAAGCAGCGGAACCCCAGAGAATACAAAAAAAGACCAAGAAGGCCCTAATATTCCTTCCAGAAGTGTGCAGAACCTGGTTCTGATAAAAAGTTACAACTTGAGAAGTAAGGCTAGAACAATGAGTAAACAAAAGATTCCCACCATAAAGAGTTATGAAGCCAATGATGCCCAAGACACAAACCAAGAATAAAAGAATAACTCTAAAGTACCTATAAGCAAAGTTTAAAAGAAAAATGCAGCTTGGCCTCAAGGTCAACAAGAATTCCTGGAAGAACTGGAGGAAGAGTTTTAAGAGGTTTTTTTTTTTCTTTTCTTTTTTTTTTGAGAATTTAAAATGATGAGAACACTAGAAGAAAGAACTGGAAAAGAAATGAAAACATTTCTTGGAGGAAAAATGTGAAAAGAAAATTAAAGCTTAGTATCTTATAAGAGGGCAGCTAAGTGGAGAAGAGGATAGAGCACCAGGCCTGGAGTCAGGAACTGAGTTCAAATCTGGCCTCAGACAAGCATATGAACATGGGCAAGTCACTTAACTCTGCTTCAGTTTCCTCATCTGTAAACTGCTGGGGAAGGAAATAGCAAACCACTCCAGTATCTTTGTCAAGAAAACCTCAAAAGAGTTTTTAGTCAGACATGACTGAAAAAGACTAAATAACAACAAAACTTATAAGAGGCAGAAAATCTTACCCATTTAAAGTTTGCCTTGAAAATTAGCATAGACCAAACAGGAGTTAACAATTCCATGAAACAACAAGAGATTTTATTTCAAATCAAAACACTGAAAATAGAAGAAAATGCAAGGTTTACTTGGAAAACAGGGCAATAGATAGTTTAAAAGCTACGACAAAACAAAAAGAATCTAGATATCACATTAAAAGAAATCATGAGAAAGTAGGGGAGAGCAAAAATTAAAACAATCTACTGGTCATTTCCTGAAATAAACTCCAAATGAAAATTTCCAGAAACATCAATAGCTTCCAAATCAAAGAAAAAATACTCTAAACAGTCAGAAATAAAGAGTTTAAGTATTCAGGAGCCATAGTCAGGATCACGCAAGATTGTGTCACTCTCATGGTAATGGAGCATGACAAAAATGATATTCTAAAAGGTAAAACATATAGGCTTACAACCAAGAATAATCTACACAGTAGATTATATAATACACAGTATTAAGTATAATACTGCCAGATGGGGAAGAAACGGATCTTTAATGAACTGAAGGATGCTAAGAATCCTCTTTTTTCAGCTGGTGTAAAAAAAGTGTTAATTTTAAACAATAACTTTTACATCAAACAGCAAAAAAAAAAAAACCCAATTATAGGATTTCAGTGCCTTTAAATCTTTAAATGTGTAATAAAAATAATTTAGAAAAGCACAGAGTCAAATGTTCCTGTGCTAATCTGGAAATGTCTCAAAACCTCAGCATCCCAAATTTTGTAATATAAAATTTAATTTGAAAAGCTTAACTATCTGCCCAAGTAGAATTTAAATAGTATTTAATATTAAATATTAAAAGTATTTAAATATTAAGATCCCTTCAAAAAGCATTTAAATTAATAATAATAATAACTTTTACATAGCATCTACTATATGCCAGGCATTATGCTAAGTGCTTTACGAATATTATCTCATTAGATTCTTTTGTATGGTGTTTGGTAGATCCTTTTGTGTAAATTCTAATATTAGTTGCCTCCTCTTTGGACAGGCTAAGGTTCTTGGTTTTCAGAAACTCTTTAAAAGAAAATTGATTTACCTCATCCAGGTCTTCAAGATTGGCTCCTGACTTGGAAGAGTGGGGTAAGACCTGTTCAGCAGGTATAGTTGGATATCCCCACATAGCCTCTCTTCTCCACATAGAAGGACTGGTCCTATACTACTGGCCAACTATGGTTTTCATAGCCTTAGCTTTGTCGTCTAATGTATCACCAGCTCTATGCATTTGTTCAAGTTCCTCAATTCTTTCTCAGGCTGAATTTCCTTATATGAAAAATGAGAATAATGGTACCTGTCTCTAGGTTATCTCACAAGGGTATTGAGAAAATAATATGATAGGATATGGAAGGGCTTCGAAAGTGTTCTACAACTTAGAGATCTGAATAAATTATTTTATTATTGGATTACCTCTGGTAGTTCTCACTTATTTCATTTCCTTTACTGTTTAAATTACAGTAAAGATTTCCTATATTCTCTAACAACTCATTAGTTAATCTATCCCAGTTAGTTCTCTTTGCTAATATTTAGCCTATATCAAACTTCCATTAATTTATAAATTGTGGTTACAGGTATGAGCCCTCATACTAACTTTTACTTTAATTAAAAAAATAGACCAGACTACCATTATGATTTTTCTATGGTACCTTTCCTGAAACAAGCCTTCCAATTGCATAAATTTTTTTCTTTAGTTAAAAAAAAGTTGATGAATCAGATTTACAACTATGTGCAACAACAAACCCAACAAATCTATTTTTTATTGCATATTTTTCCTTTTTTTTTTTTTTGCTTTTGTTCCTACACTGGGTAATACTTAAAAATTTTTTCTCATTAGAATGAGTCACAATACTTCTCTGTTCTTTCCAGAGTTCTTTTGGTGACCTGAACTCATCTTGCTAACATAAATGTTAACTTTTGAAAATAGCCACTAAATAAACAGCACATGGCTCTTTAGAAAAATGTTCTCTTTCCTTTCCGGACTACTTTTTTTACTGATCATAAGTAGGTTTATAGAAATATTTATAGTGTTTTTTTTTTCAAAACAATTGCCATTGGACTTTGTCCCAATAGGAAATGGGAAATGGATTAAAATATAGTACTAGTAACTAGCCTTGGGACCCATTGACTATCAGGAATTGTACTTTTGTCTTATTTTTATATCTCTTTTTATTTTAACATTTCATTTTCCCTCAAATACATGTAAAACAAATTTTAACTTTTTTAATTTTAATTTTAATTTATGGAATAAAATAAGCAATTCTATAACATAGCACATTAAAAAAAATGTACACAACTTTCTATTCCTTTCAAATATACAACAAAATTATCTTGTAAATTTCTTTTTTTTCTTCCTTCCCCCCAACCCACCCCAGAGATGGCTACCATTAGACACAAATAGATATATATATGTGTGTGTGTGTGTGTGTGTATGTGTGTATACACATATATATGCATGTATATGTAAAATTATTCTATACATCTATTTATCAATTCCTTCTCTGAATGCAGATAGTGTCTTTCTTCATGTCCTTTATAATTAATTTGAGTATTTATAATAGACAAAATAACTTATTCACTCAGTCATTTTTAATATTGCTATTACTTCATACAATGTTCTTTTATTACATCTAAAGGATATAGGTAGTTTAATAACTCTTAAGACATAATTCCAGATTTCTCTCCAAAATGGTTGGATCATTTACAATTCCACAGAAATAAATTAGTGTCCCAATTTTTCCATAACCTCTCCAACATTTATCACTTTCTCCTTCACTCATTTTAGCCAATCTAATAGGTGTAAAATCGTATCTCAAGCTTGTTTTAACTGCATTTCTCTAATCAATATTGATTTATAACATTGTATATTAATATAGTTTTGATTTCTTCATTGTTAAACTGCTTATTCATATCCTTTGACCATTTATTAATTGGAAAATGATATAGATTTGACAAGGTTCTAATTACTATTTATGAATTTTCCTCCATCTCATTTTTATTCACTATTTTCCTTCTCAGCCTCTTTTTGCCCTATTCCTGTTACTTTGTCTTTTCTACTTACCTTCTTGTTCCTTATTTTACCCACCCCTCTAAAATTCCAAAATCTAATTTTCATTTAAACAAATTTTTGACCCCATTACCATCCCCTTCCCCTCCTACTTTCCTGTAGGGTAAGATAGATTTCTGTATCCAACTGAATATGTATATTATTCCCTCTTTGAGCCAATTCTGATGAATTAGGTTCACACACACACACCCTCACCTCCCCCCTCTTCCCCTCCACTGTAAAAATTCTTTTGTGCCTCTTTTATGGGAGAGATAATTTCCTCCATTCTATCTCTCCCTTTCCCCTTCTCCCAATGCATTCCTCTTTCTCACCCCTTAAATTCATTTTTTTTAGATAATCATCTCATTATATTCAAGTCACATCCATGTCCTCTGTCTATATATATATATATATATTCCTTCTAACTGCCCTAATAATGAGAAAGTTTATAGGAGTTACAAGTATCATTTTCACATGTAGTAATATAAACAATTTAACTGTATTGAATCCCTTATGTTTATCTTTCCTGTTTATCTTTTTATGCTTTTCTTGAATCTTCTGTTTGAATATAATATTTTCTGTTCAGCTCCGGTCTTTTCATCAGGAATGCTTGAAAGTCCTTTATTTCATTGAATGTCCATTTTTCCACTAAGGGATTATACTCAGTTTTGCTAGGTAGGTGATTCTTGGTTGCTGGAATATCATATTCCAGCATAAACTCTCTGATCCTTTATTGTAGAAATTGCTAAATTTTGTGTTAGCTCCATGATACTTGAATTATTTCTTTTTGACTGCTTACAGTATTTTCTACTTGATCTGGGAGATCTGGAATATTTTTTTGGAGTTTTTATTTTGGAATCTCTTTCAGGAGGTGATTGGTGGATTCTTTCAATTTCTAGTTTACCCTCTGATTCTATAATATCAGGGCAGTTTCCTTGATAATTTCTTGAAAGATGATGTCTAGGGTATTTTTTTTTTGATCATGGCTTTCAGATACTCCAATAATTCTTAAATTATTTCTCCTAGATCTATTTTCCAGGTCCAGATCTATTTTTCCAATAAGATATTTCATGTTTTTTCATTCTTTGATTTTGTTATCTTGTTTCTTGACATCTCATAAAGTCATTAGCTTCCCCTTGCCCAATTCTAATTTTTAAGGAATTATTTTCTTCAGTGAGATTTTGTACCTCCTTTTCCATTTGGCTAGTTCTTTTTTTTAAGTTTTTTTTTCTTCAGTGAATTTTTGTTTATTTTTTTCATTTGGCCAATTCTGCTTTTCAAGGCATTTTTCTCTTCACTGGATGTATGCACTTCTTTGGCCATTTGGCCTATTCTGGTTTTTAAGGTATAATTTTCTTCAGTAGTTTTTGTGCCTCCTTTACCAAGCTGTTGATTCTTTTTTTCATGATTTTCTTGCATCACTCTCATTTCTCTTCCCAATTTTTCCTCTACCTTTCTTACTTAATTTTTAAAATCTTCTTTGAGCTCTTCCATGGCCTAAGACAAATTCATATTTTTCTTTGAGGCTTTGGATATAGCAGTTTTGACTTGTTGTCTTCTTCTGAGTTTGTGTTTCAATCTTCCCTGTCACCAGTAACTTTCTACATTTAGGTTCTTTTTATGCTGTTGGCTCATTTTCCCAGTCTATTTCTTGACTTTTAACTCTATGCTAAAGTGGGGCTCTGTTTCTGGAGTGGAGGGGGCACCATCCCAATCCCAGGTTTTTTTAAAGCTGTTTTTAGAGGTAATTCTGAGGACGTGTAAATTTTAGGTTTTTCTAAAGTAGTATTATCTAGGGAGAGGTGTGTTTACTGCTCTCCTGTTCAGTGCTTTTGTCTGTGAGCAACCATAAGCACCCTTTTCCACCTTGGAACTGTGACCCGGGTCTGTACTCCCCTGTGGCTGCAAGATCTGGTATGCTACTGCTGCTGCTTGCCCTGGGATGAAGACCCAGGACTGCAATCCAGATTCAAGTATGGGCAATGCCACAGAATCCTGCCCCCCAGTGCCAACAAAGGAACCTCTGTAATCTCCTTTTGTCCAGCTGTCTGACCTTCTTACTATCTGTGGGCTGAGAAGTCCAGAAACAGCCACTGCTACCATGGATTCAGTTACTCCCAAGGCCTACTGCTAGTTTGCTGGCCTGTGGCCTAAGCTGAATTGCACTCCTCTCTCACTCTGGTGCAATAGACCTTTCTTGTTGACCTTCTAAGTTGTCTTGGGCTGGAAAATTGTTTCACCTGGTCCTGTTGTGGGTTTTGCTGATCCAGAATTTATTTTGGGATAGTAATTAAAGTTGTTTGGAGGGGTTTGGGGAAGAGTTCAGGTGAGTCTCTTCCATCTTGGCTCTGCCTCCTCATTTTTATGTCTTGATTAAAGCTGACAGACATTTGTCATAGCATCACAGATTTAGAATCAGAAGGGGTTTTAAAGGACAAGCTAATCCAATTCCTTCCTGAGTAGTTAAGTGAAAGCTTAATAGGTAATATTTTCTAACCAAGGACTTCTGGATAGGCTTGAATTAAATTGGTTTTAAAAACTTGCCTTTTTGTTGGATATAAGATGCCATTTCCTCTTAAATCTTCCTTGTTTGACTTAGAACATAGTGTCTTTAACACAGTATGGTACAGTGAAAAGAGAAATGGATTTGGTGTTAAAAGACCTAAGTTCAAATCATGGTTCTCCTACTTTACAACCTATGTGCCGTAGGTCACAACCCCTCTGAGCTTCGTTTCCTAATCTGTAATAGAAGAGGTGTTGGATGAGATGATTTTTAATGTCCCTTCCAACTGTAGTGATTATGTACTAAAATATTATGAATCCTTGTATGTACATGCAAATTGGAATGGACACATAGCGCCAGTCAAAAGTAAAAACCCTTCCCTCTATTATCTATCTTCCTTTCCATTATCCTGTCTCAGAAACAAATCCTTATTGAGATGTCATTTTAGTCTCAGTAGGGTGGATTTGAGATGAGGTTGGAATGGTTGCTCTGTTTGGGGATGTCTATAGAGATTCTGAAGACAATGCAGACTTGCATAAAAGGGGGGGAAGGAAATAAAGATCTTTGAACACATATCATTTAATCTAGTATAGCAGTGAAGGTAAGGCTATCATAGAATATCGGAATTAGAAGTGACTTGAATGACCACCTAATCCAATCTATGTCTGAACATGAATCCCTGTACAATATACCCTACAAGTGGCCATCCTGCCTTTACTGGGAAACCTCTAGAGACAGGAGGGATAAGAAGGGTATCATCTGAAGCAGCCCCTTCTGGAGTGCTTTAATTAGCAAAAGTTTTTCTCTGAACATCCTAATTGAATCATGTCTGTGGTTTAAGTTAAAAAAATAATTCTAGGGATGCTGTGGTAAAGAAATTGCATTTTCAGAAGAGCTTTGTAGTTTGTAATAGTGGCAATCCCATTATTTAAAATGCATAAGATTTTATTTTTATCCAAAAAAATTAGACTTTCATGATTTCCCTTTATCTTCTTTCACCAGAAAAGGAAAAATAAATCAAGGAGTTGAGTTTTTATTTGTAGTGATGATACATCAGCTTCCTAGCTGAATCAAAATGTAAATGCATTTCAAATCCAACTAAGGCTACTTGTTCATAAATACATTATTGTGAATTGAGGATTTTTCCAGTGCTGCAGTGTTTATACTTTACTAGATGAAAAAAAAAATTAAACTGGAACATTAATAAGCCAGGACTTGAAATAACTAATGGACATTCTGGCCCTGATCAGGATGGTAGCAACTTATAGAGACAATTTTATTTCTTTGTCTGTGTTTTATCTCAGTTTGTCAGTTTTAAAAGTGTTCTTAAATGAAAGCCCCTGGGATTTTTCAGAGAGAGAAAAACAACTAAATAGTATGTTTATAAAATTTGTGGGACCTCTGTCATGCTGAGGAAAGGTCATGGAAACAAATTTTTATGACCTCACAAATTACTAGATAGGTTTATTTGATTTAATCAGCATCCTTAGGGATTCTCTAATTGCATAATAAGGCATTTATTATGGAGGTTATTTTTTTTTCTAACTGTGGTCTGGGTGGCATTAAAACTGTTATTTCTTTGTCATCTTATTTTAAATCTGTGGCTCTGAATGCTGTGCCAAGCTTCTAGCCAGAAAGGGTCATATTCAAAGATTTACTCCTGTGTACAAAAACAGGCATTTCAAGAAACATAAGATTTCACTAGTGAGTGTGACTGACTGAATAGAATACTAGACTTAGAGTTAGGAAGACCCTGGTTAAAAATCCTGCCTCAAACCCTTGTGGGCTGTGTAAGCCAAAGATAATAACTTAATTTCTCTGCACCTCAGTTTCTTCAGCTCTAAGATCCCTTCTATCTCTCAATCTCCCTAGGAAAAGGCATCTACAATCAGTGCTTCTCCTTCTTCACTGCCAATTCACTTCTCAATCCTTTTTAAACTGACTTCTGATCACACCACTATTCTCAAATTGCTTTCTCAAAGGTTACCAATTTTTTTTTCTTTTAATGCTGAATCCTATGTCTGTTCTCAGTCTTCATCCTTCTGAACCTCTCAGCAGCTATTGAGACTTTTCACTGCCCTCTCTTCATCAATAAACTCTCCTCCCTTGGCTTATGTAATTATTTACTTCTAATTCTTCTCCTGTCCATCTGAGTCTCCTTTCTGAATCCACTATCTATATCCTACCTTTTTAATTTTGGTGCCCCAGAAATCTCTATACTGGTATCTCTTCTTTTTTACTTTATCTTGATATCATCTGCTCCTGTGGCTTCAATTATCATCTTTGTCTGATGAGAAGACAGAGTAGAACAGTGCAAAGAATGCTGACTCTGAAGTCAGAGAACCTGGGTTCAAATCTCATTTTTAATTCTTACCGCCTGTGCTGTTACTATGCATGTGATCATGGGCCTCAATTTCCTCACCTGTAAAATGAAGCTGTTGGACTAGATGGCCTTCAAGGTCTCTTTCATCTCTCTATCTGTGATCTATATGTGTATACATGGAATCATAATCCCTCTCATGAACCCCATTCCCCTATCTTCAACCTAGACATGTCCTGAATTTCATACGCATCTCACATCTGACATATCCAAGCTGAATCTTAATTACTTACCAATTAACATGACTCTTCTTCAGACTTAGCTGTTATGGTTGAAGGCATCATCATTTTTTCAGTTTCCCAGGTTCACAACCAGTCATTCTAGAGTCTTCTCTTTCCATCTCCTCCCTCTAACAGGTAATAAGCTGCTATGTCCTATTGATTTTACTTCCTCAAAGTCTCTAACATCCTCCCTCTTTCTTTATAGGGCTCACTCAGGCTCACAATCTTTTGTATGGACAATGATAATAATCTCATTATTGATGACCCTTCTTCTAGTCTTTCCCTTTTCTAATCTATCCACTAGCTAACAAAATACTCTTCCTAAAGTATATGAGTCTGACCGTATCACTCCTCTCCTTAAAAATGTTTTTTTGTTTCTTAACGATTATATGAGTTAAAAAAAAAAAACAACTAACCTGTTAGTCTAGTTAAAGGCCTTCAACACACTATCTGTGACCTACCTTTTCAGCCTTATTTCACAGTATTCTCCATCATGTACTCTATGTTCTAGAAAGGCTGAACTACTAACTATTCTCTGAACTTGATGTTCTATTTCCTACCTCCATGAATTCCCACAAGTCATCCCACCTGGTGACGGCACTTCCTCTTCTGCCCTGCTCCCAGAATGTTTATCTGCCTTCAAGGCTTAGCACTTTCTTCCAACTTCCCTTCAACAGCATCTAGGGCATTAAATCTTCTGATTAGAAGTTTTTCTCTAAACATCTTAATTGAATCATGTCAGTGCTTTAAGTTAAAAAAAATAATTCTAGGAATTATATGGTAAAGAATTTGTACTTTTTATTAATTAATTAATTTATTTTTAGTTTTCAACATTCACTTCCACAAGATTCTGAGTTTCAAATTTTCTGCCCATCTCTCCCCTCCCCCCATCCCAAGACAACATGCATTCTGAATACCCTTCCCCTAATCTGCCTTCCTTTTATCACCCTCTCCCTTCTCTTATCCCCTTCCTCTTCTATTTTCCTGTAGGGCAGGATAGAAAGAATTTGCACTTTTCAGAAGAAATTTTTAGGTCACACACTAGTAAGTCTCAGGCAGATTTGAACTAAGGAAGAGTATTCTTAACCTCAGGCCCCACACTCCACATAGCTGCCCCAACTTAGATAATTAGGTACTTAGTTACACAGGTACTTAAGCACTTAAATATTTAGACAATTAGCTATTAATGCACTTGGGTATTTAGGTATTTAAATGCACTCAGGTACATAGGTACTTAAATATGTACATCAATATGCATGTAAGTACCTAAGGAACTGTAAGAATAGATACATAAATATATGTAGGGGAAATGGGCATACAAGTTCTTCAGCACTTCAGTATTTAGGCATCTAGGTGGCACAGTGAGTAGAGTGCTGAGCCTGGAGTCAGGAAGACTTAAGTTCTAGTGAAGTCCTCTGTTGGCCTTAATTTCCTCATTTGTAAAATGAGGATAATAATAGCACCTACCTTTCAGTATTGTTATGAGAATCAAATTAGATAATAATTATAAAGTGGTGGTTTATAGTAAGCATTATATGAATGTTAGCTGTCTTCATCATTCTTACTTAGGAACATAGACACTTAGGTAATTAGATGATTATGTACTTAGATAATTAGGTACACAGGTACTTAAATACTTAAGTACTAAGATACAGTAATTAATTAGTTGTTTAAAAACTTATGCACCTGCATTTAGGTATTTAGGTAATTAGACACTTAAAGACTTAGGCAATTAGGTATACTTAGATTTCTATTGTTTAGTTTCAATGTATTTATTGGTGACTGTCATCCCTCACTGTCATTTGGTGAGCAACTCATCTACTTTCTCTACCCTCCACCCCAAACTCCACCTCCACAACTCACACATCACCCCTCTCCCCAGGACATACAGTTCTCTAATGACTTTCTTTATATCACATTAATGCGTGTTCATGTATTAGAATGACAAAGTGAATGTTCTGATGGCAGATTAGTTCAAAGAGCCTCTAAAAAATTGATTAGTCAGGTTTTATTCTCTGAAATCTCTCAGTTCTCATCTCAAGAGTATCTCAAATATTAGTCTTTCCAATGAAACTAAAAATGTTATGGAAATATATTGATATGGGAATATCACAATACAAAAGATGTTCTTTTCTGAGGCTTCAAAAAGACTTACTTTGAGCTCTGGATGGTGGTTCTGAACCTAACCCTTTAAAACCTTAAAAAGACACCAAGAAAACTTATTGTTGTTTTGAGATTTAAAACATCTGGTGGTTCCTGAACTTAAAAATATTGGGGAAAAGTATGCATTGTAGGAATGAACACAGGAGACTTTCTGCATGATGTCCTTACTTTCCAAAGTGTAGTGTAGAAATGTCAATGCCAGAATAGTGCAGTGGTAAGAGATGGACCAATAAAGTTATACTATCTATTTAAAAGTAAATGCAGCAACAGGCTGTTCATGTTGCTAATCAGGCAGTATACAGTCATTTGCCTAGAGGCAGATATCACTGAAATAGAGAGCAAAGACCATCTCCATAAAGAAAGGAATTTCCTAAACCTTTTGGATTAAGCCCAAATCTCTGTCCTAGTCCAGGAATAGATCAGATATAACTTCCCATTACCCTGAGGGCCAAAAAATCAAATCAAAGTTGATAGAATATAAGATTTTTAAAAAGAGGTATTTCCAATCAGCAGTTTTACTTCTTCATAAACATCTGTATATAAAGAGGATTAGGTATTATTATTAAATTATTAAATACCAAAGGATTTTATTTTAAAATTATTATTAATTACCTACATTTTTTATGTTTGCTTCATTGGAAAAGGTGAAAGAAGAGTCTAAAATAATCCTAATGAGTTGTATGATATTTCTGGATTGTTTTGAGAAAAAAATTTACTCCATGTCATCCTCTTATTTTTAAATCATCTCTGTTTACCTGCTCACAGAATATTGAATTCTTGATTGCAGTATTTTCTGCTTTGCATTTAGGCTGGAGGAGAAAAAGCTAGTTCTGAAGAAGCCTTGATATATGAAGAGGATTTAGATGCAAGAGATGCTATTGAAGGGGAATTGGAAGAAAGTACAAAATTAAAAATATTGCGTAGGTTTGCCTCACTTGCTTCCAGATTGAAAGAGTTCATTGGCAATATGATCGCTACTGCTGGAAAAGTTGTTGTGACCATCTTACTTGGTTCAACAGGTTGGTGCTTTTTGTAGTTCCCAAAGACCTCAGTTGGGTTAAGTATGTAGCAAATGAATATTTGGCACATGGAGGAATAAGGAAATAAATGTTCCCAAAAAACAACCACTTATCTAACTTGTAAAACTGGAAGAGACCTCAGAGACTCCTTTGCCTTACAGATGAAGAAACTGAGGCCCAAGAAGGGTAATTGGCTTGCCCACAGTCACTCAAGGAGTGAGCCTCAGAGGTGGTAGGTATCTAAACATAAGCCCCCTGACTCTAGAACCAGCATTTTTTCCACTTCACTATGCTACTAAATTAATAACAGGAGTCCTCAAAGAGGGGGTTTCATGTTCAAACCCTGGGTGATTTTTTTCCCCACTTAAATTCTATTGTATAGTATAGATGTTATTTGATGCCAGAAAAATGTCATGGCCCATTGATAAGATTGTTTCTGCCAACCCTTTCCACTTTCAGATTCCTCCTGCAAGTGTGCTCCTTCCTTGCAGGCTTTTATTTCTTCCTGTTAATACATTGCATTACAGATAATCTAAAAATGCGAATCTTATGGCATAAGGACATGAGCAATATAGATATCCACATTTTATTTGTGACCATATTGTCTTAATCCAACTACTAGGCATAGAGTATTCTCCTTCCTAATTTAGCTTATAACCTCTCCCTAACTCTTCCCAAACACTCCTCCCTCAGTGTTTTCCTCTCATTTTGGCCAACTGAGTTGGGTGCATAATGATGCTAGTTTTGTCTTCTACACCCTCCTCCCTTTGGGATTTTTAATTACAGCATTAGAGGAGACTGTATATCTCACAAAACCAGGATCACAGGACCATTTTAGATTATGGAGGCAGGAGATGTATCAATAGTTTTGAAGGAAAAAGTCTGCAAGAAGATATTTCAGTTGTCAAAGAGATGCTGCTCAATAGATGGATTAAAAAAATTATCTCAAACTGAACCAGAGATGGATTCACAACCCCTGTGGTTTAGCTATCTTATGTCATAACATTTTATAGGGTAGAACAGAATTTTGATATGTTATAAATTTCCATGACCTGCTGCATTATTATAATGATAGTGAAATCATAGTCCATCCAGAAAATTAGTAGCTTCTGTGCATTACAATAGACTAAAATTTCTATGGGAACATCCCCACTTTGAAATAGATACTTTGTTCATTAACGTAGGGAAAAAAGATTAGGCAAGTAAATTCTTTAGCTAGAAGCCTTTGAAAGCTTGGTCATAATACTTTTACCATGGCTAACACTTCTCAGAGCATTTTTTATCTGATTCTCAGAAAAGGAAGAGATTTCCAAAAATTTTTTTGAACAAGTGTCCAGATTAACTTTCGGTTGACTACCAAAGCAATCTATCAGAAAGGAGATAAGGAGAAAGAAACTGCACATTTCCTCCTAAAAATTTGGGATAGGGATGGATTGTAGGAGAAGGAAAATGAATATATAAATGTATAAGTAATTTCAATGATGATAAACATATCTGTTTACTGTGCTTAGAAAGTAGAAGTAAGATTTGTTTGTATGGTTATTTCCTAGCCTTAGTATTATATATGATGCTAATTAGTTGTAGTTTGTATTTGAAAAATGCTTTTCCAGCTGCATATCAGTATTTTAGAATTCCATTTCTCCCCTCTCAGGTATGATGTTACCGTCTTTGACTTCATCAGTATATTTCTTTGTATTTTTGGGACTATGCACATGGTGGTCTTGGTGCCAGACTTTTGACCCACTGATATTCAGCTGCCTTTGCGTTTTAATGGCCATCTTCTCTGCTGGGCACTTGATTGGACTTTATTTGTACCAGTTCCAGTTCTTTCAGGAAGCAGTTCCACCTGGAGACTACTATGCAAGGTAAGTGTGCGTTTAAATTGTAGACTAGGCTGTTTTGGGCTGCTAGGCCCCAAGCTAATGTATAGTTATGGCTACTCAACTTAGCACTCCCAAAAGGCCGTAAAATAACCAGCTGAATCAATGAAAAAATATCATAAAAAAGTAATGTTATATAAAGCATGGAAAACCAATCCCAACTCCAATTCTTAAAAATTTTCACCCCTCAGCTGATTATAATCAATGAAGATCTAGATGAGCCTTTCCTAACTAAATAGCCAATAGACATTTTAAACAAGATTATGTTCCATAGGGATAAGATGTTTTATGGACATATTTAAATTAAAATGACTGTCTTTGATGTGCACTTAAGAATTACTTATTTTAAAAAAATGACATAAATAAGGATATTACAATGTGGATATTGCTCCCCTCTTTTGATTACACATTACTCATTTCTCTTTCAGACATTCAATTTATGGTTTTGAAATTTGTTGAAAGAACTGAGTTTCTCAGAGTTTAAGTGCTGACTTTTAGGAGATGATATACTGTAACTGGAAAAGTAAATATCACCATAAAAGGCAGGGTGGAGGGGGCAGTCTTTATTGTTGTTTGTTTTACAGTAAAGGATCTTTTGTGCCACCTAGAGGCAGTTTGTTGGCAAAACAAAGAAAAGACACCAACATTGGAACATGTAACTTGTGTCCATGATTAAAAAAAAAAAATTAAAACTTATCTGACTTAATTCCAATTTGTTGGTCCCAAAGCTTAAATTCATTGCAGTTTAACTAAATCTCTATAAGAATAAATCCCTAACAAGCTTTTAGGTCACTACCAAGTAAAAATTTTAGTCAGTTTCTTTTTTAAAATATTAATATTAATAAATCTAATATAAAATTGCATTTGCTTAAGTTTTTGTACCATGCAAATTTATTGATGTTGGGAACATTTTTATATTATAAACTTTGAGAATTTCATCTACAAGATAATAATTTTTTTCTAATAATCATACTATGTGAATTCTGGTATCAAAGATAAATGTAAGCTGAAGACTAGGAAAAAATATTCTTAAGTAAGGGTTGTTTTGTTTTGTTTTTGTTGTTTACTTTAGCAGAGAATTTTAGAATTGAAAAGAACCTTATTCAATATCCTTGCGAGAAACATCTTCATTAAACCCAATTCAGACTCAGTTCTTATCTTATTCCTATATATAAATAGCAGCCACAGAGAGATAGAACTCTTTTTGAAGAAGTAAAATAGGCATAATAAAATAATACCTAGAGAACAGTGCAAGGAGAGCCAATAGTGAACTATAATTGCTTTTGGTCAAGCAACGTAGGACAGATCAATGGACAGGATGACAAACAAAATCAGTAAGTCATATGTTGTGAGACAATGTCTAACATGGGAATTTGAGGGACAGGGTAGGAAGTTGTGTGGATAAACCTGTTCTGGCTGTTTAGTTCTAGATGCACCACTCTGATAGGCAAACTGGAGGAATGATTCTGCCAATAAAGGTTCAAATACAATTTAATTTTTTCAAAGTAAGGGTTTGATGTACTATTTTTATTGCATAGGGTGTCCAAAAAGTCTTACTGCAATTTTAAGCTTTAATAATTTGAAATGTATAAAAGCTACAAGCTTATAAAAATATCATTTGGAGATATAATTATTTATATTCATTTTATATTTATTTGCTTTTGTAAATTTTGAAGAACATTTTTTAATTTTAATTTTAATGCAATAGAACATTCTGTCATGTATTGTATTACAACAGTTTCTGGATGGCACTTTCTCAGACTTGTGCTTGGCTACCTCACTTACATCTATGTCCATCAGGGTTTCAAAACTGTTCTGTATGTATCAAAACTTTATATTCAGATACTTTTAAGGCTAGGATTACAAATGGAATCCTTTCAGTCACTGAGCAACAGCTGATGAAAGTTTTTGCAAAGTCCAAAAAATGACCAGAATGATGTACAGCACAAAACTGAGGTTAGATTGAATTTTAATAAGAAACATTACTATTTTGAAATTTTAAATAATTAACTTTTCAAAATTTGGGGGGTAATTTTTTAAGCAATTTTTGTTTTTGAGTCAAGTCAAACTCATCATGACCCCCATTTGAATTTTCTTCGAGTGGTTTGCCATTTCCTTCTCCAGCTCGTTTTATGTATAAGGAAACTGGAGCAAACAGGATTAAATGACTTTCCCAGGGTCACACAGCTAGTAAGTTTCTGAGGCCAGATTTCTCAGGAGCATGCATCTGCCAGACTTCAGTTCTTGCACTCTTATCTGCTGTGTCATCTAGTTGCCCCTTTTTAACATTATTCTTTTGAAGTTTTGTAAACTTAAATTTACACTAAGACTTTTAAGATATCCTATACTCTTTTGCATAGAGTAGAACCCTAACATAACAAGTTAAATAGGTAGAATATGGTGTTGATGGCCTCATTTTATTCTTTCAATGTCCCTTTCCTCCTTTGGACAGCTCTTCTTTCTTCTGTGTCCTAACTGACCTTGTCGAGAGTGTAACTGCTCTCCAAATATTTGCCTTATAAATGGGCACTAGGAAGTCTTTGAAGATATAGTAAATTGTTACAATCAAAGAATCATTGTCAATTGGGTTGCTCTTTTGAAGGTAATGCCCCTACCTACCAGGGAAGGTAGACCTAATCCTTAATAAAGTCACTTTTCAATAACACTGACTCTGAACCTAGATTTCAGGGACCTAGATGGCATCTGCCTCAAGGGTTGTGTGTGTATGTGTGTATATATATATGTGTGTGTGTGTGGGTGTGTGTGGGTGTGTTAGAGTAAGCATGGCATTGTTGGTCAGAATATGATTTGACTTTCAGCATAATTAAGTCTATCATGTATTGACAAATTTTACGATAAGCTTTCATTAAGTTTCAAACCTAATTTTTCTTTGGTTTTTGGAGAGTATTATTAGAAGGCTAGGTCAGTAATTTGAGTATATGCTTCACATATGGTCCTCTATAACCTAAGTGAAGCTGGAAACTAAGGTGATTTTGAGGATAAGAAATAAATAGATGCCCCATTAAAAATAATTTTCTTTCATTAATTAATGTCAGGCTAAGATTTCTTTATACAAAACCCAGTCCTTTCTTTGGTAGGTTATAATTGAAAGAGGATGATTCTGACATCACAAGAGTAGTTTGCCTAGTTACTAATTTTGTGACATTTTAATCCATCTTAGCCTCAGTTTTTTCATCTGTAAAATGAGGATATTTGATTTCTCAGGTCCCTTCCAAGCCTAAAACCCCTTTGAGTCAAATACTGGGATTTTGTTTTAATTGAATATTGACTTGTCCTATTCCTTGTAGACATATACACCTTACATTGAATCAAGGAAAAGCTTTAAAGGCTCACAAATGTTTTCTTCACAGCAATTCACTGAGGGAATTTAGCTGGTGTTTTTACTGATTACCTTCCATTTGCTTCTTCTACTTGCCTTGTCAAAAAGAACAATCTTAAGATTGGAATCTAATTGTGCAAATATAAATGAATTTTCTATCAATTATATCATATATATTTATGAAGGCTTCCTGTGTGCCAGGCGCTACAGTAGGTGCTAGTAATACAAATAGGGAATGGGAAGGAGAAACAAGCATTTATTAAGTACCTATTCTATGTCAGGCACTGCTAAGTGCTTTTTAAATTTTATCTCACCTACTCATTCTGGAGGAATTTACATTCTTCTGATACACTTAAAAGATGAACTTCCTTAAGATTAATTTATTTTTTAAGGCTAATTTAAAAGTTTTAAAACTTATTTATGCTTAAATCTTTGGGTCTGGGCTGGGTTTGATGATGAAGGGAGAAAAAAATAATTATTAAAGGAGCATTTCTTGATAAAACAATAGTCACATTATTTAACATTTAAAAATCTTTACATGTTCTACATGTATTATGTATATATTGTAATAATTGTTTTATTAGCAGGGGAATGAAGCTATATTTATTTTTGTATTGTAAAAGAGAAAGACAAAACAACAACAACCATTCCATGGTCTAAAACTCTAACTCATGGGTTTAAATAGATGTCTATGTAGATTAAGCGGAAAAAAAGTTGAAAGGATAAGTGGACATGATGTTTATAAAATAGATAGAATTCTATAGTTTCTACTGTTAAATCTATGTCAATACACACACACACACACACACACACACACACACACACACATATATATACATTTTATATACTTATATATGTTGGGCAGCTAGGGGGCACAGTGCATAGAGTTCCAGGTCTGGAGTCAGGAAGGCCTGAATTCAAACCCAACATCAAACATTTACTATCTGTGTTACTCTAGGCAAGTCACTTAACCCTCTTTGCCTCAGTTTCCTCATCTGTAAAATAAGCTGGAGAAGGAAATGGCAGACCACTCCAGTATCTTTGCCAAGAAAACTCCAAATAAGGTCATGAGGAGTTGTACATGACTGAACTGACTAAACAACAATGACGAAATATACATACTGTTTCTCTTCACAGGATGTAAGCTCCTTGAGGACAGGTGCTTTTTAATTCCATGTTTTTATGTGCCTAGCACCTTGCAAAGTTCTTTGCATAGAGTAGATGCTTAATACATTCTTGTTGAATGATTGATTGAAGTCAGTATCACTAGAGCTGAGCCTTAAAAAGAGCTAAGTAGTGTGGGAGCATGAAATGGGTGAAGAGGGGAAGTAATGGGTAATCATCCTAGAAAATTTCAACACATTACAAAAGACAGTGGAAAAATGTAGAGAAAGGTGATGACTTTCTCTATGTATTATCTTTCCATTGGTGATTTTAGCTCCCAATGGTTAGTACCAAGTTATGGTGACTACTATGTTGTATGACTTCTAGATAACCTGCTCCTAGTTCAAAAGGAATGCACTCAATCTTGCACATGCTCAACTCTATTAGACATTGCCTGATTTTCCTTTGTAGGATCCAGACTGAGAAAATGAACACCCTTTTGCAGTGTGGCCTGGCCTGGCCTAGCCTTGCCTGGGATTGATTTGGTGTGCCTGTCTTACATTAGGGTGTTCTGAGCTCAAGTAAATAGAAATACACAAGAAAGATTAAACTTTTTAAAATTGAGACTGGTTGGCAAGAATTTCACCTGAAAGCCATCCAGTGTGGAGAGAAAAAATATACAGAATACTATCACTTTAATTTTAAAGAATATAAACTAACCCATCAAAAATACTTTCATTTGACTTTATTGGCAAAAGTTAAAGGAAAAATAAACCTTTACCTTTCAGATTGTCTTCCATCTATTCTGTATGTATCTTGTGTGTTCCTAGTTGTTTTCATGTTTTCTCACTATGCTCCTGGAGGGCAGGACTCATTTTTTCCTTTAGTTCTTCAGTAATGGGCAAAATACCTAGCACATATAAGTACTTACTAAATAACTAATGATTGTCTATTTGCATTTATTTGATGGAGTTGATCAGTGTGAGTGGTATTGTTTCATTTTCCAAATTGTTTATATTTCATTAGTGCTCCTTCACACAAGTTAAAGTTAAATTAAGTGCATACTCCCTTTAGAAAATTTGAGTTAAAAATTAAATGAGTTGATTTGCCTGATGGCATTCTGTATTGATATTACTTTCTGATTTTAATGAGGCAAGCATAGCATAACCATTAAAAGAAGGAGGAAGGGAGGGAGGAAGGGAAGAAGGAAAAGAGGAAGGAAAGAAGGAAGGAAGAGAAGAAGGAAAGGAAGGAAGGGAGGGAAGGAAGGAGAGAGGAAGGGAGGAAGGAAAAGCAGAAAGAGATAGACAAAGGGAGAAAGCGAGAGAAACCCACGAAAATAGAACAAAACCTTTAGAAGTTATAATTGTAGAGTAATACAATGCTTAAGCTGGAAATTACTAGAGATAATGTAATCTAACTCCATCATCTAAAGTATATGTAGTCTCAGAAGAGTTAAGTGATGCTAAAGTCTCTGCAGTTAGTAGCAGAGCCAGGAATAAAATTCAATTCTGGCTAAAAATGGCTAATTGTTGTGGGAAACTTAGTACAACTCCTCTGTAATTAATGAAAACACTTGCCATGAATGAAGGAGGACCCTTTCTATTCACAACAAAGAA
The DNA here is from genome assembly GCF_900497805.2 of Vombatus ursinus. Taxonomy (NCBI): domain Eukaryota; kingdom Metazoa; phylum Chordata; class Mammalia; order Diprotodontia; family Vombatidae; genus Vombatus; species Vombatus ursinus. The sequence goes on along the minus strand of NW_020955033.1, from coordinate 38,307,563 downwards.
CCTTGTTTAAATACTTTCACTCATCAACTTTACAAAATAAATGAAAATAACAGATGATATTTCACTTTTGAGTCTCTCAAATGAAAAGTGGATTTGTTGTTGTTTTGCTGCTTTTGGTGGCACCATTCATATTCTTTAGCATTTTTTAAGAGGCTGAATTCCAAGCCAGGTAATGCTGATTACTTCCCTTCAATTGGTCTGACTTACATTTATTGCAGTTGTATACCTGGGAAGGAGGGAGGGGAGAGGGTCAAAGGACATTTCCTCAGTTAGTACAACAGATTTATCTCCACAGAGGTCGTTGCATTATTGGACATACATCTTTTTATGTCTCTGCATCCTTCAGAGTATAAGTCGGCCAAAGAGCCCAAAGTCTTTTTGTTACCTTTTTGTTCAAATGTTTACTTTTTGTTACATTTTAACTTTTTGTTCAAATGTTTTTAACATAAATACATTTCATTGAATCATTTTGCATTATAGGCTAATATAGACTGTTAGACTTTCTAACAGTCATAATAAAATCTCACTTGACTTTCTTCTCTTATTCCTGTTAATGGTCTTACTATTTCTATGCTTGTAAATATAAAAAAAAATTATATTCAAGCCTTTTCCTGTTATTCCAGAGCTCCAGTTCCTAGATGAGTCTACTATATATGCACATTTGTATTAAGTAGATGTCATATATACATAAAGGAATAGGATATTTTCTACAGTGGTATATGAATTAAGTGGGATGATGTAAAATAATCAAATTTATTTACAGACAATAGAAAATACAATGTAAAATAATAAAATTTATTGACAATAAATTTTACAACTTTTTATGTCTTTAAAACACATTGAATATGAAATATATCCTTTTACTCTAGTCATTTGTTTTATATAATTTGCCATTGATTTCACAAGATTTCAAAATCTATTCTTTGATTCTTCGCTCTGAAACCACACTTTTATCGTAGTGGATTTTAAATATGTCTTTTTGGAAGACTAGTCTTGATGATGGCCCATGGGTTTTCAATAGGGCTTAGGTCAGATGAGTATCCAGGCCACTGAAGCCTGTTTATTTCCATTTCCAGGATAAATTTCCTAACCTTTCATGACATGGTTAAGGTGATAGTATATTATTCCATCTCTATTTGAGATTTTTTTCTAATTAGGAGCAATTCTTCTTCTCCAATAAACACATCAGTGCATTTTTCAGTGTTTGAAATTTCTTCTGGGAGTGGGGAGCAAGAATTTGCAGGCTCCCAGGAAGTAAAAAAAAAATCCTCAAAACATTTTCAGTAGATACTTTATAAACTACTGAAGATGCTCAAAATTTACAGTTATCTGAACATCTTCTGATAATGGTTTTTGTATAGTCTTAATGAATAAGTGAATTTCATTAGTAAAATTATCACCTTTTCCCTCTGTAATACTCCAATCTTTTTGTATTGTCTTTCCCAAGACACAATTTTTTTTCTTCATAAAATTGACTAGTAGCTGTTATTTTATAGTAGAGGAATTAAAAGCAACCCTTGGAGCTTTCAGGTTCCCCTAAAGGTCTTCACTTGTATTATGAGGATGAATTAGGTTATACTGCAGCAAGTTTGTTAGTTCTTGGCATTGTTCTTTGTTAGTTTGTTTCTGATAGCACTTTCCTTTGCATTTTGGTGAAATCAATCTTGTTTCATTCTGAGCTTGAATGATCCTTGAAAACACTTGCATTCTCCACACCAACAGCCACTGCAGTATCTCTAACAGGTATTGAAGTGTGCCTTTTAAGAACTACAACTTTTGTTTGTTTCCTTGGAGTAGTGTCCATTCTTTAAAGCCACAGAATTATAAACACATCAAAAGAGACCAAGGAAACCTGTGAGTACCACATGACATGTAATATTCAACTGACAGAGAAAGAACTAAAGGTGGAAAAACCAACTTAACCCAATTTCTCTTGTCAAGATCAGAAGTTCTGAGTCAGTCTAGTGTCAAGTATACATATATGACCATTTCAGTCACAAAATGAAACCATATGAAAAATTATTGCTTGACCTAAGTAATTTGAACACATCTTAGGCCTTGATTCATGTCAAAGAAGCCAAACTCACTTGAAATAAGACTAAACTCTTAGAGTCATAATATGAATTCACCAGAGGATGTGGACATTGAGAGTTCTGTGCTTTTCTGCCTCAGGTAGTTGCTAGTTAGCTACTTATAATGCAAATGTAGTCCAGTCTGAACAACTTGTGAGAAGAGATAGCACAAGGCCTTGAAGAAGGTTTCTCTCCACTCCCATTTGTCACAGAGTATGAAAGATTCCTAACAGGATACAACAAAGTAATCTAGGAAGAAAGGAAGAATAAGAAACCAAGGAGAGATCAGAGAACAAATACAGTATCAAGAAACAATAACAGATACATGGACTTCTAATTTTAGAACTAGAAGTAACCCTGACCTAATAATTTAGGAAACTATGGCCCCTCTGGGCCATAGAGGTGTTAAATGACTTGGTGGTGCCAGGGTTGAGACTAGAACCAGGATTTCCTGACAATCAGTCCATTGTTCTATCTGTCTCTTGCTTATCTTCCCTCTGAACACTGTCAGGCACTTGATACATGGTAAATAATAAAAATTTTATTTTTTTTAAGCAGATGGGGGGCAGCTAGGTGGCACAGTGGATAGAGCTCTAGCCTTGGAGTCAGGGAGACCTGAGTTCAGATCTGGCCTCGGACACTTTAACACTTACTAGCTGTGTGACCTTGGGAAAGTCGTGTTTTGTCTCTGTGCCCCAGAGCCTAGGATGTTACTGGGCACATAGTATTTTAATAAATTCTTGGTGTTATTGAACTGAACCAAAATGAATGTTAGCAGTTCTAGCAACTTTGAAGATTTGCTGCCAAAGTTGGCAAAATTACTTGAATCTTTTATCTTTCCCACCCCAATTTCCTACACAATGACACAAGCACTACTAAGTTGTTCTAGTTCACCATCAAGAAGGTTATTTGAAAAATAAAATAAAATAAAATAAAAATAGGGGCAGCTAGGTGGCACAGTAGATAGAACACCAGCCCTGAAGTCAGGAGGACCTGAGTTCAAATCCAGCCTCAGACCAAACACTTGACACTTACTAGCTGTGTGTCCCTGGGCAAGTCACTTAACCCCAATTGCCTAAATAAATAAACAAACAAACAAATAGATAGATAGATGAATGAATAAATGAATAAATAAATAAAAGAAGGTGTCTTCAAAAAGAGGAGAACTTGCTCTGTGAGCTGAGGATTTTGTTAGAGTATTAATACATGTGGGTTGTTGGAGATCACAATTGAGGTATGTTACTAACTCTTCTAACACAAACAGCCTCATGAGTTTCTTAGTCTCATGTGAAAAAAAAAAGTTGAGATAACATAGAGACATGCTTTTTCTTAAAGGATTTTTGGTATGAGTTTTATTTGACTGTCCCCAAATTGAGATTTAAGGCTTGAAGACTGGACTTTATGAATTGTTACAAAGTATTTTGGGGTGCATCCTCTTTTTTTGGATAATAAGCTAGAGGACTGTGGCTACATTGCCTCAATCTATTACCCCACATATTACATGAGAAAATAGAGTTGGGCTTTTCTGGAGTTTAAATGAGTAATTTTCAAGGAAAATCCGAAAGATTCTAAATGAGGCCAGGCAACGACTAAAACAACAGTTGTGATGTCCTATAGCATCACTTGATCAGAAAACCTTGCTCCACTTTCAGCTCTCCATTTGCAATCAATTTGACTCTGGACAAGTCAGTTTCGAAGTACTTACATTTCATTATTTTTATTGAGTCATTTTTAGGCATGTCCTATTCTTTGTGACCCCTTTATGGGGTTTTCTTAGCAAAGATACTGAAGTGGTTTGCTGTTCCCATCTGCAGCTCATTTTGCAGATGAGAAAATGGAGGCAAGAGTTACGTGACTTGCCCAGGGTCACACATCTTATAAGTATCTGAGGCCAGATTTGAACTCATGAAGATAAGTCTTTCTGATTTCAAGACCAGTGCTCTACCCTTACATCTCAGAGGATCCCAGATTCAGAACTGTAAGACACCTTAAAAGTCTGCTAGACCAGATCCCTAATTATACAGATGAAGAAACTGAGGACCCAAGAGGATAAATGATTTGCCCCAAGTTATACACATACAAAATATAAGAGCAGGGATTTAAACCCCGGTTCTCTGACTCTAAAACCAATGCTCATTCCACTGTACCCTGCTTAATCTATGAGCTTCAGTTTCCTCATATGCAAAACGAGGATATACTAGATGATCTATTCATAATGTCTCTTTCAGTTCTAAAATTTTATGATCCTATGATAAAACTGAAAAATGGGAAAAATATATTTAAGAGCAAACAGAAATATGTATAGAATAATTTTACGTACATATACCTATTCATATCTAATGGTAGCCATCTGAGAGAGGCAGAGAAAAAAATTTACGTAACAATTTTGTTGTGTATTTGAATGGAATAGCAAGTTGTGAACAGTAGATTTGCAGTTTCATGTACAATCATCTTTTGTATTATACTATGTTATGGAAATGCTTGTTTTATTCCACAAATTAAAAATAATTTTAAAAAAAGAATAATAGTAAAATACAAGAAGAGAAAGAGTTAGGAATCCAGAAACTGTAGAACTGACACCAGGGTACTAAATGAATGTGATGTATGGAGACACAGTATAAATCATGAGAGAAAAAAAATCAAAAAGAATTATTTTAGACAGAAAATAAATGTCATTCTATCTATCTATCTATATCTATATCTACATCTATATCTATATCTATATCTACATCTACATCTACATCTATATCTATATCTATATCTATATCTTCCCATGGCAAGGCCAAGAGAGACTTGGGCATGCAACTAGTGAAGGGTTTTTGAACCTTGATTCAATTTAAAAGGTGTCAGGTGTATTTGATTTAAACAAATGCGTAGTATAGCTTGGAAAGATTCCCACATAAACAGAGGAATATCACTTATGTTTGCAGGTGTGTGTGTACATATGTGTGTGTGTTATGAATTTGTAGAGAAAGAACTTTGAGTTTAAGCCAATGCACTGTATGATTCTTTCTATATATGAATTTTGAAGGACTAAGTCTTATAAACTTTTTCATGGCTTCTCTAACAAAATTTCTAAGGTACAAATCCCTAAGCCATTGGAAATTTCGGTTCATTTTGAGGTGGCATGCTATATTGCAAAATATTTTGTGTGTTAATAAAAAGAGATACCTAAAAGTTTTCATCTAAATTTATACCTCGGTCTGTAGAGCTCATTATTCCTCCTTCATGGTTCTATAAAGGGATGTGGTGGTGGAGGCATGGTTGGTTGTCTTCTGTCACATCAATCTCACAGGGTTTAGGAGTATTTCCCTGAAACTTTCCTAGCTTCCATTATAATTCATTATGAGTCACCGGTCTATGAATTTGTCTAAAGTCTTCTCAAACCTGTATGTATTTTAACTTTTTTTCCTCCCTATGCAAACTTGAGACAGCATGGTACAGTGCATGAGTTTTGGAATCAGCAAGGCATTTAACCTGTCTGGTCTCTGGTTTTTCATCTTTAAAATTAAGAGGTTAGACTTGATGACCTGGAAGATCCTTTTTAGCTCCAAGTCTATGACCTATGGAAATTTTACTTTTCTTTACCTCGATCTACTTTTCTCAAATTATAAAATATTCTCCATTTCTAGTGTTATTGGATTTAATGAATCAGTCCACACTCCCTCTACATGTGACCAAAATATCTCTTACCCAACTTGTTTTTCATCATTTCACACTGTGTTTTGATCTAGTATCTTATGGATACTAGTTCATATTTTCCCTTTTTTTAAATATGGTATCCCAGGTATTCCAGGTACAAATGTATCATTATTCCATGGAGAGGTAGTGTTTTCTGCTTTGCTTCCAATAGCCTTTATGATTATTCCTGGCATCCTTTTTGACAGTAACATTGCCTTGGGCTTATGTTTCCAGACAGATGATTATCCCTTTTTGAGGTCATAATTGATAGGTCTTAGCCTATCATTTTATAAATATAGTTTGGATTGGTAAGTTTTCCCCCTAAATGCATTTATTACTGAATTCTTCTTATTATAATAACTAGAATTCACTTGACTGCTCCATTTTCATGGTTAATTTGGCATGTAGTTAGTCATTTTTCCAAGACATTATATTAGGCAGGAAGATAGGGGAAGGTCTTTGAACTATCTAGCATTTCTGTAGACCATTTGGGGCATGTATTATCTTGGAGAAAATTGAAAATTTTAACCACATTCCATGTTTATCTACAGATCACCAAACCTGTTAGAATGAGTCCAACAGGTATAGGTCAGGCTCTGGAGATCAGACAAGCCCCAAAGACCTAGGCTAATGATAGGAAAGCTTCATGAGTCAATGAATAGCGGGAGGCCCAGAGGCAGGCAGAATTAAGAAGTTCTCATTAGATACTATGAACAACAGGAAAAAGTCCCAGCAAGTGGTATAAGGCGGCATTAGGGAGATCAAGGAGCAGGACCCTGGCCATGGAGACAAGGCTTTAGTTGCCAGAACTATAGGCACAAGGTGTGAATCAAATGTTCAGTAAACTAGGGTACTAGACAAAGGTCTGGTTGGGGTAAATATATATTTGATCAATAAGTACCAGAATGTTCAAAACTAGGTAATATCCCTTAATGTCTGCACCAAATTTTAGAAAAATAAAACTTTACACTAGGGATACCAAACTACCAAAGGTAGTTTACCTTAAAATACAGTAAAAAAAAATGGTACTATATTGGAGGGGACTGTAGAGTAAAAGGACCTGGGTTTGAATCCATCTCTGATATTTATTAGCTATATGATCATGAGTAAGACTCTTAACTTTTCTGAGCTTCAGTATCCTCATCTATAAAATGGGAATAATAAATATTTCACTGCCTTCTTTGCAGGATTGCTGTGAGTAAAATGATTTGTAAGTCCCAAAGTACTATTTAAATATGAAATGTTATCATACTGATGCAAAATTATAAAAACAAAGTAGAATTTCAGCAAGCAAGGCCATATTAATTGAACTGGCCCCACTTTTATAAGACTTCTTATATCTTCTATTTAACAATAGGATTGGTCCCTGAATGTGGAATCAGTGATGGACCTACAGGTTGGAGGTGCTGCTGAGGGTGACCAAAATATAGGAACAAGAAGCCAGACATTTAATTATACTTATATTCAAGATTGTGCTGATAAATGTTTAACAACTTTCTTTCTCAAGGAATATGTACATGACACACTTTTAAGTTTATTCTTCATACTTCACAATTTTTTCCATAATATTAAGTCAACAGAATACAAATCAACGCAACAATAAATCATGCCCTCATTGTGGTGTTTGCCAATATCTTACCTGTAAATACCCTGAAATTTTTACAATCTGCTCTTGTGAGTCAGCTTAAGATGACTCTAGGACACCTTGTCCTATATTGAAATTCATTTACTATCTTCTACCAACATGCTTATAAGCTTTTGCTATTGTTTTGCTGTTATCTGAAGACTTGGCGATTTCAGGGGTATTTACTCTTCCATAGTAAAAAAAAAATTCAAGATCAGCTTCAGCAGTGATCTCTGAAGGACTCCACTATTGACACTTCTTTATTCAGAGATGTGCTTGTTTATCCCTACCCTTTGTGTCCAATGTCTAATTAATTTCTTAATCAATAACTAAAGATTCTTTCCCCATCCCATTGCAGTTCAATTATTAAATAGCTTCTTATGTGAAATTTGTCATATGTTTTCTGATTGTCTAAATATAATATGAGAGGCAGTATCATTGCATGGGATAGAAAATTGGCCCACAGTTTGGAACACTCAGGTTCAAGCCACTGCTCTTTGCAATCCTGGGAAAGCCACTTAAGCTCTCAATTGTTGAGTCCTTTCAGTCATTTCTGACTCTGCATAACATCATTTGGAATTTTCTTGGCAAAGATACTGGAGTGATTAGCCACAAACACTTACTAATATTGCCACAAATGCACCACAAACAACTTAATATCTTATGCCTCAGTTTCCTCATCTGTAAAATAAGAGTTTTGAATTTAATAGTGTTTAAGATCCAATGCAGTTCAAAATCTATCCTTCTATGAAAAATGAAGGTATAACAACACAATGAAGTTGAATGAGAATGATGAGTAGAATAATGACCATCTAAGTCATTTTTAGTGGTTTTAAGGAGAGTCAATTAAAGAAACTATTTTTATCATTCACTTAAAAGTATATAAGTATCATGTGCAGTGTATCACACTAGATTTGGTGCATATTTATAGCAATGTAACATGGATGTTAGATCTAATATAAGATCTTAGAACAGAAAAAATATGAATTCAATTGAATACATATGTATGGGGCACAACATCTCCATTCTGAAGTATGCTACTGTGATGTTGTATTGTGATATAGAGGTGACTCTGAATTCTTCCCCTTCTGGATTTCTCTATTGCTGTAGAGAATACTAGTTTCCTAGTCACCCTGGTGCAGTAGATGTCATCCTCAGCTCATCACTCTTTCTCACTCCCCATATCCAATCTGTTTCCAAGTCCTGTTGCTGTTACTCTTGTAATATGCTTCATATACACCCCCTTCTCTCCTCTGAGACTGCCACCACACTGGTACAGTCCCTCATCACCTCATGCTTGGACTATTGTAATAATCTGCTGGTTGGTCTCCCCACTCAAACCTCTCCGCATTTTAGTTTATCCTCCACTAAGCTGCCAAATTAATCTTCCTGAAGTACAGATCTGACCATTTCCACTCCACCCCAACCCAACCCAACCCAATAAACTCTAGTGGCTCCTTATCACCTCTCGGATTAAATATAAAATACCTTCATCTCCCATTCTCCTCACCTTCTTCTTCCCACATATTCTGTGAGCCAGAGACACTGATCTCTTTTCTGTCCCGTGCACAAGATATATCATCCCCAGACTCTGGGTAGTTTCACTGACTCTTCCCCATGCCTGGAATACTCTCTCTGCTTCTTGGCTTCCCTGGTTCCCTCAAGTTCCAGTTAAAATATCATCTTCTAGGAGAAAACTTTCCTTATCCCCCTTAATGTTAGTATCTTGCCTCTGATTATTTCCAATTCAACCCGTATATAGTTTGTTTGTGCAGTTTTTCCCACACTCATTAGACTGTGAGCTCTTTGAGAGTAAGGGCTATCTTTTACCTTTCTTTGGATCCCCTGCTCTTAGCACAGTGCCTGAGACACAAAAGGAGCTTAAAAAGTTTTTTGAGTGATTGATTATTGAAAGTTATGCCAGTGGAGCCTGGCAGTCCTGCCATGTTAGAAAATCATGGCACTTATTACTAAGGACCAGCCTGGCTATATTCAGAGACCCTCGCCAGAAGGTGAGCATGATAAATTCTTCAGATGCAACAATTCTAAAAGACTCTCTACTAAGGACCTCTCAATGGCGACAGCACCCATGTCAAAGAAATTACAAGTTCTAGAAATATCGAAGTAAGTATCAAGTGCTCCTGTATAATTGCTTTGATTGATTCAAAGAGCAGGTCCTAAATTTCATGCTTCAGTCTTCATTAGGATGACACATACACATGGAACAGTTAAAAAAGAACACATAAAGAACATGAAAATGGGGGGAGGGGGGAGTGTGACATACTATAAAAAATACTAGAGGTAGCATTGAAGGACCAGAGTTCAAGTCCAGACTGTCACTTAATACCTATTTGACATCTAGTAAGTTACTGAAGTTCTCTGAGCCTCAGTTTCCTCTTCTGTACAATGGGAATAATATTTGGCCCTACCTGCCATATAAGATTGCTTTGAGGAAATCCCTTTATAAGCTCTAAAGTTATATGTCCATTTCTTAGTAGCTTCTCTGCTTTATTTAGACTCTGGGGGCATCATGCTTCTCCCAGGATAAACTCATAACCAAAAATCTCATGATCATGGAGATGGCTTGAGCTTTGATTCCCAGCACCTTGTCACCACCTTCAGTTGCCTCTCCCTTCTGATTGGAGGGCTGAAAAAAAAAAAAACTTCTAAAGTCACTTTCTGTATCCCCCTCCCCCTCCCCTTTATGAGGGGCTCAGATTTTTCTAGCTATCTATCTTTTCATTTCTCATCAGTGACTTTCTTGGTTTTGGCTCTGTAAGTAATGCTCCCTTCAGTTTCCTTTTGTGCATTGTCTCCCTCCATTAGATTCTAAGTTCCTAGAGCACAGGGATTGTCTTTCTTTTTCTCGTTTAAATCCCCAGAGCTTAGCACAATACCTGGCACACAGTAGGTGCTTAGTAAATGTTTATTGGCTATTCATTATGTGAATCTTAATTATTATTATTATTATTAAATGCTGTCAACTATGACAGCATAACCACAGAGGTTATGTATTAACTGTTAACTCTGAAAAATAAAATAAAACAAAACCAAAGAGCTCACAGAGCTTATTGGTAAAAAGCCTTCTTGATTCCATTGGAGGAGAGAAATTAGACACATGTGCCAGAGTCTCTCTAAGACCTAGGAGACTCAAAGCAGTGAGGTTCAACCTTGATACATATATTTGTGGCTAGACAAAGAGCCAAGCAGTGAGATATAACAGCAACAATGAAGCAGGTTTGCCTAGTGACAAAAAGTCTATTCATAGCAGGTCTTAACTACCAGATCATGGTTCCTGCAGGTGCTTGTCCAAGCTCAGGAACCACCTGGGGCTGGTTTGAGCCAAATCTATGATGTAGCTGCAGCAGAGTTCATACAGAGGGTGAGTGTTAAGGATTGTTGTTATACCAAGCTCAGGGTGCAGCTTGCTTGCTGGGCTTTAGCTCTGGAAAGCAAGGCATCTCCTAATAGTAAGAAAAGAGAGGAGTAGTCTTGGGGGTCCTGGCGGTGTCAAAATGAAGTGTGTGAATAATTAATACCAGAAAATTTAGAGGAGGAAGAAGTCAGTGTAGACTAGAGTAGCCAAGGAAAGCTTTATGAAAGAAGTAGAACTTGGGGTAGACCCAGATGAATACATAAAATTTCACAGAATGTCAGAATTGGAAAGGTCCTCTGAGATTATACAATTATAGACTTTAGATCTTCCAGGAGCCTCAGAGGTCATCTAGATCAACCTCCTTATTTTGCATATGAGGAAACTGAAGCACAGAGAGAAGTACTCACTCTGCCTCGATGACATTTTATGGGTACCTGCCTTCCAGAAAGTGGTAATCATTAAAATGTAAGATTCAGAACAAAACCAGACTGATCCAAATGGTACCATTAACAAGGTTCTTGTGCCTTCAGAGTAAAAGGGATTTATAGTTCACATCTGAGATGTAGTTCCTTAGCAAATTTCCTTTAAACTAAACCTTTGGGATAAGTCTAGAAATTTTTCCTCTCCGTCCTTGTATCCTTCCTCTTTTACTCACAGTAGCCATGTGGGAAATATTAATTCTGAGTTTAAAGAAAATAGCTCTCCAGTTTGGTTATCTGATAGATTGCATTGTAACCTATCTTCCTTATACTCAGATGTGATTTCCTACAAAACAGCTGGTTTTTTTTCATCTTTTGTTTCATGATGTATTTAATGGTTGAAGTCACATTTTCTCATAGGTGCCCAAACTATAACAACGTCCAATTGTATAGCCTCAGAACAAATTCCATTATTCGTGTTGCAAGAAAAAAAAATAGAATAAAGCTTATATGGCAAATAATACTTCAACATCCTGTCTCAGATGATGAAGCTTTAATGAAATGTCTTTTATGGCTTTTTGTAAGAATGGTTTTACTTTAATTAAAATTAAATTAAATGCTTCTTTTATTTTATATTCTTGTTTATGACTTACTCCTCACACCTGGGGACTGAATCATTTTCTTTACATTTGGTCTTTGTTTGTCTTTTCGTGGCCTTTTCTACACATAAACATGCAGATGGCATTTGCACTTGAGGTTCAAATATTTAATTTTCTTTCATCAGCATCTTTGCTTGGGAACTAATTTTCCTTTGAAAATTGAAGCACTGGCAGAAAATACGATGAAAGATATACTAGAATAGGTTTTCCTATACATTTGCAAAAGCTTTGCATGGGAAAATTTTGATCCCTCTGTGGAAATTGGAATTTAATAGAAATATCAAGTATATATGCATCCATAGGGGAGAAAAATGGGATGTTTCTTCTGAAACCTGTACTCAACAATGGTTGTGGCATAGAGTTATAGAAGAAATACCAGGATGAGCAGTATTCTTACAATGCACAACTTTTGATTTAGTTATCATAATGCAAACATAAGAATCTGCTGTTCTCTTAGACTGACATGTGCCTTTTCTCAGCCAGAAAGTAAACTATTACAGAAAATTTAGACTGCATCCAGCCAGGCAGTATTAAATATTTGGAAATATCCAAGATGTTTTGCTGTATTTGGACAGCTTTAGAGTGGGAAGGGATTTCAGATGGTCATTTAGTGCTTCTCCCTGTCTTTAGGAAGCTTCTCACCTAAACCACTCCAGGGAGGTGAGAATCTATTGTATTCATTCATTCAACATTTATGAAATGCTTACTCTGTGCAAGACAGCAAATACTCTGATGTTTAGCAACAACTATCTGAAAAAAAGTTTTTCTTTGCACATAATATCAATCTTCATAATCTTCTTTATATTCATTTTTTCTTATTCTTATCTTTTTGGAGAAGCTGCAAAACACCTTGAAGGAGAGTTAGGAGGCAGCATGTGCCAGTAAAGTCAAACCACACCACCACCGTCTTGACTGCCATCTCCTATCAGATTCTGATAAAGATAATCCCAACCCTAACCCAAGGACTTTGGGAAAACAGTACTCCGCACCCCAACCACCAGATCTGCTTTCAGCCCAACCACTGTAGCCATCACTGAAGGGACAAATAATTATAGAGACTGGGCCCATGTTCCCCAACACCACTAGCAACAACTGCAGACCAGTAGCCACTAATAAGCAGATAAATACAGGCACCCTTGGAGTGGCAGCATTCCCAAAAACCTATCCTATTTCCAGCCTAGATATCATAGCCATCATCCCAGGGAAGCAACTCTTGTGAAGGGGTCGACTATTTTGACCAACTTCCTCACAGAAGGCAGGCAAGCTGGGCAGCAGGGCACCTGGAGGGAAAAGAAGAAGGCAGTGTGTGCCAGGCAAATCAAATCATTACCACCACCACCACCACTATCGCCTTTCAGACCTTGATGGAGACAGCCCAGGACTCTGCACCCAAAGCCTTGAAAATAGTATTGCTTGCAGCCCAGTGCTCTCAGCCGTCATTCTGGGAAACAGTCCTTGTGGAAATTTGTCCTGGAAAGTGCTATTAATGTTATTAATTATTAATGCTATTAATAGTATTAATAATGTGCTATTACTACAGCTACTTAAACCAGAAAAGAAAGCTCTTCCCACCAAAGTCTTTGGCACTGTCAGATGGTTCAGCATAACAAACCAATATTATTTTATCAATGGAAATGACATTAAAGAAGAGGCATTGCCATCTGCTTTGCTGCACCCTAAGGACTATGGGACCTTTCCATCTGACTTGTAGCTTGAAACCTTCCATATGTGTAGTTTTCCCCTTTAGAATGTTAACTACTGGACAATAGGGATTGTCATTTCTATTTGTATCCTCAGAGCTTTGCACATAACAAGTATTTGATAAATTCTTTATTCACTGATGCATTCATTCAAATTCATTTCAATAATTATAGTAGTTCATGGATTCTAGCCCATGCCAAGCTATTTTTTCCTTTTTTCCTTTTCTCTTCTTTTCTTTTTACTAATGAATTTGTTTTTAGTTTTTGACATTCACTTCCACAAGATTTTGAGTTCCAAATTTTCTCCGCATTTCTCCCCTCCCTCCACACCAAGACAATGTGCATTCTGAATATCACTTTCCCCAATCAGTCTTCCCTTCTATTACCCCCCCCTTTCTTATCCCCTTCCCCTTCTATTTTCCTGTAGGGCAGGATAGAGTTCTATACCCCTATAGCAGTTGCATATAAAAACAATTTTTAACATTCATTTTTAAAACTTTGGGTTCCAAATTCTCTCCCTTCCTCCCTCCCACCCACTCTCATTGAGAAAGCAATCAAATTGATACAGGTTATACATGTATAGTTATGCAAAACACTTCCATAATAGTCATGTTGTGAAAGACTGACTATATTTCCCTCTATCCTATCATGCCCCCTTTTATTCTATTCTCTCCTTTGACCCTGTCTTTCCTCAAACATGTTTGCTCCTAATTACCCCCTCCCCCAATCTTCCTTCCTTTCTATCATCCTTTTTCTCTTATCCCCTTCCCCCCTGTTTTCCTGTAGGGTAAGATAGATTTCCATACCCAATTGAATGTGTATGTTATTCCCACCTAAAGCCAAATTCGAGAAGAGTAAGATTCACTTATTCCCTCTCACCTCCCCCCAGTTCCCCCTCCATCATAAAAGCTTTTTCACATCTATTTTATGTGAGATAATTTACCCCATTCTACCTCTTCCTTTCTCCTTCTCCCAGTACAATCCTCTCTCACCCCTTAATTTTATTTTTACATATCATCCCTTCATATTCAATTCATCCTGTGCCCTCTGTCTATATATTCCCTCCAACTACTCTAATACTGAGAAAGGTCTCATGAGTTACAAATATCATCTTTTCATGTAGGAATATACATATTTCAACTTGAATAAGTCCCTTATGACTTCTCTTTCCTGTTTACCTTTTCATGTCTCTCTTGAGTCTTGTATTTGAAAGTCAAATTTTCTACTCAGCTCTGTCTTTTCATCAAGAATGCTTGAAAGTTCTCCATTTCAATGAATATCAGTTTTTCGCCCTAAAGGATTATACTCAGTTTTGCTGGGTAGGTGATTTTTGGTTTTAATTCTAGCTCCTTTGACCTCTGAAATATCATATTCCAAGCCCTCCCATCCCTTAATATAGAAGCTACTAAACCTTGTGATCAAGTTTCCACAATACTTGAATTGTTTCTTTCTGGGTGCTTCCAAGATTTTCTTCTTGACCCGGGAACTCTGGAATTTGACTACAATATTCCTAAGAGTTTTCCTTTGGGGATCTCTTTCAGGAGGTGATTGGTGGATTCTTTCAATTTCTATTTTACCTTGATAATTTCTTGAAAGATGATGTCTAGGCTCTTTTTTTTAATCATGGTTTTCAGGTAGTACAATAATTTTTATTTTTTAAGTTAATTTATTTATTTTTAGTTTTCAATTTATTATTTTAGTTTTCAACATTCACTTCCAAGAGATTTTGACTTCCAAGTTTTCTCCCTATCTCATCCCTCCCCTCACCCCAAGATGGCAAGCATTCTGAATACCCCTTTTCCTAATCTGTCCTCCCTTCTATCTCTCCCTCCCTTCTCTTATCCCCTTCCTCTTCAGTTTTCCTATAGGGCAGGATAGATTTCTATACCCCATTTCCTGTATATCTTATTTCCCAGTTGCTTGTGAAAACAATTTTTTTAACTTTTGTTTTTAAAATTTTGGGTTCCAAACTTTCTCCCTTTCTCCCTCCCTACCACCGTCATTGAGAAGGCAAGCAACTCAATACAGGTTATACATGTGTAGTCATGCAAAACACTTCCATAGTAGTCATGTTGTAAAAGACTAACTATATTTCCCTTAATCCTATCCCACCCCTCCATTTATTCTATTCTCTCTTTTGCTAAAGGAGACCCAAAAAAATACTCCTTCTGTGCCTCCTTAGAAGTGTTTGCTTCAGAGGCAGCTAGATGGCACAGTGGATAGAGCTCTGGCCTTGGAATTAGGACCAGAGTTCAAATCTGATCTCAGACACATAACACTTACCAGCTGTGTGACCCTGGGCAAGTCACTTAACCCCAATTGCCTCTCCTTAAGCCAAATCTGATGAGAATAAGATTCACTCATTCCCTCTCACCTTCCCCCATTTCCCCTCCACTGTAAAAGTCTTTTCTTGTCTGTTTTATGTGAGATAATTTACCCCATTCTACCTCTTCTTTTCTCTTTCTCTCTATATAATCCTCCCTCACCCCTTAATTTTATTCTGCAGATATCACCCCTTCTTCTTCAACTCACCCTCTATCTATCTATCTATCTATTGATCTATACACATACATATAACATTTTTCCCTCCAACTACTCTAATACTGACAAAGGACTCATGAGTTACAAATATCATCTTTCCATGCAGAATGTAAGCAGTTCAACCTTACTGCCACGTATGATTTCTCTTTCCTGTTTACCTCTTCCATGTTTCTCTTGAGTCTTGTATCTGAAAGTCAAATTTTCTATTCAGCTCTCCTCTTTTCATCAAGAATGCTTGAAAGTCCTCTATTTCACTAAATGTCTATTTTTTCCCCTGAAGGATTATACTCAGTTTTGCTGGGTAAGTGATTCTTGGTTGTAATCCTATCTCCTTTGCCCTTTAGAATATTATAATCCAAGCCCCATGGTCCCTTCATGTAGAAGCCGCTAAAACTTGTGTAATCCTGATTGTCTTCCCACAATACTTGAATTGTTTCTTTCTGGCTACTTGCAATATTTTCTCCTTGACCTGGGAACTCTGGAATTTGGCTACAATATTCCTAGGAGTTTTCCTTTGAGGATCTCTTTCAGGAGGTGATTGGTGGATTCTTTCCATTTCTATTTTGCCCTCTGGTTCTAAAATATCAGGATAGTTTTCCTGGATAATTTCTTGAAAGATGATATCTAGGCTCTTTTTTTTTATCATGGCTTTCAAGTAGTCCAATAATTTTTAAATTCTCTCTCCTGGATCTATTTTCCAGGTCAGTTGTTTTTCCAATGAGATATTTCACATTGTTTTCTATTTTTTCATTCTTCTGATTTTGTTTTTATAGTTTCTTGATTTTTCATAGAGTCAATAACTTCCATTTGCTCCATTCTAATTTTCAAGGAATTATTTTCTTCAGTGACTTTTTGGACCTCTTTTTCCATTTGGCCAATTCTACTTTTTAAGGCATTCTTCTCCTCATTGTCTTTTTGGACCTCTTTTGCCATTTGGATTAGTCTATTTTTAAGGTGTTATTTTCTTCAGTATTTTTTGGGTCTCCTTTAGCAAGCTGTTGACTCATTTTTCATTATTTTCTTGCATCACTCATTTCTCTATCCAAATTTTCCTCTACTTCTCTTACTTGATTTTCAAAATCCTTTTCGACCTCTTCTATGGCCTGAGACCAATTCATATTTTTTTTGAGGCTTTGGTATGAGCTTTGACTTTGTTGTCATCTTCAGATTGTATGTTTTGATCTTCTTTGTCACCACAGTAAGATTTTATAGTCTCAGGGTTTTTGCACTGCTTGCTCATGTTCCCAGCCAAGTACTTGACTTTTAAATTCTTTTTTAAGGTAGAGTTCTGCTTCCAGTGTGGAGAGTGTACTGTCCCAAGCTTCAAGGATTTTGTGCAGCTGTTTTCAGAGATACTTCTAGGGACCTGTAAATTTTCAGTTCTTCTAAGGTGGTATGATCGAATGTGTGATGTTTACTCCTTTCCTGGACTGTTCTCTGGTCTATGACTGACCATATGCACTCTTTTTTGCCTTGGAACTGTGAGGATTCCCTCTCCACTGCCTCCATAAGCTCCACCAGGCCAGTGCTCCTCCTTGCCCCAGGAATACCACCCAGGACTGTGAATCAGATCCAAGCATGGGCAAAGCAATAGAATCCTGCCTCAGCTCCAGCAGAGAGATCCCTGCAATCCCTCTCTGATCAGCTGCTAGATCCCCCTACCATCTGTGGGTTGAGAACTCTGGAAGTAGCTGCTGCCACTGTGGCCACCACCCTGGTGCTGCACTAGGGCCAGGACTGGACCACACTCCTCTCTCACCCAGGTCCAACAGATCTTTCCCACTGACCTGCTAAGATGTCTTTGGCATTTGTGAGGTGAGAAATCTGGAAACCACCACAGCTGCCCATGATTCAGTCCCCTGATGCCTGCTCAGTCTTTGCTTGCCTGGCCCATGCTAAACTGTGCTCCTATCCCAGCCTGGTGTAACAGACCTTTCCTATCAACCATCCAGGTTGTCTTGTGGTGGAAATTTGTTTCACTCTTTCTTTTTGTGGGTTCTGCTGTTCCAGAATTTGTTTATGGTCATTTTTACAGGTATTTGGAGGGGTTTGGGGGAGAGCACAAGCAAGTCACTGCTTTTACTCTGCTGTCTTGGTTTCGACCCCCATGCCAACTCTTAAGTCTTTTTATCCCATCCTTTTACGAACCTTGTCATTTTCCTCTAAACCTTTTCTACAGTCTTCACCCATCCCTCTAATTTTTGGGGCTTGAAATGCAAAGAATACTCTACCAAGGGTTTCACCAATGTAGATTATTAATTATTATTAATTTATGGATAAAACAAGTATTTTAATAACAGTATGATTTTAAAAATGATTGCACTTGAAATTGCAATCTATTAGGTACAACTTGCTATTCCTTTTAAATATACAATAAAGTTATCATGTAAATTTATTTTTTTCATTTTTTTCTTTTCCTTCTTTCCCCACCATCTTAGAGATATCTCCCATTAAATGCAACTATGTGTATATATGTACATATTTCTATGTATTAGTTCTTTCTCTGGATACAGAGATCTTCTTTCACATATCCTTTATAGTTAATTTGGGTATTTATTATAATAGGAGAATTATTTTATGACTCTTACATTCTAGAACCAATATCATAACATTCAAACAACAGTGCTAATTGTTAACCAGTGTATTATCAGTTTACTACTTTGCACAAAATAGGGTTTAATAATTACTTTTCATTAATTCATTTTCATTATTCTCCATACTTATGGGCTTTCATCTGGCTTTTATTTTCCATTCTGTTGTTTGTACAGATTATTTGTTCTACCTTAATCGACTACCATTCACTCATTTTTATAAACTTCATTCCATCTGAATGCTGCATGAGGGCAAGGACTACCTTATAAAAACTGTGCATCTCTCTCTCTCCCTCTTACCCCCAGCCCAGTGTCTCACACAGTATCCTGAACACAGTGGGAACTTAATGCATTTTTGGTGAATGAACAAACATATTTACATAGATTGTCAGTATGCTTTTCTTACAATAATCCTGTGTGGTGAATTGGGCAAGTATTATTATCCCATTTTACAAATGAAGAATAAGTGTCTGAGAGGCTGGGTGACTTCTTTATGGTAACAGAGCTAGTGAGTTTCTCAGGTCAGAGTCATAAACATGTCTCCTAATTCCAAGATCACATGACTAATAAGTGTCAGAGCCAAGATTTTAACCTGGTTCTTCGGACTTGTGCCTAGTGATTTTTCCACTGGAATGTTGTTCTGGTGGATTGAATTAAATTATAGAGTCACTTTAATGGCCATATCAAAATACCTAGAATCCTATTTATGCCTTAGTAAACAGGTACAATTACTTTCATATAAATATTTTCTTATATCAGTGGTTTCTCTCCCAACCTTTCATATCTACTTTGCTTTCATCCTAAGGTGACTTAAGCTGAGACACATTTAAAAAGAAAAGAAATATAGTTTTTGTCAATGGAAAACATAATGGTTTTTCCCCCTGCAAAAAAAAAAAATAGTTTTGTAGGTCAACATAGTACTTTGGCCTTGAAACAAAGTTGGTCACTTTAAGGCAATTTAGAGTTTTCTTAGTACTTATCATTACTGCTTCAAGGATATAGAAACATGAATAATTGCTGAAAGAGGTCACTCATCAAAGGTATTATATTCTCTTTACCTATTGGCATCTGCTTGTAAGCTAACAGTTGTTGCTAGAATCATGTTTCTTCATCAGCAATTATCACAGAGGCTGTAAGTTTTCATCATTACTATAGTCTTCTGCTCATATTCATTCCCAATGAATAAGTCTGCATTGGTTCAAATAATGTTATCTGTGCCACTCTTAGGAGACTGCTTAAAACACTGTGACTGGTTATAAAATGTAGTGATAAGTTGAATTTAACATAATCTTGCAATTAGACATATGCCTAACAAGTATAGTTTTGAGCCTGGTGAAAAGTCTAAAAACCACAGCTTTTAGATCATCTATTTTTGACTAACTATTTTAGGCAACTCCTTAAGGCTATATTTGGCAGAGACAAATGGAGGAAATTTCTTCCTATACCAATGAAATCCTATGTTGAGTTCTTATTTCAATTTTATACCATCTAATTAACTTACAATGGTTAAAAAATGGTAATATTCAACTCTTGGTACTCTAAATGTGACATATTATCGAGTGCCCAATGTGCTATTAGAGAAACTGAATAATATCATTCTTCAAATTTAATTGAGATAAAGTTAGTCTTACACTTGAATTCCAAAGATGAACTTCATAAGCATAAGATGGGAGAAGCATGGATAGATATTAATTAATCTAAAAATAAATATCTAATATTTAGTGGACTACTGGTTCAATATGCATGATATGAAGTCCAAGAAAATTGCATTGAGAGATATAACTTTCAAGAATAAGGAAGTGAGAGTTCTACTTTGTTCTTCTCAATTCAGGTTATGTCTGTAATATTGTGCTCAATTCTGGGTATCACAGTTTAGGGAGAGGACTGAAAAGGTGGAGAAGATTCAGAGAAGAGCAACTAGAATGGTGAAGGACCTTGAGTTCATCCCATATGAAGATCAATTAGAGGTCCCAGAGATGTTTAGCCTGAGGAAGAGAAGTCTTTGGAGGTACATAATCGCTTCATTCAAGCACTTGAAGAACTAACATGGGGAAGAAGAATTAGACTGGTTCAGTTTGGCTCTTAGAAGCAAAACTAGAGGCAATTGAAAGGAGGCAACTTTAGGTTAGATAGGCTCAAATAGGAACAAATTTAATTCCTGTTCCTAGAAACAACCTGAAATGGAATGGGTTACCTCAGAAGGTACTTTGTTCTCATTGGAGGTCTTCAGGCAAATGCTAGATTTTTTGTTGCTCAGTTGTATCCAATTCTTCATGACCCCTTTTTGGGATTTTCTTAGCAAAGATACTGGAATGGTTTGTCATTTCCTTCTCCAGCTCATTTCACAGATGAGAAACCTGAGGCAAACAGTGAAGTGACTTGCCCAGAATCACATAGCTGGTAAGTGTCTTGAGGATGGATTTGAACTTGGGTCCTCCTGACTCCAGGTCTAGCACTCTATCTACTGGGCTAGCTAGCTGTCAAAGGCTAAATAAAATCCTAAGACTGCAGCAAATTATCCAACAAAAGATTCACTGCGACTATGTTGGATTTATATCATAAGAAACAAATCAGAAAAATCATTTGACAAAGTACAACATCAATTTATATTAACTGCCCTATATATCACAGGCAAATAAGGGTCATTTAAAAACCATATGCTAACATAATATACAATGTTGAAATTCTAGAAGTGTTCCTATTTATTACAAAAGTAAAGCAAGGTTAAATGCCCTTATTCTCCAGCATTATTTGACAAATGCTAGCAACAGCATTATGAAAAGAGAAGAGAAGCCAAAATATTGGCAAAGAGGAGGCAAAATTTTCTGTTTTTGCAAATACATGCTAGTTTACTTGGAATATCACAAGGCATTGGCAAAAAAAATCTATTAAGATAGTTAATAACCTCATTATGTAGTAGAATATAGAATATGTCCACAAAAATCATCAGCATCTCTATATAATAATAATAGTAGGAATAATAATAGTAAATAATAGCTACCACATATGTGTGCATGTATACACACACACATATACACACACACATGCATACATACATACTGCTTACTATGTGCCAGGCACAGAGCTAATCGCTTTACAAATATCATCTCATATGATCTTCACAACAACACTGGAAGGTAGGTGCTATTATTATTTTCATTTTACAATTGAGGAAACTGAAATAAACTGAAGTTAAGTGACTTTCTCAGGATCACACATTTAGTAAGTAACTGAGGCCATATTTGAACTCAGATCTTCCTGACTCCAGGCCCACCACACTCTATCCTCTGTGCCACCTAGCTGTCGCAATAAGCAAATCAAAGGAAAAATAATAGGAAGAGAAATTCCATTTAAAATAACAACAAAGTGCATAAAGTATCTGGGAGTCAATGAACCAAAGCATTCTTGAGATTGAAAAACACAAAACACTCTAAAGGAAATAAAGAATGGTATAATTATTCATTGTTGAGCTATATCAATATGATGACAATACATCTATATTAATTTAAAGAAGACTACAGCTATGAAAATAAAAATGTTACTTTGTAGACCAAGACAAAATTATAACAACGTTCATTTATTAGAACAAAGGAAAACAATTTAAAAGTAGGAAAGAGAAAGGAATTGCACTAACAAACCTCAAATTATATAATGAAGCAAGAATCAAAAAATTATCTGGTTTTGGTTACACCATTTGAAAAGTAGATAAGTGAAACAGAACAGATACAGAAATAATGAAGCCGAATCATCTTAAAAATAATCTTCTCTATCAAGGACCCCTTGTTTGATATGAAATTCTGTGCAAATAGGATAGCTAAACAGCAAAAAAAAAAATAGTATTAACTAGCTTCTTATACCGGGACCTTACAATAAGTTACAAATGAATACTCAACTTAAATATAAAAACCCATAACATTAAAAAATGTGGAAGAAAACATGGAGGTATCTTTCAGAAGTATGGATAAAGGGAAAATTATTTTTTAATTATTATTTTAATATGTTTGTGAATATCAAAGTTTTTTTAATGTAAGAATTTCTCCTAGTATCCCTACTTTTATTCTTTTTTTTTTTTTAGGCAATTGGGGTTAAATGACTTGCCCAGGGTCACACAGCTAGTAAGTGTCACGTATTTGGTCTGAGGCCGGATTTGAACTCAGGTCCTCCTGACTTCGCAGCCAGTGCCCTACCCACTGTGCCACCTAGCTGTTCCCCCTACTTTTATTCTTTTTAGAGACTGCCATATGTAGCAAATAATGTTTTCAGGAAAAACAAAAAGAGAAAGAATAGGAAAAATGAGCAAAACTTATCAAAATATTGAAAAAGTTTGAAATATGTGTAATACTTTGTATGCCATGGATCCTTGCAAAGAAGTGGAATAGGGGTATCTTATGTCTCTTCCTTGGGGCATTGGTTTTTTCTTTATAAATCTGAAACATTAACATTTGATTGAAAAAAATATCAATAATAACCTATTAAATTTTTTGTTCTTATCAAATACTCAAGATGAATTTATGTACATACTGATGTCATCCATGATAAAAGCATGAGACAGGAATCAGCAGGATTTCATAAATGATAATCTTCAGTAGAGTTCATCTTTACAATTACATAGTTGATTGAGAAGGGCAAAGAAAATAAGATCCTACTACACTTATCATTTATGAACTTTTAAAAAATGTATTTGTTGCGGGAGAGTACCATGCTGCTTTAAATGCTCTCTCCTGAAAAAGTATCTTTGCTAAAAAAAAAAAACATACAAAATTCATTGAAGGATAACACTTTATAGACAATCTTGCTCATTAGCCATCTGATTTTTAAAATTAACGAAGATATATCCCTTCCCAAAGTTTTTGCCCCTGTCATACAGAAAATTCAATGTAAAATCCAATCAAAGATAAATTTCTTACAAATGATGGAATCCTCCAGATTTTCAGATAGCATTTTGCTGATTAAATCAATTTGCATTACAACATATACTATATGAGATACATAAATACTCAAAAAACTTCATCCTAACTATTTGCATAGGAGAAAACAAGTAGATGGTGAGTGCCTATTGTTCAAACTGTTTATGCAAGTGAATAGACATGCCATAGATCCAGCCTATCACTATGTATATTTTGGACAGACACTGTAGTTAGACAATGAACTAGGTTCAAAATTAAATGGGAAGAAAAGAGGAGGAAGGACTGCATTTGAAAAATTGTGTGGTAGTAGTAATTTTTTTAAACATTCATTTAAAAAAAATTTTAGTTCCAAATATTTTCCCTCCCTTCAACTCCTCCCCCACTAGTGGAGGCCGTCTCCAATCCTCCTAATCTATATCTTACCACTGGACCCAGATGGCTCCGGAGGAGGGAGTGAGGCTGCTGACTTTGCATAGCCCTCTCTCACTTAAATCCAATTCACTTGCAAGTCATGGCATTACCTTCCTTATGTCATGGCCCTTTTCAAGAATGAAGAATAAAGAACAACAGCAACAACCCCCATTCATTGAAAAGGCAAGCATAATGATACTAATTATATATGTGAAGTCATGCAAAACATATTTCCATACTACCCATGTTGCAAAAAATAAATAAATAAAAACAAGTAAAATTAAGTAAGTGGAAAAAGTATGCTCCAAGTCATACTCAGAGTTCATCAGTTCTCTCTCTGGAGGTAAATAGCATTTTTCATCAAGAGTCCTTTGGAATTGTCTTGGATCATTTTATTGATTAGAGCACCTAAGTCTTTTACAATTCATCATTACAATACTCCTGTTAGTATGTACACTGGTTGCCTGGTTTTATTCATTTCACTTTGCATCCATTCATATAAGTCTTCTCAAGTTTTCCTAAAGCCATCCTGATTGTCATTTCTTGTAGCATAATGGCATTCCATCACAATCATATACCACAACTTGTCAAGCCATTCCCTAATTGATGAGTATCCCCTTGATCTCCAATTCTTTGCCACCACAGAAAGACTTATTAGAAATATTTTTGTTCATATAGGTCCTTCTACTTTTGCTTTAATCTCTTTAGGATATATACCTTGTAGCAGTATTGCCTATGGCCATAATTCCAAAATATTTCCAGAATGATTGGACCAGTCCACAGTGCACCAAACAGTGCATTAGTGTCCCTGTTTTTCCACATCCCATCCAGCATTTGTCCTTTTCCTTTTCTGTCATGTTAACCATTCTGAAAGATGCAAGGTGGCTCCTCAAAGATTCTTTAATTTGCATTTCTTTAATAAATAGTGATACACTTTTGTATTTTTATCCCTTGGGCTTAGCACAATGCACAATTTGTAATAGACATTTAATAAATGCTTGCTGATTTTTTGAGTCATCAGAAAGATGTGTAACCATAAAAGGAGGTAGGCAGATTATGTGATAGTGGTAAAGGAGAAAGGATGGAAAGCTGATATGCTCTACTGGTATCCGAGTAATGTCAAGAGATTTAGAGGAAGTGCCATAGCACATTGGGTATAAAAGTTTTATGGAATGACATACACTGGAGTTGCATTGTATCAGGAAATGACAGGTAATAGTCTGCACCACTGAAGACAATACCCACATAGGTGAAATAACAGATCATCAAAGTACCCAAAAAATTTTGGACAAACATTTAATAAAGTACCTATTATGATGTTTTGTGAGGGAAAATGGAATAATAGATAACAGTACAAATTAGATATGTATAGAACTGGACAATTGGTTCAACTTAACAAAGTCATTAATGGTTCATTGTCACTTTGTCAGGAGCACTTAATGAAATTCTGCACATAACTCTATGTTGTCTAATATCTTAAATAATGCCTTGAATAAAGGCATTGTCGACATGCTCATCAGATTTGCAGATGATACAAAGCTGGAAGTGATAGCTAACAATAATAACGATTAACTCTAAAGTCTTATACTTGAGTTCAAAATATGAGATGTTCACACAAGGAAAATCAGTATTGAATACCTTTTGGGATCTGTCACCAAGTCTTTTTTCAATGATAGGAAGAGAGGAAGATGAGGATCTGCTTATCAAGACTATGTGGCTTATGTGGCTACTTATTGGGAATGTGATAGTGTATGTATCACTAGTGACCTGGTGTCGTGGGAATATGCTGTTCTCCCTTATGGAGATCTCATTGATTTCAGTGATAATAGTTCTAATCAGGATCTAGTTCATGATATTAAATTCTATACTGAGTTGTCTAAGAAATCCCCTTTCTCTGTCTCTCCCTTTCTTGAGACTAACCATTTTGCTGAATGTTCTGAGGTTTAACTTAAAAAAGTAAAGCAGGAAAATGGTTGTTCTAGGATGGTTTTCCTTAGGATGACCCTTATACTTCAACTTCAAGAGAGTCCATTTTTCAGCCTCAACAATTTAATAATGATGAGCTAGAATACATCTCTGGGAAACAATCGGTATTTCAAACCTGCCTGTGGGACATTATCTATTTGAATGGGTAATAATCCACAGTACTACCCAATTTAAAATGTAAGATTTTTTTAAGCTAATGGGAGTAAGAATATTCCTTCTTTTATCACACAGGATATACAATGAAGGATACTAAGAGAAGAAAAGACTAAATAAAATCATAGTGTCATTCACTGGTATTATGTCTTGCTTCCTAATGACCATGATCCACAACTCCCCAATATAGAGCAGACATATTCTCTCTCTGGAGAGAATTCAGACAGTTCTGGGGAAGCAGGTGGAGATTTGATAGATCTGTCAACATGTACAAGTAGAAATAAAACTCTGCCAATTTTAAATCACTATATGTTGTCAGATATGATGAGCGTTTCATAAAAAAAAGGAGGAAAGCACATTGATCAAGGCTACAGTCACAGTCAAGATGGAAGTATCTTTATAATTAGTCCATTGAGGTCCAGCTGGGCTACAGCTCATTATGAAAATCAGCTCACATTCTAGTCTTTCAAAGGAAGAATAACTAATATAATCTGATGAGAGATATTTTCCTGCTGCTATAAATCACCTGTTGCTCTCTTTGATCAAAACACACTTAATGAATTCTTTATATATAATTTCCCGAATGGAGTGCAGTTTACACATTACCAAAAATAGTTACATATAATTTCGAGGTGACTCTGTCTTCCCATATCTTGCTCTTATCCAAATTCTGTTCTCTTAAAATCTTATTCTGATTGTGGGATCTTTTTTTAATTATTGCAATTCAATTTTATTTAATTTTCAGCTGTAAGTCCTCTCCTTCTTACCTCTCTCTTCCCCCATATAGAAAGTAAGAAAAAACAAAACATATTGCAAACATTTATAGTCAAGCAAAACAAATACCCATGTTAGCCACACCTGTGTGTGTGTGTGTGTGTGTGTGTGTGTGTGTGTGCGCGTGTGTGTGTGAATATGTGTGTGGGGGTGCATGTATACTTCATTGTACACTCTGAGTATGTGACCTCTCTATAGCTGGAGATGGAAAACATGTTTCATCACACAATCTCTGGAACTGTGGCTGGTCATTGAGTCAGATTTCTTAAGTCTTTCAAAGTTCCTTATCATTATAAAATTGTTATTACTGAATATATTACTTCTTGGCTCTGCTCACCTCACTTCATATCAGTTCATACAAGCCATCCTAGGTTTATCAGAAACCATCCCCTTCATTATTTCTTAAAGCACAATAATATTTCATCACATTCATGTAACATGGCTTCTTTAGCAGTTAATTAGTGGGCATACATTCCCTCAGCTTCCAGTCCTGTGCCACCTCAAAAAAGAGCTGCTTTAAATATTTTTGTACATATGGGCCCTTTTCCTCCTTCTTTAAACACTTTGGCGACCTAGATCTACAAGCAATATCATTGGATCAAAGAGTGTACAATTTTTAGTACAATTTATTAGGTTTTGGAGCAAAGTTCCAAATTGCTGTCTAGAATGTTTGGAACTACTTCACAACTGCAGCAACAGTGTGTTAATGTGCCTTTTTTCCACAGCACCTAAAGCATTTGTCATTTTTCTTTTCTATCAAGTTTGCCAATCTGAGAAGTGTGAGGTGGTACTTAAGTTTTAATCTGCAATTCTCTAATTATTAATGATTTAAAGCAGTTTTCATATGGCTATTGATAACTTGGTTTTCATCCTCTAAATGTACTCTATTGATATTTTCTTGCAATCCATTGAGGGATGGCTTTTAATCTTATAAATTTGAATCTGTTCCATGTATGTCTTAGAAATAAGAACTTTATCCAGACATATGCATGTGTGTAATGAGACTTTTATCAAAGAAACTTTCTGCAAAGATTTTCCTAATTACCTGCTTTTCTTCTAATTTTAACCACATTAATTTTGTTTGTGCAATTTAAAAATTTTTATGTAATCAAAATTATCTATTTTACTTTCAGTGAACCTCTCTATCTCCACTAGGTCACGGACTCTTTCCCTATCCATAGATTTGAGAAACAATTTTTTTCCATACTCCTCTAATTTTTTTTATTTCATGACCCTTAATGTCAAAATTATGTACTCATTTGGATTTCATAGTGGTATTCAGTTTAAAGATGTTGGTCTATATTTAGTTTTTGCCTAACTACTGTATAGCTTTCTCAATAGTTTTTGTTGAATAGTAAGTTCTTGCCACAACTAGGTTTATCAAACACTAGGCTGCTGTGCTCATTTGTTTTTTGTATATTATATACCCAATCTTGTTCCACATATCAGCCTCTCCATTTCTTACCCACTATGAAATTGTTTTGATAATTATGGCTTTGTAGTGTAATTTGAGATCTGATACTTCTAGGCCCTTCTCTGCTTTTTTCCCTTTAATTCTCTTGATAATGTAGACCTCTCATTCCTCCAGGTGAATTTTGTTATTATTTTTAGTAGTTTTATAAAGAAATCTTTTGGTCATTTAATAAGTATGGTATTGAATATACAAATATATTTAGGCAGTTTTGTCATTTTTATTATATTGGCTCACCCAAGAACAAGTAATATTTCTTGAATTATTTAAATTGCCCTTATTTGTGTAAATTTCTTTGTATTTGTATTCATATAATTCTTGTTTGTATCTTGGCAGGTAGCATCCCAAGCATTTTATACTCCCTGTAGTAATTTTAAATGGGATTTCTCTTTTTATCTCTTCCTTCTGGACTTTGATAGCAACTCACAAAAATACTGATAATTTATATGGGTTTATTTTATATCCTTTAACTTTGCTGAAAATGTTAATTATTTCAATTAATTTTTTAGTTGATTCTATAGGGTTCTCTAAGGAAATCTCATATCATCTGCATAAAGTGATCATTTTATTTCCCCTTTCCTCTTTGTCTATACTTATTCTTTTGTTTTTTTCTTGTCTCACTGCCTTTGAATAGTAATAGTGATAATACAAACTTTGTTTTAGTCTCAATTGTATTGGAAAGACTTCTGGTTTATCCCCATTTTAGATTATAATGGTTCTAGGGTTTAGATAGATACTACTTATTATGTTAAACCTTGTTTATTCTTTTGCTTTCTAGTGATATTAATATGAATGCATGCTGTCTCTTGTAAAAAAAAGCCTGCCTGATGATGTAATCATAGAATTTATTGTTTTGTTATTAATGTGGTCAATAGCACTCATAATTTTCCTAATATTGAACTTGTCCTGCATTCCTGGGATAAATCTAGACTGATCGTAGTGTATCATTCTTGTGCTATGTTACTATAGTCTCTTTATAGTGTTTTATTTAGGCTTTTCCCACTAATATTAATTAGTGATCTTGGTCAATACTTTTGTTTCTCTGTTTTGACTAAATTTATATTTATAAATTTAGGTGTTAATGCCATATTTGAATCATAGAAAGAATTCTATAGGATTCTTATTTTTCCTATTTGGAACAAATTGTTTCATAAATGTTTGGTAGAATTCACCTGTAAATCCATCTAGTCCTCTTTTATTTTCTTTAGGAGTTGACTTATGGCTTATTCAAACATAGTTTTTTCTAGCATGGTTATATCGATATTCTTTCTTTTTTTGTCAATCTGATCAATGTATATGTTTTATTAATATTAAATGTTAACAAATTTATAAATATAATAAATAGGATTAAATGGTGCCTAATAATATCTTTTCTTCATTGGTTATGAATTCACCATACACACATAACTAGGTTCATAAATTCATATTATCCAAAAGAGAATTGGAGGGAAAGAGGTAAGGGGAAAAAATAGCAGACTAAGAGGGACAGTAGTCAGAAGCAAAACAGATTCTTAAAGAGGGTACAGGGGGGAACCAGAAGGAAAAAGATAAGATAATAAAATGGAGGAAAATACAGTTAGCAATCATAACTATCAATGTGAATGGTATGAACTCACCTATAAAAATAGAAGAGGATAGTTGACTGGGTTAGACCCAGAATACAATAATATGCTGTTTAAAAGAAACATACTTGAAACAGAAAATATACATAAAGATTTTTATTTTGCTTTTTGGTGAGGCAATCAGAGTTAAGTGATTTGCCCAGGGTCACACAGCTAGTAAGTGTCAAGTATTTGAGGCTGGATTTGAACTCAGGTCCTCCTGACTCTAAAGGGGTACCACCTAGCTGCCCCTACATATAGATTTCAAATAAGAGGCTGGAGAAGAATTTATTATGCTTCAGCTAAAGTAAAAAGGGCAGGGGTAGCAATCATGATCTCAGACAAAACAAAAGCAAAAATAGACCAAATTAAAAGAGGTAAACAAGGAAATCACACTTTGCTAAAATGTATCATAGATAATGAATTAATATCAATACTGAATCCACATGCACTAAATGGCATAGCATCTAAATTCTTAAGGGAAAAGTTAAATGAATTACAGGAGGAAATAAATAGTAAAACAGTAATAGTTGGGAACCTCAATTTTCTCCCCTCTCAAACCTAGACAAACCTAACCTTAAAATAAAAAAAAGAAAGAAGTTAAAGAAAGGAATAGAATTTTAGAAAAAGTTATGTGTAATAGAGCTCTGCAGAATATTAAATAGGGATAGAAAGGAGTGTGCCTTTTTCTCAGCTATTTAAGGCACCTTCACACAAATTAACTGTGTATTAGGGCATAAAAACCTCAAAAATATAGAAAAGCAAGATGTTAATGCTTCTTTCTCTACTGTAATGCAACGAAATTATATTCACTAAAGAAACTTTAAATCATAGATTAAAATTAATTAGAAACTAAATAATCCTAAAGAATGGATGAGTCAAAGAACAAGTTGTAAAAACTACCTATAATGTCATTAATACCACAACTTGTAAAATGCAGCCAAAATACTTTGGGGAAATTTTCTGTCTCTAAACACTTATATCAATAAATATAAAAAGAGCAGATCAACAAATTAGGCATGGAACAAAAAATAATAGAAAACTAGCAAGTTAAAAACCGTTAGCTAAATATCAAAATAGAAATTCTGAAAACGAAAGGAAAATTAACAAAACTACAAATAACCTATTGAATTAATAAATAAAACTAAAAACTGCTTTTTAAGTCAATGAAATAGATAAGCCATGAGCTAATTTGATTTTTTTTGCATGTAAAAACAATTTTTAACATTTATTTTTAAAACTTTGGGTTCCAAAGTCTCCCCCTTCCTCCCTCCCTACCCACCCTCATTAAGAAGGCAAGCAACTCAATACAGGTTATACATGTGTAGTCATGCAAAACACTTCCATAGTAGTCATGTTGTGAAAAACTAACTATATTTACCTTCATCCTACCCCGTCACCAGGTTGATTCTATTCTCTCTTTTGACTCTGTCCCTCCTCAGAAGTGTTTGCTTCTGATTACCCCCTCCCCCAATCTGCCCTCCTTTCTATTATCCCCTTCCCCCCCCCCCATTTTCCTGTAGGGAAAGACAGATTTCCATACCCAATTGAGCGTGTATGTTACCAAATCCGATGAGAATATGATTCACTCCTTCCCTCTCACCTTCCCCCACTTTCCCTCCACTGTAAAAGCTTTTTCTTGCCTGTATTATGTGAGATAATTTACCCCATTCTACTTCTCCCAGTCCAATCCTCTCACCCCTTAATTTTATGTTTTAGATATTACCTCTTCATCTTTAACTCACCCTGTGCCCTCTATCTATCTATCTATCTATATGCCAATTTGATTTTTAAAAGAAATAATGATAATAAAGATAACAATAAGCATGGTCTAGTTAAAGTACAAATTCTGGTTAATGTCAATATTTGTTGATTAATTCACTAATAAATACTAGTCCTGCAATGAACCTCTGTTCATTTTGTTTATTTAATAGGCCTTTTCAATGGGTGATCCTAGCCCAACATTCCAAAAATTGCATTGTATAGACATTTTATATATTTGGTATTTATTGTCCATATTGTAGAATGTGGGATCCTAGAGAGCAGGAAAGGTTTTGATTTTGTCATTATATTCTGAACACCTGACATAGCATTTTCTACGTAGTAGATAAAAAGTGCTCTTTAAGATTCATTTAACAAAACTATGTGATTTGAGATTTTTATTTTTTTAGATACTTGTGCATATATATTAAACATAAGTTTCCTCTTTTTAGTGTATAAAGAATAGATGAATTAAAATAGGTTCACTTCATGGTGTAGCAATTAAAGAGAGTAGAAGTGCTGCTTTGTACTGTGTCTGGAAAATTATGCTATAATGCTTCTGATAGCACCTGAGCTTTGAAAGAGAACTAGGTCAAATGGCAGCTGATTGAAACACATTTTTGCTGAGGGAATATTTAAAAGAATCACATAATGTGAAGGTTGTTGAGATGTCTTAGATTCAACCCACCTTTAACTAGTAGTGAGGAAGTATGGTGAGAATGAGAGGAGTGAGAACAGAAATAAAGGCCAATGAGACTCAGAAGCAGAATATAGCTGTGGTGCCCAGAGTGATCTGATTCTGGTCTTTCCCCCGCTTTTGTTACACTGGTTATAAATAGGGATATCCATGGGTAGCATGAGTATCTATCTAAGGTCATGGTTAATTCAGTCAGAGACCACAAAGCATGCAATAAAGTTGGAGCAATGATGACAACTATGGTTTAATAATATTTATAGCTAACATGTTGAACTGTATTAACTCTGATTTTTCATATCTAGAGAAGGGTCTCGGGTAGCATGTGGGTGTGCAACATTTTAACAATGCTTATTTGATGGTTATAATGTTCGCAGAATCATAGAATTTCAGATTTCAATGGAACCTCAGAGATCACCTAGTTCAATTTGTAGCTAAAAAGAGTTCCCTTTATAATATACCTGACAAGTGGTCATCTAGTTTTTTGCTTAAAAATCTCAAGTGAAGAGCAGCCCACTACATTGAAAAGTATCCCATCATACTTTTGGATGACACTAAATACTAAGAAGTTTTGAGTATTTTTCTCTTTTATAAGTTTTATGTTTTCCTCTTTGCAACTTCTGCCCATTATTCCCAATTAGGCCCTCCTAACTGCTTCACCCTAAACACACTATTATAATATTGCAAAGTATTTCTTTTCTTTTTACACATGTTTTTTCTTTAATTTATTTTAAACAGGTTATTTGGCATCACATCAGTAATCCAAACAAACTGTTCAAGCACTTGGAAGATCATAGTACACCCAAAGTTGTCCTGGTATCATCATGCCAACCCCATCCTATTGCTGGTGACATACTATACTCTGGCAACTCTGATTCGACTCTGGCTACAAGAACCCATTGTAAGAGTAAAAAGATTTTTCATGGTCTTGTCTGAAAAGTATCTTTGATAGGGAACTGTCAGTCCCTTTCAGAGAGAATCTGTGTTACTCACTAATGCAGTTCAACAAATGCTTATTGTGTATCTATTGTGTACATGATTTGGGGGATACAAAGGCAAAAATGAGACAGCCCCTATCCTTCTCCCTTCATACCAACTAGATGGGAAGATGGCATCTCTAAAAGCAGTTTCTTAAAAAGCTGTTTGATACTGTGAGTATTGCCACTTTAGGTATGGAAATCACCTCAATGAGCACAAATTCTACTACAGCCATAAAACATAATGATTTAAGTAAATATGCATCAATGCAGAAATAGAAGACTAATAACCTGGGGTGGGGGCAGGGAGGCCACAGTGTTCATTAAAGGTCTGCTATAGGAGATAGTACCCAAGATGAGACTTAAAGGAAGCCGAAGTGTGGTAAGTGATAGACATAAGGGTGCATTCCAAGGATGTGTGACAGTCTTTGCAAAAACGCAGAGGTGGCAGATGGAATGTCAGTTTAAGGAATAGCTAATAGGACACTTTGGTTGGAATGTAGAATGCAAAAAGAGGAATGATTAGAAATAAATCTGGGACAGCTAGGTGGTGCAGTGGATAGAGCACTAGTCCTGGATTCAGGAGGACCTGAGTTCAAATCCAGCCTCAGACACATAACACTTACTAGCTGTATGACCCTGGGCAAGTCACTTAACCCCATTGCCTAGCCAAAAAAATAAAAGAATTAAAAAAAGGTTTTGGGGCAGCTAGGTGGTACAGTGGATAGAGCACCTGCCCTGAAGTCAGGAGGACCTGAGTTCAAATCCAGCCTCAGACCAAACACTTGATACTAGCTGTGTGACCCTGGGCAAATTACTTAACGCCAAATGCCAAAAAACAAAAACAAAAACAAACAAACAAAAAAGAAATAAATCTGGAAGGATAGTTGTTGGCCTGGTTATAGAGGTCTTTAAACGGTGAGCTAAGTTTATGTTTTATGATAGAGATGCCATCGTCAAATCTGTGATTTAAAATTTTAACTTATCAGCTATGTAGAGGATAGATTGAATAAGGAAGAAAGATTAGAAGAAGGAAAATTAGTTATGAGTCAATCAATCAACAAGCATTTAGTAAGTGCTAACTATATTCAAGGCAATGGATTGGGTCTTAGGGATACAAAGATAAAAATGAAATAGTCCCTGCTGTCAAGGGGTTTGCATTGTATTGAGAGACAGAGCTTGTACATAATACAAAATGAATACAAGTATGTTGAAATAATCCAGTTGATAGTGTGGCCTTAAAACCAGGTAGTGAATCATTCTTTGTACTTGTATCCCCAGTACCTAGTATAGTCCCTGGTATATAGTTGGTGTTTAACAAAAAACTTGCTGATTGATTGACTGTTTGAATGGAGAGAAGGGGGCAGATATAAGAGTTTTCAATCAGTGAAAGACCTATAATAGTTTGTTTCCACCGCAAACAGTAATTATGGGCTAGTATTTTAAGTCCCAAAACTGCAGCTGTCATTGTTTACTTGCCTTTTTCAATTGTAATATTTTTCTCTTTTCTATTTTTAAAGTTAGCAATCAGAATTTAAAAAACAAAACAAAACAAAAACAGTCAAAAAAACCACCTTGAAGTTGTAATGGCAAAAAGCTAAAACTATATATCTGGGATACATGTTCCCTCATCAATTAGATGCAAGTTGTCTCTAGCTCCACTGAACCGTACCTGCATCAGGATAAGGAATGTCTAGTACTTTCCAAATGTCATATTTCCCCCTTGTCCCTTCTTAGCTATTACATCCCTAAGGATGTTGCTAGTATATTCATTCCCACCCAAGCTTTTGACTTCCCTTCATCATTTGTAGGGCTATATTGGGATAAGGGCAGACTCTTCTCTAAAAACATATTGCTTGGTTTGGGGTTCTGAGCTTTTCAACTTTCTGCACTTCAATGTCTTATATTTGCAAAGGGACCATTCAGGAACTAAGATACATGGGGATACAATCACGGAGAAGTATTTTAACATGCACAGGAAACTTTTCTGCAGTGTTCATTTTTTCCCAAAAAGTCAATATTGCTAGGCTACTGTCTGTTACCAAGGGCAACACACCAGAAATTCAATTCCCATAAGCAGTACTGTGCTGAGCTCTTTTTCTTTTTCACCAATCCATAGTCTATCCATCATACATAACTTTCTAGCTTTACTTATTTAAGAAGTAAGAGGAATGTCATCTCTCTTATGGCATCAAGATCACCCGAAACACACACTTCTCATTTGTCACAAAGGTGACCAAAGAGCAGACATCAATCATCAGTGCTTTCTTAACACTTATTTTGTACCCATTTTGCCAATTGATGTCAACAGTAATTGGTACAATAAAGGTAAATACTCTGTGCTATTTTCTCATGTTCCCATGATCCCAGTCCTCCTGAGAAGTAGGGTTCTTATGTTTTCTCCAGTCCATAGAAGGGAATGAGAGAGTGAGGGGAAATTCACTGCATTATCTCTAATGGACATTAACAATTATACCTTCATAATACATAATGATTGTTAAAAGCTGATTTTTTTTGGAGGAGAATTGTTATTGACATTCTTGAGTCACATTAAAAACTATTCTAGATGGACCAGAAATAGAAAAGAATCAAGGGAGGGAGGGCACTGGATATTCTCTTCTTATGTACCAGTTTCATTAGGTGGAAAAAGTTTGAATCCAGTTGTCACATCGAGACAAATGAGGATCAACATTTCTGTCCATTGGCTTCAAAATATGCATTTCATGCTAAATGAGCCCCACATGGTTGAACCTTTTGATTCATTTACTTAAAGTTTAGGAGGACAAGAAGACAAATTAAAGAAGCTAATGGATATCTTTTTTTAAAAAGTATTCTTGTTCTAAATACCTGAAAATTTGCTTTCCACTATAGGCTTCAGTATACCTTGAGATACTGCAGCTATGATCCTTAAACTACACTAACAGTGAAGTATGGAACCCAGTAGTGCTTACAAAATGTTTCAGTGCTGATGTACTTAGAAATGGCAGTGGAAAACTGTCATCATTTTCAAGAATGTCAAAACTTGATTTCTTACATATACACGAAAGATGAGTCACAATAATGAAAGGTAAAGAAAGGAAGCTATAGAGTATCTCAGGGAGACCACTTCTGGAGATATATTGGTAAGTATAGATTACTCTTATGATTTTTTCTGTGTTTTAGGTTCAGGATGATGAAACCAATGATGAAGATAAAGATATGTCTTGCAGTCCCGTGCAAATCACTGCAGAAAGAAGGCGAAGTTTGTGGTATGCAACCCACTACCCAACTGATGAGAGAAAAGTAAGGCTTGGAGAAAGCAACTGCCATTTCCCACCTTTATTTTGCCTCTTTTTCAGGTATTTTCTTGTTGAATCTGAGTAGTGGTCCTAACACAGGTATAATGACACAGGAGCCCAACTGACTCAACCATAAAGGCTTTGATATAGAAACAAATGTAATTATTATCTTCTTTATAATTATCAAAATGAATGTTAAAGGTCTCCCAAGGAAAGAAGTGAGAGAGTTAGGTTTCTAACTCTAGAACCAAAGAACAAATCAAAATTGTGATAGCTCCACACCACCATTTACTAACAATACCAACTCTATGTCAACATATAGGATCCTATATTAGAACTGGAAAGGACCTTAGAGATCATCTTGTCCAATGGTCTTTTATTTTCTTACAACTAATTAAAATGAAGCTCAAAGAAGCTATTTGACTTCCCCATGTCTTCTATGACCCTAAACCCATTATTCTTTCCCAAATACCACTTTGTATTTCATTAATTTATTGGACACAGCAAGTGTGGTTTAAGACATTGGTATCTTATCATCTTCAAGAGAAAATGTAAAGAAATCATTTAGTCTTGACTAGTGGAATAAATTTTCAGGAAATAGGTTGACTTCTTTACTGAGCAGGCAAAACCTACAGTTCTGTAGGTGAAAAATTATAAAAGAAGTAATAAAAGAATAAAGTTATAACACATTCTTTATGGAAAATTTATATTTATTTACACACACTGATCTGTGCTTTGAGAAGTGGTAAAAATTTGTTCCTCTAGAGAGAAAAGGCAGATTGTGTCCAGGTAAATAAAGAAAGATGTGCTTCAGTATGAAAGGCCAGTTATTTTTTGCCAATTAAATAGCAAACAACTGGCAAAAGCCCAACACTTGGAGTTAGATGACTGGATTCAAATTCTGGCTCTGCTGTTTATTATGTCTATGAGCATGGGCAAGTCACTTACTTAAATTCTCTGAGTCTTAATTCATCTTTTAAATGAAAGTTTTATACTAACTCATTTGATCCTATAAATTAAATGAACTGTCACAAAACTTATCTAAATAAAACTGTAATTTAGAACTCAGGAAGCCTCATTTAGAAAATTATGTAAAAATATAATAAAGCTATATGGTGTACACATATTCAGGAGAATCAGCTAAAACAATTTCTTTGTTCC
Source organism: Vombatus ursinus (assembly GCF_900497805.2). Lineage (NCBI taxonomy): Eukaryota > Metazoa > Chordata > Mammalia > Diprotodontia > Vombatidae > Vombatus > Vombatus ursinus. The sequence continues at coordinate 38,269,726 of NW_020955033.1, read as the reverse complement.
TCAAAATGATGCATGTTAATACATCAAACCATTACGAAATCATCCATGTTGTAAGTGGTTGTTATAATTCTTTGTTTGTTTAGGCCAAAATTTATTTCCCAAGAAGTTTTGAAATTAAGAAAAAATATTTTTTCCTGCTTGTTTTGGATATGTATTTCTTGAAAAGACAAATTCTCCATTCAAATGACTATCAAATATTTATCCAAAGTGGAGCAAGAAATTAGAATTATTTAGGGAGCCCAACTGAATGTGTCAAACAAACAAGCCGATTTAAAATATTCACCAATGTTTTCATGGAAGCCATTTCCCTGTCTTTTAATTTTAAATTTTAAAAATTATTTTATTTTTTTCAATTATAAAGCATTTATTTTTTTCTCCCTCTCAATTCTCCCTACCTAATAAGAAAAAAAGAAAGAAATACAGAGCCTCTATATTACAGAAGCACAAACAAGCAAAACATATTCCTAAAAAATGCATTTTTCTGTTTAATTAGTCTATGATTTCACTGTTATGAGTTGGGCAGAATTCTTCCTTATCAGATATCTGGAATCATGGTTGATCAGTCAGTTGATCAGAGCTTTTAAATCTTTCAAAATTGTTTGTTTTTGTAATATTGATTCCATGGTATAAATTATTCTCCTAGTTCTGCTTACTTCACTTTATATCAGTTTATTCAACTCTCTAAAATGATCTTTTCCCTCATTTCTCACATTGCAATAGTATTCCATTACATTCATATACCACAATTTATTCGACCATTCCCCAGTTGATGTGCAGACCCTTAGTTCCCAGTCCTCTGCCACTACAAAAAGAGCTGCTGTAAATATTTTTGTACATATAGGATCTCTCTTTCTCTCTATCTCTCTCTGTCTCTCTCTTCTCTCTGTCTCTGTCTCTCTCTGTCTCTCTGTCTCTCTGTCTCTCTCTCCCTCTCTATCTCTCTGTCTCTCTGTGTCTCTCTGTCTCTGTCTCTTTGTCTCTCTCTCTTTCTCTCTATCTCTCTGTCTCTTCTCTCTGTCTCTGTCTCTCTCTGTCTCTCTGTCTCTCTGTCTCTCTCTCTCCCTCTCTCTATCTCTCTCTGTCTGTCTGAAATTTCTTTGCAATATGAGCCTAGAATGATAAAACGGAATCAAAGGATGTGAACTGTTTAGTAACTCTTTGTACATAATTACAGATTGTTTTTCAGAATGGCTGGACCCATGCACAGGTCCACCAAAAATGCATTAATGTGCCTGTTTTCCCATAGGCCTTCTAACATTAGTCATTTTAGTTTTTGTCATCCTTGCCAATCTGATGGGCATCAGGACTTCATCTGAATATAGAATATATATTTGGCTTTTTCCCAGGAAGAAAGAAGGGGACGATTTGGGATTGGCAGCCCTTTCACTTTCATCCCCCAGGGGATCTGGATCAGATCCTCAGCTTTTCAAGGGGCAGTTAGTTGTATTTTAATTAGGTTGTTATTTAGAGATAAAGAAGAGTTGAATTTTTCTATTTTCTTCTACTCTCCCATAGTGTTCATGCCCTTCTGTCTTTTTACAAATGGTTTAGATTACAAGCTTTCACTAACTGATAAATATAACATAGGTATGGTGGGCACTCTTATACCAGACTGACCCTGGAGACATGTGGAAGGAAACTTAGTGTACAAAATTATGCACCTGATGCAGTGATTAGTATGCAAAGCCTATTTTGCAGATAGCAACTGAGAACTAATCTAGATTAAAAGTGGTCATTTAATGGAAATTGTTAGGAAAGTATTTGTGTGTATTTTGAAGTCTTACAAATCTATTTGTCTGAAAACATGAAAAACAATGAGGATGCCCAGAAGAAACCCTTGATCTCTTAATATCAACCCAGTAACATCTTTTGGATATTCTGATCAAAACCCTGAGGACACCCTTTTCTAATAAACTCAATATCCTCTAGTCTAGTCTCCAGGATAAGGTGACTTTCTTTAACCTGAGATATACTAAGCTGTGTTTAGCAAAAATTATGTCTAAAAAATTAAGATACCATAACTAATATACCAGTTCTTTCTCCCACTTTTCTCTTCTTTTCACAATACCTTTTACTACTACCCTTTCTCCCCCAATCTGACAAGAATTTACAAATTTCTAACATGTTCTATTTTGTATTTATGTTCCATGAAACAAAGCCCCTGTGTTCTATGTAACCACTTTATATAATTCACATGAATGACAAATAACTGCTAGTTTGTACTTGAGACTTATTGCTAACATTTGGAGCTGTGTAGTAGTTATAAATGATCTAATGTACAATTCTTTTTTCTCTTTAGTAATCTGCATGGTAGTTCTTAATAAGACAATATTCAGGAATGGTTGAGAAAATTGTGCATGTATATATTAAATTGTATAGATGCAGAAATATTAATTTATTTAGCCATGCTTTATTAATATGCTCTCCTACATTGCTTTTTTCAGCTGTTGTCCATGACCCAAGATGACTACAAACCATCTGATGTTAGTATGTTAGATTTGTCATTTGTGTATGTGTAAATAAAGGAATGAGTTTGAATTTATCTAATTTTCATGTTAAAATGATATTGTATTCAAAAATCTAAGAATCATTTTGCCAGCAGAAGACGGTTGACTGTTGTTAAAACATATTCAATGAGGGCAGCTAGGTGGCACAGTGGATACAGTACTGGCCCTGGAGTCAGGAAGACCCGAGTTCAAATTCGGCCTCAGACACATAACACTTACTAGCTGGGTGACTCTGGGCAAGTCACTTAACCCCAATTGCCTCACACACAAAAAAATATTCAATGATAAATATGGAATAAAAGTAATTCACATCACAAAATTGCTTCTGTTCTTGTAAGAGGAACTTTTATTATGGTTTTGTTTTTCTTTGATGTGAATTATGAATATTCCCATTTGCAGTGATACCTCCATGGTATATCTGAAAATTATAAAAAGCTGTATAAGGTAGATCCTGAAAATTCTGTTGCACTGGCATGCAACTGTGGATTTAAGAAAAGATCACTGTTGACAATGGAAAGGTACTCTCCAATGGCAGCATGGGAATATCCTGACATAAAAGTGCCAAGAAGTCAGACCATATGCTTACCAGTTCTTAGAATTTTTTTTGGCGTGGCAGAAGTTTTCAGATCACTGAATTATTTTGATTTTCTTTTGAGGCATTTATGCTCCTCATTTCTGTGATCTTATTTCCACTTGTTTTTGGTTGAATTAACATTCAGTTGTTGGAATGAAAACTCAAATGTAAAAAAAGTCAAGCTTATTTTTCTATCATATTGCATTTTTTTTAAAATACCAAAAAGAATTAAGACACATGCTGAAACTGGAAAACACTGAGAACACTGATCCTTCTTTCTGTATATACCAGAAAAAAAGAGGCAAGTAAATAATAACAAAGTTATAAAAGACCTAAAATCTTTACTTAAATTTTTTTCTCAAGCCTAAGTTAAACTGCTAGTTTAGTATATTTAAATTTTCTTTAAGAAAAAAAATTAGACCATTTATGCAACTCTAACTCCCATCAGAAAATGATGGATTTCTTTAAATGTGTCTAATTTCAAAATATCCAGATATTTCTATATGCACTTAGAAATCTGAAACATTAACTGAGTTTTTGATCTACCCTTTAAATGTCTGATGTTCTGAAGTTCAATCATAAGTAAGAAAATATATGGTAGTAAATGATATTCCCTTGTTCAAATCACATTTAACAGGTCCTGTTGGTCACTGTGAATGGTGCTCCTGTTGATTACCACACCATACACCCTAGCCTGCCCATCGAGAATGGGCCAGCCAAAGCTGACATGTATTCTACACCACAATACAAATGGGAGCCATCTGATGAAACATCAGGTAATGAATCACGACTCTAGCTTGATATGGAGCATTCTATGTTTTATTTTCTGCTTCAAGTTATCCTTTAAGAAGACTGGTAGTATTTTTTTTAAGAAAATAAACTCACTCAGTAATTTTTTAACCAAAGTAGGTTTATTTAGCCATAGAATTGAAAGGATATTCAATGTGGATTCTCCAGTATTTAGCCAGCCCCTCCCAGTTTTCATATGGAAGCTCATCTGGTCAGCAGGGCAGAGTATGGAGATTCTTATGCTCTTGGGACATCTGCCAGGTCAGAATGGCTCCCACTCATATGGATGGGTCCTTTATGCCCTTAGATGAGCTGGAAGAGACATCAATACAACCAGACTCTACCGGGACTTGAAGCAAGGGCTTAACAATAGCTTGGGTCCTACACCAATCAAATCTCAAAGCCAACTTTGTTGCCTTTCAGGGAAAAACTAACCTAAACCATGTTTGGGAGGTTTGGGGGTGATGGTGAAGGAATTCTGGTAGACAGTGGTCTTACAACAACACTATTGTAACAAGTGCTCTTTTTTTAAAAAGACACACAATTACATAAGATTCATATTCCTTCCATTGCACATATATGGGTTATACACAGATTAGTAACACAAGTTAGTAGTTTTATTTTTTTATTTTTAGTTTTCAACATTCATTTCCATAAGCTTTTGAGTTTTAAACTTTTGTCCCCTCCCTCTTCTCCACCCTCCTCAAGATGGCATGCAGTCTAATATAGGCTCTACATATACATTCCTATTAAATATATTTTCATATTAGTCATGTTGTAAAGAAGAATTAGAACCAATAGGAGGAACCATGAGAAAGAATAAACAAAACAAAACAGAAGAAAAATAAAGAGTAAATAGTATGCTTCGATCTGCGTTCAGACTCCATAGTTCTTTCTCTGGATGTGGATAGCATTTTCCATCATGAGTCTTTTGGAGATGTCTTAGATCCTTGTACTGCTGAGAAGAGGTAAGCTTTATCAAAGTTAGTCATCGCATAATGTGGCTTGTTACTGTGTACAATGTTCTCCTGGTTCTGCCCACTTCACTCAACATCAGTACTCACAAATCTTTCCAGGTTTTTCTGAATTCCACCTGCTCATCATTTCTTATAGCACAATAATATTCCATTACATTCATATACCACAACTTGTTCAGCCATTCCCCAACTGATGGGCATCACCTCAATTTCCAATTCTTTGCCACCACAGAAAGAGCTGCCAAAAATATTTTTGTACATGTGAGTCCTTTTCCTATTTTTATGATCTCTTTGGGGTACAGCCCTAGAAGTGCTATTGCTGGGTCAAAGGGTATGCACATTTTTATAGCCTTTTGGGCATAGTTCCAAATTGCTCTCCAAAATGGTTAGATCGGTTCACAACTCCGCCAACAATGCATTAGTGTTCCAATTTTCCCACATCCTCTCCAACATTTATCATTTTCCTGTTTTTTCATGTTAGTCAATCTGATAGTTGTGATGTGATACCTCAGAGTTGTTTTGATTTGCATTTCTCTAAATAATAGTGATTTAGAGCTTTTTTTCATATGACTATAGGTAACTTTAATTTCTTTATCTGAAAACTACCTGTCCATATTCTTTGACCATTTCTCAACTGGGGAATGACTTATATTCTTATAAATTTGACTTAGTTCTCTATATATTTTAGAAATAAGGCCTTTATCAGAGACACTGGTTGTAAAAATTCTTTCCCAGTTTTCTGCTTTCCTCCTAATATTGCCTTTCTTTGTGAAAAAAACTTTTCAATTTAATGTAATCAACATTATCCATTTTGCATTTCATAATGGTCTCTATCTCTTGTTTGATCATAAATTCTTCCCTTCTCCATAAATCTAACAGGTAAACTATTCCTTGCTCTCCTGGTTTGCTTTGTATCTAAACTGTGTAACCATTTTGACTTTATTTTGGTATATGGTGTAAGATGTTGGTCTATGCCTAGTTTCTGCCATACTATTTTTTTCAGTTTTCCCAGCAGTTTTTGTGAAACGATGAATTCTTATCCCAGAATCTGGGGTCTTTGGGCTTATCAGACTGTAGATTGCTATTGTCATTGACTACTGTGTCTCGTGTACCTAACCTACTCCACTGATCTACCACTTTATTTCTTAGCCAGTACCAAGTAGTTTTGGTGATTGCTACTTTATAATATAATTTCATCATACAGTAAAGTTTCTGATGAATTTATAACAGAGTCTATTGTGTTTTCAGATCTTTTCACACATAAATCCCCTTAAAGGAGTTCTTAATATACTGAAACTCATCACATAGTCCCTTATGTCCCTATAGACATAATTAGTGGCATAATCATGATTTCAATGAACATTGAAAATAAAAGTCAAAAGGCAAAAAGTAAATATTGGTCACTCATTAGGGAGATACAAAATTTAGATGAGACAGTACCCCTTCCCTCAAGGAGCTCATTGTCTAGGAGAAGGTTGTAATACCAACACAGATAGAAATAAAAAAAGTACAAAACAAAGTGCTAAGTGACATCTGGGGAAATGTTTTCATCAACCTCTGTGAAATGAGGTATAGTTTTCAGCTGAGATGAAGGGGGGGAATTCCTTGTAATCTTGAGGAGTGATATAAAGGTTTTTAATATCTGCTATGTTGAGTTCCTAGGAGAGCACATTGATTTGACAGGTGTAAAAGGATCATCTTACTACAGTGAGGTCGCAGTTGAGTTTATGTAAGAAATTTGTAGCAGAACCAGTCAGCACAGTTTTGTCACTTCCTCCATCCCCATTCAGTGGCATGTGAATAGGAACAAAGGTAGCTAATGGTGGTAGTAATCCAAAGTTTGGGTTTGGCATACTCCTCATTTTGGTTCTTCATTGCTATCCTGCTGGGTAATGCTGCTACTCTTTTGCCCTTGAGCTTATGGAACAGTGACTGACAAGTTCTTTTTACCCATAGCAACCCTCAAGAGGGTGCTGAGAAAAATGTTATGCCTTTTCAGTGACAAGCAGTCCCTTTAATCAAGAGATTTGCCAAGCTCCTTAGATCTACTTTGTCTAGTCAACACCAAGTCTGTTCTTTCAGCAAAACTCAGTTCACAGCAAAAACATACAAAACCTAGCTTTTTTTTGTCTCTTTCACCCTCTCTAATTAAAGAGGGCTTTAAAGGGCAGCAGATGTACTTTCCAAGAGACTTCCCCTCTCAGGCTTTAGATTGTGTCAAAAGGCAGTAGCCCCAATAGCACTCCTCTCTCTGCAGCAGGGGTTAGCTCTGAGACAGAGATTCCAGCAACTGGTCCAGCATTTCTCAAGCCAATCAGCAAGGGAAGGAAGGAGCCAATAGAGAGGGAGAGATTGAAAATTGAGAGTTTAGAAAGAAAAAGGTGAGGAGGAGAGAGCCAAAAGAGAGAAAGAGACAGAGACAAACAGGCGAGGGAGAAAGAGGAAAGGAGAGGCACAGAGATAGGTACAGGGAGAAGAAAGGAAGAGAGAGAGAAAGAGAAAAAATTATTGAAGTTGTAATCTGATGGAAAAATAGGATCAAGGCACATGGATAGGGGTTGGCCTTGTCAAGAAGATGAGATCCTTCATTATTAGAGACTAGAGAATAATTTTAAGAGGATGTGAGATAAAGAGAATAGGAGAGAGGGAGTTCAGGTGAAATAGCTTCATTTTCTCAGTAAAGTAAGAATTGACAGCCTTGGCTGAGATAGAGGGAGGAAGAAAGCTATGGAAGGATTGAGAACAGAAGGCTTGGGGAAAAAATGTGGATAATGATATAGGAATAGTATAATTTCTTCTATGAATTTTATAATTCAAACAGTTTTTCTTTGGGAGTGGGAGGATTCCATTTATCAGAAAGTTGTTTATTGATCCAAAGTACATGATAGGAGCCACTTCTTGCTAGACTATTCTATATATATATATTTCCTTATATAAATATTTCCTTAGAATCTTAGCTTCTAAGACACTTAAGAGGTCATCTGGCCTAACCCACTCATTTCACAAATAAGGAAACAGAGACCCAGAGAGATTAAATGATTTGCTCAAGGTTATATAAGTAGTAAGTCAAGGAACTCAGGTCTTCCTGACTCTCTCAGTTCACCACTTTATCCACGATACCATTTTGCCTTCACTATCACATACTTGACAATCCAGCAAAGGAACCTGAAAAGCAGTTAGACAGAAAGAGAATCAAGAAAGAGATTTAAAAACAAACAAACAAATAAACAATTAAGCAAACAAAAAAACCAAGAGTATCCATGAAGCGAGTGTGGACGTGTGTGTCAAATGCTATAGAGAAGTCCCCAAAATAATGATGTGTTTCTTTGGAAAACAGAGAAATATGGCATATACTTATCCACTGCTTTTCAGACTCAATCTATAAACCAAAATAATTACCAACGGAATAAACAAAAATGGAGACCCTTAAGCCAAAACTTTGGAAAAGAGTCCTTCAGGAACACTTTTCTTATGTTACTCCCTCTTGAGGCAGGTACATGGCACAGTAGATAGATCCATGGGCTTAGAGTCAGGCAGGCTGGCAATACACATTTATTAAGTGCCTACTACTTGCCAAGCACTGTGCTAAGCATTGATGATATAAAGAAAGGCTTAAAGACTATCCCTGCCCTCAGGGACTCACAATCTAATGGGGAAGGTAACGTGCAAATAATTACATACAGATTATATGCAGGATGAGTAGGAAATAATCTTCAGAAGGGAGGTACTAGAATTAAGATGGATTAGAAAAAGGCTTCTTATAGAAGGTGGGATTTTACTTGGAACTTGAAGGAAGAAGATCTGAGTTCAAATGTGGCCTCAGACATTTACTAGCTGTGTGACTCTGGTCAAGTCACTTAACCTCTGTTTGCCTCCATTTCCTCATCTACAGGAAAAGGACAATTATAATATGTACTTCCCCAGGGTTATTATGGGGATCAAATGAGATAATATTTGAAAAGCACTTAGTACAGTGCCTAACACTTCCTTCCTTTTTTCTTTCTTCACTGTCCCAGTTACTCATGACTTCATGCACACTCAACTTCCTTTAGGCCTACCCTCAGATCTATTCATTTCAGAATGCTTTTCTATTCCTTTGCTCAGATTGACAATGGTATGAGACATATTGCTTACTCTGAAGAATTTTTTTTCTGACTTTTCCTTTATCAGGCCTCTGTTATTCCCCCTTCCTGTTCACTCAAACTGAGGTTTTGCCCTGTCAGTACTTACATATACCTATCCCTTCTATACACAATTTGTTCTGTTCTGACTTGTTGAGACAATAGCATATTTCTTTAATTATAACAATGCTTTCTAAAGGTTTTGCAAGAATGACAGTATCTAAGTCACAGTTGTGTATTATACACATGGGGAAGGGGAGATTTTATAGAGTATCTGCAACATTAAAAAATACTTCTGTGAATTGATGAGGAAAAATATTTTTTTCTTCACAGAAAAGAAAGAGGAAGAAGAAGACGAAGATGAAGAAGAAGAAAAGAGGAGCCAAGAGGAAAAGCCAAATGTTAAAGTACATGCCATGGTCTCTGTGTTCCAGTTTATTATGAAACAGAGTTACATCTGTGCCCTCATTGCCATGATGGTATGTCCAAACTGCTAATATAAGTAAACTAGGATAGCAGTCCACACAGTACTGTCTGTCCAGGGTGTTAAACTGTCCTTCAGTACTTCCAGCAAAACATATTTATCTTCCGAATACCTTGGCAAGATGGTGGCTTGTCATGTTAATTTTTCATCATATTTTTATTTTATAGATTATAAAATCCCCTCATGTCCATCTGCACTCAGGCAACTTTGAATTATTAATGCACTTCCCCCAATTTAACTCCCGAAACCAGACTGTCCCATTATATTATCTTCAGATGCAGAATGGGCTATTTATCCAAGTGGGTTTCCAGGTGCTCTTTGCTAATAGATGAGCTATTCCTATTCACTTCAGAAGATGTAATCCAACATTTATATTTAAGTTAGGTTAGATTTCACCTAGTCTTTGACCCTGGAAATTTTTGGTAGGTGTGAATTTTAATGACATAAGGTTAAAAAACATATGGTGTGTGGTTGTGACAGGATGAACCACATCAGTGAGATCCTAGAAGCATCAAAATTTTAAGGGTAGAGCATAGAGATATCAGTGTCCAAATGATGGCGTGTACATAGGTGCATTGCACTAAGGAGCTGTTACATAAATTATGACAGGATGCATCGAAATGTAAGCACTTTTGGGGAGGAATATCTGGCTGGTTGCAATGGTGTTCCCAGATAAAGCCATGCTTTTATGTACCCCAGTATGATTATCAAAATGAAGTATATGTGTGAGGATTGAGTATATAGTACTACTTATATGCCTCCTCTACCCTCCACTTTCATTCCCGCAAAAATGTGGCCTTAGATGGTAGATAAAAGGAAAAGGGGATACAATTTCATCCCTTTCTATAGGACAATATTCTGCAGTTTTGAACACACTGGTTAAACCTAAAATTGTTTTAATGAACAAAAGTAGTCAATTCCTGCAATTTGGACAAATTCCTTTCAGTGGGGAGTAATGAAAAAATGTCATGCCTCAGACAAAAGGAACTGAATTCAGTTTTCCCAAATCTGAAAGAAAGATTGCCAACTGAACAAATACCTACACATAGCTACAATTTCTTCTGGTAAATGTTAGTTACTGTTACATTCAGAGTATGATGCAAAGAAAAATTCTTTGCTCTCCCTATTAAGCAAGATTCATTTCTGATTCGAATATCACATACTTTAATTAAAATTCAATCTCTGTACTCTTGATTATATTTTAATATTCATTGCTATAGTTTTATTGATAACCAAATGCTATCAACACTTTCAGCAAAATATCTGGATCTCAAGTATTTAATTCAGTCAAAATGGTACTTACCATAATATTTCTTGACACAACAGAGCTATTATTTTCCTCAAAGTTAGCTCAGTTTGGCCATTTTTATATAAAGTAAATACTTTCATAAGTAGATTAAAATTTGCATTTTGCTATTTGACAGAAAAAGTCTATTGTAAAAACACACTTAAGAGAAGCAGACTGCCCATTCAGTGTGGGTCTTGCCTGGTGCCATTCTGTTGTTTTAACAGAGCCAAAATGTTAATTTTTTTAAAGTTTCTCTTTTGCACTGAAGATTCCTATTTTGTCAGACTTCTTGGACAGACATAGGAGTTCAGAGGAGCCAAGTCTGTCAGAATGATGTATATATGTTTATGTGTACTTCCAGAATATGAGTATACAAAAATGATCACAAAATTCCCAAACTGAACACAGTAAGCATTGTATTGCCACACTTAGCAAATTGCCACATTTAATGGATTCTTAGACATTTTACCCCTAAAATTAAAGAGGGGGGATTTTTGACACTTCTATGTCTCTCCCTCTTAGTAAGTGTGTGTGAGTAAATAGCAATCAGTTTAAGTTGGAATGACTGGATAGAACTCTCCCTGACCCACAAGAGAATGGCAGAATTATAGCTTCCTTTTTTTTACTGTTATTTATTGTGATAAACCAAATTAAAGGTGATCTAATTTTTATAAACTCTAAAGATGAAAAAATAATAAAATGGAAAAAATTAAATGTGGGGACTTGATGTTGAAAATATCCAAATACTCAAATGGCTCAAGTTCCCTCCAGTGATACAGATTGGGACCTCTGCCCCTGCTGTGCAGCTCTTTTGATATTCTCTCACAGGAGTTCCATCCAACCATCCAGAGGCCTTCTTCACCCTCTAGATATTGTGAAGGTACTAGTGGAGCACAATTACTATCCATCTGTCATCCTTCAATCCTGCCACATAACTGGTCCAACTTCTCTTCCTATCATTCAATTCATAGAGGGCATGTTTTCCTCCCTTCTTTCTTTGAGTTTCCTTATTGGTTATCTATTTCAACCTGTTCACACCCACCACTATCTCCCTACTTTTTCTGATATTTTAAAAAATCCTTCAAAGACTGTCAGTGAGTCAACAAGCATTTATTAAGCACTTTGTTGTTGTTGATTCATTTCAGTCATGTCTGACTCTTCGTGACCCCATTTAGGGGAGTGGGTTTCCATTTCTTTCTCCAGCTGCTTTTATAGATGAGGAAACTGGGGCAAATAAAATTAAGTGACTTTCCCAGAGTCACAGAACTAGTAAGTGCCTGGAGTTGGATTTGAACTCGTGAAGATGAGAGTTCCTGACTGAAAGCTCCACATTCTATCTACTGTGCCACTTAGCTGCCCTTGTTAAGCATTTATTCTGTGCCAGTCACTAAACTCTAAACACTAAACTAAGACAGTCTCAGCCTTTAGTGAACTTACATTCTAGTGGACAGCAAATAAACAGAAGCTGGAAAGTAGAGGAAGAGACATGAAATTACCTAGTATGGACGTGGTAAAGAAAGTCTAGTGTGTATCCTGGAGAGAAATGAAGACACAGCTGGCCCAAACACCATAATTAAATGGAAGTTCTGGGAGTAGACATCCAATAAGAGAGAAGTAGTACTTCCAGTGGGAATTGCAGGGTTAGAGTGAACTTCCAGGATGAGAAAATTTCATGGTAGTGGTAGAGAAAGTTGACAATAACTTTTAAAATAATAAATGAATTTTTGTTGATATTTTATAACACTGTTGTTCAGTTTCATTCATGTCTGATTCTTTGTGACCCTGTTTGGGGTTTTCTTGGCAAAGATACCGGAATGATTTGACATCTCATTCTCCACCTCCTTTTACAGATGAGGAAACTGAGGCAAACAAAGTTAAGTGACTTTCCAAGGGTCACACAACTAGTCTGAGGTCAGATTTGAACTCAAGAGGATGAATCTTCTTGACTCCAGGCTCCAAACTCTATCCACTGAGCCACCTAGCTGCCCTTATTTTATAATGCTCACCTGCTTTAAATAACCCTATTATAAATAATGCATTGCCGTAAAACCAGAATATACTTTAGGGAAGCAATGTAGAAAGCCTATGTTTATTTGTTCCAAACCGATTTTATTTAGGAAGACTTGCAAGAAAATTGTTTCATAAATTGTTTTGTAATCACACTCTACTCTTGATTACCTGATCTAATCAGGAATAAAGATTATGGTGCCAATTGAAATCCAGATAACTCCCAAACCGCTTTGGTAGTACTTTCAATCTCTTCTCCCAGAAAATCCTTTATCAGACATACTGACAAGGAACTAATTTAGATAAATCAGTTTCTTGAACAGTCAAGTGTTGAAAATATTTATAAGTTGATTTGGAAAATGTACTGGCATCCACCTTTGAGAACGATTAACAAATGAAATCTTTTTTTATTCTTTGGAAGGAATTTGGGAGGCTGTTTGCTAATTGCTTCCTCTTCTCTCTTTCTTTCACATCTCTTTGACTTCATTCCCCATTGTATCCTCATTTACTCCAATCTCTGATGATGAGGTTCTTCTTGCTAATGGCCAACCCTCTCCATGCACTCTTGATCCTGTTCCTACTTACAATTTCCATCAGATTGCCCCACTACCATCCTCCATGCTTTTGTTGCTGCCCACAAACGCATCTAAGTTCTCCCCCATCCTTAAACAACAACAATCTCAGTAGATCCTACCGTGCCTAGTAGCTATCAGACTATATATCTTTCCTCTTCTTCTCAGTTAGACACCTTGAAAAAGCTGTCTACATTTGGTGCCTCCACCTCATCTCATCACATTTTTTTTCTAAACCCTATGCAGTTTGGCTTCTGACCACATCACTCAACTGACTGTTCTCTCTAAAATTACCAGGAATCACTTGTTTCCAAAATCTAATGGCCTCTCCTAGATATGTAATCTTCTTGACTTCTCTGCCACATTGGATACTGATGAATACTTTTTCTTCCTGGATACTCCTTTCTCACTGGATTTTCATGACTCTGTCCTTCCTTGGTTCTGCCTCTACCTATTCTAACTGCTATTTCTCAGTCTCTTTTGCTAGATCGTCATCCATATCTTACCCAGTAACTGTGGATATCTGCCCCATCTCCAATGGTCTGTCTTGAACCCTCTTTTCTTTTCTCTCTAATGCACTTTCATTTGCTGATCTTATCAGCTCCCATGGGTTCAATTAACATTTCTATGCAAATGATTCACAGATCTCTATCTCTAGCTCTTGCTTATCTCCTTAACTGCAGTCCCACATCTTGCTATTGTTCAGTCATTTTCAGTCTTGTCCAATTCTTCATGACCCCATTTGGGGTTTTCTTGGAAAACATACTGGAGTGGTTTCCTTCTCCAGCTTATTTTAAGGAAACTGAGGCAAACAGGATTAAGTGGCTTGCCCAAGCTAGTGTCTGAGGCTGGATTTGAACTCAAGAAGATGAGTCTTCCTGAGTCAAAACCAGGCACTATCCACTGTGCCACCTAGCTGCAGCCTCACATCACCAACTGCCTATTTATTGTACATTTCCATATGGATGTCCTTTATGTATCTTAAACACAATGTACCCAAAAAAGCTGATTGTCTTTTCTTCTAAATTCGCTGCCTCTTTTTAAGTTCTCTATTACTTGCAAAGGCACTGACATGCTCCCAGTCACCAAGACTTGTAATCAACATACAATCTTTGACTCCTCTCTCACATTCACTCCACCTTCCAATCTGTTACCATATCTTACTGTTTCTGCCTTCCCAGTATCTCTTGAATACACTCTCTTTTCTCCACTCAAAAAACTACCTTCCTGTTGCAGGCCCTTATCACCTCATTCCCAGAGTATTACAATTGTTCCTGATTGTTCTCTTTGCCTTAAATCAAACCACATTCTAATCCCACTTCTATCCTCAGGGCTTAGCACACTGTTGACATATAGTGAGTGCTTAATAAATGCTTGTTGATTGATTGAATGGTAAAATGTATGCCATTTGGACTCTGATCAAGACATTACTAAAAAGAATCTTACCTTTGGATTGACTTTGAGTAATTGGATTCATATGACTAGATACCTGACATACAACACACACACACACACACACACAAACACACACATATATATGCATATATTTGCATGTAATGTATTTATATGTATATTTGTGTGTGTATTTAATCCCTATCAAAAGAAATAAAACTATATTTTTGGTAGACCCTGAATCTATCTTATATGTCTTATACTAGTGGTTCTCAAACTTTTTTATCCTCTAACTCTAGATGTGGGTCAAATCACCCAATACACACACACACACACACACACACACACACACACAAACACACAATGGCTGGCTTCTAATCTTTTAAGAGAGAAGAAGGCAGGATTGGAGGATAAAAGAGCATAAGATACTTTGTGCTAGATATTCTGAGACAGGATAAAAGTAGAGATATTTCGAGTTAAGGAAGAAGGCTTTAAAAAGTCCCCAGGAACTGTTTAAAGGACATAGAGTGTCATGTTATACAAAAGCAACTATTTCTTTCTCCTTCAGAGCACCAAATACTAGTATTTGGCTCCACATTCTCCCTTCAATGTCCAATCACTCTCAATTCAAATACTATTTAACCAAATCCAAGCTTTTTTAATTTAACCTAATTTTAACTTTCTAGGGTGAAGGGGTTTAAAAATTCTGTTAACCATTATGAATCTACCTTATTTTTTGTTTTTCCACTGAGGCCTGGAGTATTACATATCATAGCTGGCTGACCTTTGTGCTATTGATTTGGTCTTGCACTCTTTGGATGATTCGCAACAGAAGAAAATATGCAATGATCAGTTCTCCTTTCATGGTTGTTTATGGGAATCTACTACTGACATTACAATACATATGGTCTTTTGACCTTGAAGAAATTAAAGAGGTTCCAGGTTTTCTAGAAAAAAAAGCACCAGGGGAACTTGCATCAAAGGTAAGTGGACTAGATAGCAATGAAATTAGAGGATATACACTTCAAAGCAAAAATTTTTATAATAATCCTACAGGTGCTAAATAATATCCTTCTCAGAAAAATTTTTTTTTCATCAGAGAAAAAGATGGAGCAACTATTTTAAACAATTATTATGTCCCACAATTCATCCTTTTAAACACTTAAAATCCTATGAGTGAATCTATTCTTTCCTTAGCTTTTTTTTTTCTTTTAAGCAATGACAGAACGGTTTACAGCAGAGGTATCAAATAGCTGCAGGCCCCCACAATACTGAATGTGGCTGGAACCAGATTAAAATGTATTAGAAATGTTTAATAAAATAAATAAAAAATACAATACAACTTAGATAATGTTAATTTGTGGGTTTCTAAGTCAATAGTCAACATCTGAATTTGACATCACTAGTTTACATTAAAAATGAGGTGTTTGGAAAGAAAATACAGATGTCAAAACAAGAAAACAACAGAAGCTACTTTGGGTTGAAAGATACCAAATTTGTATATGACAGTTAAATAGATAGGGTATATCTTTAAGCTTAATTAACACATTGTATATGACTAGTGAATATTGATAAAGATATTGTTTTATACTTTTGTCCTGCCATTAAGCACGCTTTTTTTGGAAATAGAATATGCTATTTTAATGATTCCTTTCCCCTAATGATAGTATCATGATATGTTTTTGCTCATAGATGCTTCATTATCTTCCTAAATTCACTTATATTTGAGTCTTATTTTTTAAATAGAGGATTGATTTCTGAATGATGAACTTTGTGGAGTTCACTACCTGTTTTGTTAACAGGACAGCATACATTCGGTATGGTACCCATTGTGTAGATGATGCACTAAAATTCCAGTCGTCAGTAATGGCATTGCCCTAAGTTGTTGATGATACTCTCACTACCCACCATCTCTCTGGAGACTCCATACAATGCAATTTCTATAATCTCAACCAGTTCCTCACAAAGGATGGTATTTACATGATCTGACATTCACAATTTTAGATCTTAAACATAACAATTATTTAAACACAAAATGAAATTTACTATAGATACTAACATGTTAAAGTCAATGCAAAATATATCATAATCGCATATATTAACTTGAATCTCACTCTCCCACCACTATACTTGTATCAATGGTGAAGAGTAGGTACACATCTACAGAAACCTGGCAAAGAAAGTTACATGATGGAAGAATAATTGTGTGCTTAGGGTGACCAGCAATTCTGGATTTAATTTTTATGCAATACTAAGATTGTAAGGCTCTGATCTAAAGGTAATTGCATTCCTTTAGAATAAAATAAAGTGCATATAGATTTGTGACTGCCATTTTCCTAAACACTCAGTGACTCTGAGACTTCTAGATTTGTTAGTGTCTCATATATTTGAGTTTGCTGAGAAGCCCGACTTCCAGATAAGTGGGAATGTTATGTTAAGCTTATGTTTAGTAGGGGAAAATAATAAATATCCCAAAAAACATCCATGGGAAGATTTATTAGATGGATTTACTCTCTATGAACACTGACATCAAGATGAAAAAGGATATAGGCTTTGTCAGGAAGGCAGTTCTCATAAGTCATCACAGTATTAATTAAAATTTTTCTCCCTAACACTTAAAAATCAGTTATAAAAATGTGATTGTCCTAGCTCTCAACTGGGATTTTTTTTCTTATTTCTTCTTTGGGATGATAATTGAAATAATAATGGGTTTTATTTTCTGTGATGCATTTTCCTTCCTGTCTATAATGGACATTGCAAGATTTAAAAAGAGGAGCCTATTCTTATTTAAAAATAGTAACAATGCCATAATGAGGACAGGAAATCAACCAAGGACAAGCATCTTGAGGGAGAACACTTGTTGAAAAGTTGATTTCCTGCCCAGATGGAAGCAATTTAGAATGTGCAGTCACTGCACAGATAATGCATCATCATCACTCTTCTTCAGGGTCTCTTACAATACAGGGTACATTACTGGCACTCACTAAGTGTATGCCGGCATTTTTATGAAAGGGAATCGAAAAGCAAACTTCTTTCTGATGAAATAAAATGGATAACTGACTCCACCTCAAATGACATACTCTACTTGCTTTTCTCATCACCCACCGCCACCCTCACCCCCACCTTAGGAGTGAGAAGTTTTAAGAATAGTCGATTTGTTACATTATTACTTACATTTTAAATGGTTAATGAGTTTGCTTTCTGCTTTCAGATTCTTTTCACCATTACTTTCTGGCTGCTGCTAAGACAGCACCTCACAGAGCAAAAAGCTCTTCGATTAAAGGAAGCTCTTTTATCTGAGGTCAAAATTGGAAGCCAGGAAGATGAGGAAAAAGGTAAAATGTGTAAAGTGTCCTCTGCATACCTAAGTGTAAACTCCTTGAGGGCAAAGGCTATGTTATTGTTCATGTCTTATGCCCAACATTAGGTACAGTGCCATGTGCATAGTTAGCACATGATAATTGTCTGTTAATTATTTAGAAAAGGGATTTATAATGGGGAATCAGTAATGAATTAGAAAACCAAGAGGATATTCTGTACTACACCCATCATCACCAGCTCACCGTCTAATTTTAATTCACTGTCTTAGTATGAGAAAAGAGATGGAATAATATTTTCTACATTCTCTGATCACAGGAGTTTAATTCCTTTTGAGGGGTAAAGGGAAATACATAATCTTTAGTAAGAAATATCAGTACATGTAATAGCAGACTGTTTTGTTTTCAAAATTATTATTCTTTCCTGGGGAAAGACTGATCATTATTAGAGTTTTCCTTTTAGCTCCAGTAATGGAAACTTTTTTTTTTCAACATCAACACCAGCTAGGTGGTACAGTGGGTAGAGTTCCAGGCCTAGAGTCAGGAAGACATTTTCCTGAATTCAAATCTGGCCTCAGATACTTGCTAGCCGTGTGACCCTGGACAAGTTTTCAATCCTGTTTGCCTCAGTTTCCTCATTTATAAAATGAACTGGAGAAGGAAATGGCAAACCACTATACTATCTTTACCAAGGAAACTCAAATGGGGTCACAAAGAGTCACACACAACCGAAACGACTAAACAAGAACAAAAAAGTTATATGTTCACCTTCTGGCCTCTAGGTGAATATTATTTATGTTTCTGCAGGATTGTCAGATTAGATATTTTTATTTGATTAAGCAGTAACAATAACATAATAAATTGGTCAAGTCAGCCCAATAATTGGTATAATATTGTTGCATTCATGAATCAGCCAATTGTTTGAATAGTATTGTAGGGTATGGAGCTGGAAGGAACATTAAAGATCCTCTTGTTCACCTCCCTTATCTTATAAATGAGGAACCTTCCTTTAATCAAAATTAGGGTATGGGAGTAAATAAGGCCCATTCAGGTTAAGTGACTTGATCATAGTCACACAGGTAGTAATTGTTAAAGACAGGATTCAAACTCAAGTCTGTTAACTCTGCTCTACCACATCAGCTGGATTATCAAAATCACACATTTCATCACAGGTGCTTAAATTGACTATGACCTAAGTGTTGAACTTGAGAAAAAAGGTACAGGACCCCAGAAAAAATTTAAATTGCATTTTTTCCAAGTGTAATTATAATTGTACTACAAGCAAACAGTAAAAACGTAAGTTTTCTGTTTTGGAAGATGATGAACTACAAGACGTGCAAGTGGAAGAAGAGGCCAAGGAAAAGGAAGAAGATAAAGGAAAGATAAAAAAGCAGGAAAGCAAGAAAGAAGAAGATCATGATGAAGATGATGATGACCAGGACATCATGAAAGCGATGGGAAATTTGGTGATGGCCATGTTCATTAAATATTGGATTTACGTTTGTGGAGGAATGTTCTTCTTTGTCAGCTTTGAGGGTACAATCGTAATGTACAAAATCATCTACATGGTGCTCTTCCTGTTTTGTGTGGCCTTGTATCAGGTATGTAAAAGGCAAACCATACTGTGTACTTCATATAGATTCTAAGAGATTCATTCGAATAATTGTCATGTATCAGTCTCTAGAATAGATGGATTGAGTGAAGAAGGGGATGAAGAGTATGATGGCAGATGATAACGTTCACTCCTATTGAGCCCTAGAATTTGAAACTATTTCTTTGAGTTGATTCAGTTCTTCAAAATTAGGGTATGGGAGTATTTGGCTTTTTAAAAATGAATGCTCATAAAGTTTCTCCTCCTCTAATGCTTCATCATGGCATGAAGGGGATAATGAAGTTGTATAGATTACACAAGCAGAGCAGAAGCTCTTACATATTCTACTAAGCTAAAAATGTATTGCATGTAACATGGTGATGGACTAAGCGTCTGCAACAGAAGATGAACTGAGCTAAGTTCAGAGAACCTTGTCACCAAGTTGGCCACAGGGGAATAAATTTTTCAGCCATTGTAACTTTCAAAGACCATTTACTAAGATATAGAGAGTTGGAGTCTACATTGTGAAAGAGGCACTCAAATTCACAAAATCTTGGATCTTTGAAGCCAATATGTAATATTTAAATAATTATTTAAATTCAGTTTTTATTTTTAAGCAAGGTTTCTACCTAATTTAGAATTCACTTATTCCAATTTAAAGTTCACTGTAATAGCATAGATATTCTAAAGTACTAAGTGCTTCCTCTGGGGCATTTATGTTTGGATTTTGGATCCCAGAAACGACTTTTTATAATTATATGTTTTGCTTACTAAACACAGGTTGCATTCCCTAGATTCTATGCCAACCAAAAGTAACTGACATCTAGTCCTTTAAAGTTTGCAAAGCCCTTTAAAACTTAATCTCATTTGAGCCTTCCAATAGCCTAAAGAGGTGAATATAACATCAAGGATTAGTACAGTTTTGTAAGTGAGAAAAATAAGGTTCAGAGACTAGGTGATTTGCCTAGGTCACAAAGTTATAAGTGTCAGAGAAATGATTTGAACCTAGGTCTAACTAAGTCCAGAAGCAACAAATGAAATAACTTTTAAAAGGAAAAAAGCTGTCCTAGTGTATAAAGAACTTACTTCAGAACTACGAAGAACTGGGTTCAAATCCTGCCTCTGGCAGATATTGGCCGTATGATTCTAGGCAACCTTTCAGTGCTATAGGCAGCTCTAAGACTGTATGTTGGGGAGAAGGTACTCCACTAGTAGAAAGAGTTTCCTTATCTGGGAGTTTTCTATACCAATAAAATCAAAGGCCCAGGTTTGGGTGGGGGGGGAGGGAAAAGCAAAATCCCATTGCATTGGTATAATATTGGATCATTACATTAGTAAAAGCATTAATGAAAAGGCTTATTTTCATTAAACTTATAGAAGACTTCAAATAATAGAATTAAAAGATAATACTCCAATGAATTTGTAATCTCATAAGGTCAGAGACTTAGAGAAGGAAGGAACCTTAGAGGCCATCAAATTCAACCTTCCATTTTGTGAATGAGGAAACTGAAGCCCAGGGGGGTTAAGTGACTTGCCCAGAGTAACACAGATAGTGAGCTCTGGAGATGAGTCTTCAAACTCCAGTTAGTGTTTTTCTTATTGTAGTGGACAGAGCAAGACAACTATGACAGCAGCCAGTGTAGTATCAAAATACTAATGCAGCTGATCCACAAGAAAGTTCATTAAAATGCAGACAAATATGAGCTCACCATATGAAGAAAGAAAAATTATTCAATTGAAATAACCACAAATTTTAATTTCTTCAAAATTTAGTTGATTTCTCAAATAAGTATCAACGTTTTTATGATAAAGCCGTATTAACCCCATATCTCAGAGCTTTGAAGCCACCTGTATACAAATGGAAAGAGATCTGATTTCTACACATGCACACACATACACACACACATTTCCATACATATTGTATACAGAGTTGGTAACCTGATACTGTAATTTCCCCCCAAAAAGTCCATATACCCAGTTTTACGTATTAGCTAAACAGATTTGCTACATCAATCATTCTGTAGCCTTTCTTTATTCTTTTGCAATGTCTGATTCCCAGGTCCACTATGAATGGTGGAGGAAGATACTAAAATATTTTTGGATGTCAGTAGTTATTTACACTATGCTGGTGCTTATCTTCATATACACATATCAGTTTGAAAATTTCCCAGGCCTATGGGAGAATATGACAGGATTGAATCAAAAAAAGTGAGTATGTTTAGTTTTCTTTGGGTTATCAGAGTAGTGGCTGTAATCAAGATCTACATCATTTGAAAGCATTTTTTAATGTTTGTATTAAAAATAAAGAATTGTGGTGAAATTTCTGCCCTAATTTTTAGAACCAGAAACATGAATGATTTTGTTTTACCTAAGCAAACTGTGACTTGGCAAAATATTATCTTAGCCAATTACATTTACACAAGGAATATTTCCTCATTTATATCTTTCTCCCAAAATTTTTCTTACTAAACAATAGAGGCCTGATTCTTTAATATACAGCCTGCAGAGAAGACATTTTTACAAATGTATATAGGAAAGCCTCCCCTAAGTTTGGGGAGCACCAGATAGAAACCTGCCTCCATATCCAGCTGGGGCACATGATATGTCTCACTGATATTTTTATGACATGTCTACAAGATTCTAGATGTTGCTTAGAGGTCGACATTTTTGAAAATATACATAGGCTTCTAATCTTACCTGAACTTTCCTTTACTTCACTAGAAGTGAATGTTTAAATCTGTGTATGTATGTGTATGTGCGCGCGCGCGTGTGTGTGTGTGTGTGTAGTTGTAGTGAAGAGAATCAGAACAATGTATAGAGTAAAGTCAATATGGTAATTAGTAACTGGAAGAGTTTTTCCAAAGTTGAATATTAAGAAATGACAGTAGCTTGTCATAGTGATCTACTGTATGTCTTTCCAGTCATATGTAAGAGGGATGATAAATACAAGTGAGGGATCTAACAGCAATATTTTCTGTATTCCTTTTACCAAGAATTTCAAAATGTAATACATAAATTATATATGGAAAGGCACAGTCATAAATTCATGAACATATATGTGTGTTTACATATATAAAATCTCTAAAAAGTTCTGCAGTGTGCATTTTCAATGGCTGAATGGAATACTGGTTTTCTTTTCAGGCTAGAAGATCTTGGTTTGAAGAAGTTTACTATTACAGAGCTATTTACTCGCATATTTATCCCAACTTCCTTCTTGCTGGTGTGTATATTACACCTTCATTATTTTCATGACCACTTCCTGGAGCTCACAGACCTAAAGTCTATACCCAGCAAAGAGGACAACACCATCTACAGGTAAACAAATAAAATGGGTAGTTGTTCTTCCGAAGGACCTTAAAGGTTACCTTAAAGGAAGATTATTTGTCAAGCCTATGATTCCATAGTTAGCCTAAACCTTGGATTTTGCATACCTGCCAGTCCAATCAAAGAAAGGAAGAAAAAAATGAAGAAATGTAAAATTTTTGACTGACCTCTCTTGAACTGAATATTAACTAACTTTGGCACAAATATATAGGTAGATGTTCCAATGTAAGAGATCATGTTCACTGCATAATAGCTGTATAGACAGCTGTTGTTTTATGTATACTTAGACAGATGTGTTTTCTATTAGACAGGAGCAGTATAAACTCCAGCATACTTTATAATTAACTTTTTAAAATATTATATAACTTTATTTTTAAACATTTTGCATCTTCCTAATCATATTTTGCCAATAAGAATTAAATTCATTTTTCTTTCCCTGAGCACACACCAATGAATAGTTCAGGTTTGAGTAGTTCAGGATTCTCTAACCAGTCTATCATAATCTCCTTATTGATGTTGAAGCCGTACTGGTGGATCTCCAGGCCATGGGCCAGCAGTACCTACCACTCTCTGAAACTCATGAGGAATCCCAGTAGAAGGAGGTGTATGGTTGGCAGCCGTCCCTAAAGAGCAGTTTATAATCTAGTTGCCAAATACTAAATCAGTGTGTGTGTGTGTGTGTGTGTGTGTGTGTGTGTGTGTGTGTGTGTATAATTGGAAAAAGCAAAGGTACCTCTTCAATTAAAGTTGGGGTCCCTGGGACAAATAATTCAGAATTATACTGACTGACAACAGGAAGTCATCTTTAGATTTTTAGTTGGACACAAGACTTTACTGTAATTTTAAAAAGTTTATTTGCATTTGGCTTTTACTGACAGTGCAAGAGCAAAGTACTTCTAATTTTAGTATGGCATCACGGGTGGTTCTGAGTATGTAAGATGTTATATGAACTTGGGTGTTGTCACCTCACTTTCAGATACAGAGATTACATTAAAATAATCAAGATGGGTCTCTTGGATAGCGTATAAGTAGCTTTTGGTGAAAGGCAACTAATGTCAATAAATTTCTACCAGTGTCTTTTTTCCCCTAATTTTTTTTTTTTGCTTCCCTTCCTTGAGTATTTCTCTTTTAAGATCCTTTATTTAAGCACAGAAGAGAAGATTCTGGAGATGGTATTTTTGTCACATGACCTGCCTCTTCCTTTGCAAAACAGGCCACAGTAGTAGACTGTATGCTACCCATACAAGCACAACTCAAATCCATGACCATGCACATATAAGCTGTGTACTAACCTACTAACTGAACGGCCAGCAGTGGTGTTAATTCTTAGGGCTTGTAAAGCGTGTGGAAAGTCTATTGTTTCAACTCAGGCTTCTTTCTTGAAAGGATCACAGCAGTGTGCACAGTGTGGGTTTGATTATACAATTTGGATTACTGCCATCAAAACCTCTGCTGGTGCCAAGACTCTAGTGCTGCTTTCTCTTCTTCCTGAGTTGGCTCCCTCAATATCCTTCAAGCCACTGCATGACCATGATGAAAGATGGGCCAAATATTCACTTTTTCATGTGAAAATAGAAATCCATTACTTCTCCTCTTCAAAGCACTGACAACTCTAAGCTCTGGCTTAAAAATCTCTTTGTCATCGAAATGTTAAAGTGAGAAACCAGCAAGGGTTACCTCAGGTAGTCAGTAGAGTTCTATCAAGAGGGATGATCATTTCTGTTCTTATAAAAATGCCCTCAAAGGGTGGGAAATGGATGCAGTATTAAAAATAACAAAGAACAAGACTATCATTTTATTATCATAAGTAAGTGTAAAAATCCACTGCTCGAGTGGCTTAATAGGTTCAACCATTTTAATTGTTATTATAGATCATATACTTAGAACTGCTTTTAGGTAATTAATTATAACAATAATGATGGGTAACACTTACTTTGTACCAGGTACTGTTAAAACTTAGGGCTTTACAATTATTATCTCAGTTGATTCTCACAACTGCAGAAGATAGGTGTTATTATTATCTCCATTTTACAGATGTGGAAATTGAGCTAACTGAGGTTTTAGCTTGCCCACAGTCACACAACTATTAAGTATCTAAGGCCAAATTTGAACTCAGTTCTTCCTGACTCCAAGCTCAGTGTTCTATCCACTGGACCACCTAAATGCCTCTGGAAGCATTTTTAAGACATCATTAATCTTACACCTCCAAATTTATTTCTTTTTCTAATGGTTCATACCAAGAAATGTATTTTTAAACATTTTAATGACTCAGAGAAGGAGAGTGTTTAAGGGTTTGGTTTTAACAACTTCTATGATTTTTTTCTGATTCTGCCTTCGTGGAATACAAGAAGAGTAATTAACAAGAATGATCTGTTTTTAAAAAAGCATGAATTATGTTAATTTCTCCACTGCTGTTTGCTATTTTAAAAGCCAGCTACTTTCTACCTGTTTAACATATCATTTTTGCATAGAATATATATGAAAATGTATAAAATTCATATTTTTGTGAATAGTCACATTAGCTGCTAAGTAAAGCAGACTCCACATACATACATACATACATACAGCTCTTAGAATTGGGCCCGTCTGCCTTTCACTGACTTAGCTAAGATGACATGATTTTTTAAAGGTGTACATAACATGTATTTATCTAGTACATCTATCTGTATGAAATTGATGTCTACATATCTATCTAGATGTATGCATCTAGACATATGTCTACCTATATCTTTCTCTATCTGCATGAAGTTGATGTTATACATTTTAACATTGAGTGGCCCACATAAGTAAACACATACACACACACACACACACACACATACACACACGCACTTTTATATATACATTGAGAAATGTCAGATGTATGCCTGAGCATGGTTAGTTAAGTATTTTTGGTCCAGAGGAAGGAACTGATATTTTAAAAGTTTTATTTTCATTCACAAATATATGATAGAAGTTAAAACTTGAAGAATTTTAATAAAGTATGATTGGGGGGGCCAAAAATAAAAAGAGGCAAATAAAAATTAGGCCTCTTGTTTCTTACATATTTTTGCTTTAGCCATATTTTTGATCTCTGTATTGCTCCTGTATTATGCTGCCGACATTTTTTCACTGTATGACAGAGAAACTTTCAGAACTGTCAGCTTCATAGTGATAATATTCATAATAATCTATCTCTGTATATGCCTCTGTAAGAAACTCCTTCATTCATTCCTGTTTAATAATTTCCTCTTTCTCTCTTTAACTTGTTTCCCATTGCCATCGCATGTACTCTTGTGCTTCCGTCTCTCACCTTATAGCCATGCCAAAGTCAATGGTCGTGTATATCTAATAATAAATAGGTGGGTACTTCAATGTTTCATTTTCTTTTCCAAAAACTGTGCCTTGTTTTATTCTCCTTCTTACTTAAGTAAAAAAAGTTATTTATCAGAACAGTATTAGGGTATTTTCATGGATGCATTATTTAGCATTAACTCATTTGTTTGTTATGTTTATGAATTCAGACATTTTTAATTTGGTCATCACTTAGTCCTTTTCTTTTCAATTTGAAATCATTTCACCATTTAGCCAGTTCTCTTGATAGAATTATGTAGTTCAGAGGCTTATTTTAAATCTTGCCTACTTACAGAAGGGCATCAGAAATATATGACTAAAACAAGATTACAATCAGTTTCTTTAAATTTAAGATATCTTCACTTTCCAAAATATTAATATCTATTTCAGATGAAAACATTAACTCTCATCCATTTGGGGAAAGAATTAGAATATACTTGGAATAAGGAGCATCAGGCTTTAGTTTATTTGATGAATTTTTATTGAGTACCTACTGAATGGAATCATGGTGTTAGGTATTATGAGTGTACAAAATCTAATAAGACAGCATCTGTCCTTTTTAACATTCCTGATTTTATAATATAGTGGAAGAGTTGACAAATCCACCCAAATTCCATAAAAGAAAAGGTAGTGCCATAAAAGTAGAAAAGTTAGTGCCATTAAAGAAGATTTAGCTCATGCATATCAATGCTCAAAGATTGAAAATACTCTACTATTTCTATGTTATTAATGGAAATAAAAAGCTAGCTCAGAGATTAGTATACTGAGAAGAAATACTGGAGGCAGTTAGGTAGTTCAGTGGATAGAGTGTTGGACCTGGAGTAGGAAGACCTGAGTTCAAATTTGGCCTTCGACACTTACTAGCTGTATGACCCCCACTGAACCTCTGTTTATCTTAATCCACTGGAGAGGGAAATGACAAACTACACCATTATCTTTGCCCAGAAAACCCCATGGACAGCACTGGCATCCACAGGGTCACAAAGATTTGGATTCAACTGAACAAGTGAACAACAACAGAAATAAAGTGATAAACACATGAATATAGTTTCTTTATAAAATGGTCAAAGCTGGAAAAGACCTTAATCTAACTCCTAAATCTTACTGAGGAAACTAAATTCACACAGTTAATTAATTAGCGGCAGAGCTTAGGACAAATCTTTGGTATCCCACTTCCCAATCCAGTTTTCATTTTTCCCATCTGCCTCACTCTTCATGGTTTTATTGTTTTCTTCACATTTAATTCACAAGCACAAGATATGAAGCTTCCTGAGCTCTTGGCCATTAAGCTGGTCTTTTTTTACCCTTGAGCTTAGACTAAATCTTTGGATTAAATCTTAAGTAGTAAATTCTGGGAAAATAGGACATAAGACCCAAGTCTCTACAGAGCCATAATAGCCATTTGGAAAGTAAATCAACTGGTTTTTTTTTTGTCATACTTGATTCAAAACAAATTTAACTGATTATTTTATATATTTCAAATTTAACAAACATGTTGTCATCTCCACTGGAGGAATAAAGGTTACACTTAGGTTTTCACGTCTATGGAGAGAAAGTATAGTTACTAGACTCCAATGTAGGGCTTTTGGTGACTCTGAAAATCTCATCCTTCTAAGATTGTGTTGCTCCTAATGCACTTTCCAGTTGTTCCAGGAAGAGATCCAGGAGGCACAGTATAGGTTCAGAATAATTTTCTTCCATATTTTTTTTTCCTGTGGAGCCCTTTGATTGACTTTGTGCTATTGAATAGGCCTTATGGCAGTTGTTTCAGATTTGTTTCAAGAACAGGCACCTGTGACCCATTTACCCAAAATCAGAGGGGATCCTTTTGGTGTTCTATATTGATGCTAAGGTTTTTTTAAAAAATTCCTACACCAAGCAAAATCAGCAAGTATGATGAGGTTAATGTTAAGAATTCAAAATTCTGTGGCTCTTTAATGTTTTCAAAACATTTTTAATCTCAACATGTTATATGAGGATCAGTTTAAAGAATTGTGGATATTTAATATGCAGAAGAGAAAACTCCATGGGACCATATGTTCAAGCATTTTAGAGGCTGTCATGTGAAATTATTTTAATAGTTATCTAACTAGTCTTTCTCTAGTGGACCTCTAGTCCACAGTTTGTAATCCTGTGATTATATCATTCCTCTACTCAAAAACCTTCAGTTACTTATTCTTCCTGACATTAAAGATTAGCCTTAATCTGGATCCAACCTACCTTTCCCAGCTTCTTGTCACACTATTCCCTTGCATGTACTCTACATCTAGCCAGAGTAGACTAGTGACCATCCCACATATTCATCCTAGCCTCTCCCATTTTTTTATGCCTTTGCTTACTCCCATGCCTGTAATAAATCCCATCCCATCTCTACTTGTTGAAATTCTTCCTTTCCTTCAAGGACTAACTCATGCACCCATTTCTGCTATGAAGTATTCCCCAAACTATCCTGCTGAAAATGACCTTTCCTAAGATTTCCCATAACACTTTGGGAACTTTCCCTCCTACTAATCGCAGTATTCCTTATACCATAGTTATCTGTAGACATGTCTTATTTCCCCTTATCATGGTGGAAGAGTTGCCCTTCATCCTCATGGGGAATGTAGTTCTAAACTAGATAAGATGTGTAGCTGTTGCACAGCAACACATCAGTTGTAGACTTTCTCTTGTCTGACTCCAGGTAGATAAATTTTTTCATGACAAAGAATGCGTCTTATTTCATATTTACACCCCAAACACCCAGCACAGTGCCTTGCACATGGTAGACATTTAATGCGTTTGTCTAATTGAATTGAATAGTACTTAATAATCAGGGTATTAAAGCAACATGCTGTATATCACAGTGTTTCTACAATTCAGGGATAGAGTCATAGCAGCATTGATCTAGATTTGAAAGGGACCTCAGAGACTCTCTGGTCCAATCTTCTTATTTTACAGATGGGGAAACTGAGGTCAAATGAAATTAAGTGGCTTACCCAAAGTCACCCAGTTAGTAACTTACAGAGGTGAGATTTGAACTCAGGCCCTCTGACTCTCAAGCACTGATATTCTTTTCACTGTACCAAAAATTGCAAATGCCGGGAAATCATTAATCTGGACTAACCTTTGTGAAGGTCCATTTGAATCAATGGAAAGTATGAACCTGAATATTTAAAAGGAAAATTTTTTTTTATTTCTTTCCAACACATTCATTAAGTAAGTAGAGCTGGCCTGACAAAATACTCTAGTAGGATTGCTTAAGGGAATTGCTTTTTATTACTTATAATTAGCTTACCAATAAAAATGAAAATGGGTCTTTTAGATGTTCTTGAGAAGAATTTATTATCTTAGTTACTTTAAACATTCCACTTGAAATCTTGTTTATAGTGTTAATATGCTTGGCAAACTCTTTCTTCCTAGCATGTTCAAAGGTAAGTTCAACCAAGCTTCAATTCGAATGATCCACCATTCCAGAAATATGTTGGGATAAATTAGTGAGGTGATATTCTGATAGGATTTTCATTTTATTAAATGGACATTTTGATATGAGGATATTAAGAGACTTATCCAAATCAGACAGAATCAGACCCCTTTGACTATGATTCTAAATATTGTTGATCTCTCCTAATATCACCTTATTTAGAGATTTTGTACTACTAGATACCCAGACTTCTCCTGCTGGAATGATGACCACAAATGCTCCAGTATAGTTACAATTCTCCTACTTCACGGAACTTCTACTCCATGTCATGATGAAATACTTGTTGTGAAAGTATTTATGCAATATTAGGCTTCCAGTTGCAAAAGAATGGAAGGCATATAAAAAGAAGAGCATTTATGAAAGAGGTAGTCAGAAGCATGTTAAAAATTCTGAGAAATGAAGATGTTAATAACAAATACATGGCCTTACTAGTATAAATAATGTAAAATAAAACACAGGGGAAAGAAAAGGAAAAGCCACTGTGGGGAAAGATAGACTACAGGTATGGTATGTGGGTCTTGAAGGATATAGTTGTACTTATGTCATTACCAGTTCTCTTAAGATGTCTAAGATAG
The DNA here is from genome assembly GCF_900497805.2 of Vombatus ursinus. NCBI lineage: Eukaryota > Metazoa > Chordata > Mammalia > Diprotodontia > Vombatidae > Vombatus > Vombatus ursinus. The sequence goes on along the minus strand of NW_020955033.1, from coordinate 38,239,415 downwards.
CAACCTTGAGTTTATGAGGTAGAAAAAGAAATCCCAAATTCCACTTCATTTCATATTGCAATGAAATGTTTCATTCTGTATGTGTTTTTGAAATGTTTCTACTCCTCAATGTGTAAAAGAATCATCTTTTTGTTGTTCTTTATGTGCATATTTTGATATTATGTATATGTTACAAAATAGTCCACAAGTAAGAGGCCTGAGGAAGGAAGTTCCACTGATATTTTGAATCTGTGTCTGAGTAACTGGCAGGATCTGCCTCTGCTAGGGTGGCTGTACACTGATTGATGAGATTAACCATTTAGTGATTGATTCATTGTCCAGGGTTTGGTACATCAAGGCACCTCCCCCTCCACTTAAAATGTAAAAGAACCCCAACATAGACACATAAGCAACCAGAGGCAACAAGCATTTACTTAGATTTCTTTGTTCTTTTCATTAATTGAAAAATGTAAAATCCCTCTAATAGGTTCATAAACGTTTATGCAAGTTTAACTAAGATAGATAGGTTTGGCTGGACATAAGATAAAGATGTTAGTCCTCTTCTACTGTTAATTTTTTAAATTATCCATCAGTTATACTTCTGACATCTATAATTGACCTTTATCTTCTCTGTGTACATACCGTTCATTAAAGTTGCACACAATCATATAGACATGGGCAGCAGAGTGAATATACAAATGGGTGAAAATACAAGTCATTCACCCATGGAGTGAATTTTATTACATGGAAGCAAAAAATTAGGGCAGCTAGGTGGCATGGTGGATAGAGTGCCAGGCCTGGAGTCAGGAAGACTCATCTTCCTGAGTTCAAAACCACTTTAACACACTTACTAGCTGTATGACTCTGGGCAAGTCATTTAACCCTGTTTGCCTCAGTTTCCTCATCTGTAAAATGAGATGGAGAAGGAAATGGCAAACTATTCAAGTATCTTTGCCAAGAAAATGCCAAATGGGGTCAGGAGGAGTAGGAGACAGCTGAAAAACAACTGAACAACAATAACAAGGCACTGTGTGCTTTGGTAGTGCTTTCAAATACTTTCATACCTTTTCTGGCAATAATTTTCAGAGATGGGCTTTGTGAACCAGGTGTTGAATACAAAAGGGAAGAGAAGATAAGAACTTTCTTCAAGATTAGCATTACCTTTTTTGTACAATGTATAGCAGTTTACATCATATATATTTTATATACACATAAGTGGCTATGTGTATATATGCAAATATGTGCATATGAAACCCAAGATTAAGTGATTTGTCCAAAGTCACATATGCAATAAGTAACAGGGCAGAGACATAATTGGAACCCAGGTCCTTTGACTCCAAGGCGAGTATTCTTTCTACTACACGATGATGACTCCCCTGAATGCCCTAGATACACTACCTTTCAGGATTATGGACTATTGAATCCTTTATTGTTATTACAAAAAATAGTTTCTAACTTGTAACAGGAAATGCTGTGCTGCTGTAGTGCATATGACTAGGTACTGCTAGAGGAACAAATACATACATAAAGTTCAATAGAGCATACCTGGATTAACTTTTGATAAGACACATTCTCTAGATGATTGAAAGAACCACTGGGATGGTAGAATGTGGTCACATAGCTCAACATTAGATGTATTTTCTGAAGACAAAAACCTGCAGATAGACACACATACATATGACAAAGCCAAAATGACCAGTAAGAAATGGTCGTCATAAATTGCCCCACCAATATTGAGAAAACATCACTCTTTAGCTTTCTCTTCACTGTTTTTTAGTTTAACTTTCTACATTCTTGCTCCCTTGATCCAGTGTTATGCTTTTGGTAGGTTTCTTTTTTCCAAGAATTGGAAACTCTGTCTGTAGTTAGTCTGATTCTAGTAGTTTTTCCACTCAATAGGACTGTAGGATTTAAAACTGAAAGGAACCTTAGAGTTCTACTAGTCCAAACTCCTTATTTTAAAAATGAGGAAACTGAGGCAGAGAAGTGTGATCTTAAGTAAATCATTTAATTTCACTGGCTCTCCATTTCTTCATTTATAAAATGAGAGGGATTGAAATAGATTGTTTCTGTGGTCCTTTCCGTGTCTGAATCCTATGATCCTGGTTTATTGACCAGAAACATAGAATTTATCATCCCTCAATACTCATTCTCACTCATGCACAGAGTTCTCACACATTCCTTCTTACTACTGTCCAAAGTAAGATGTTAAATCACCAAATACCAGAACTGCACATATTATAGACTTCTTAAGGCTAAAAGCATTTGGCTTCCTCTGTGTAGTGTTTTATGTGAGGGTAGAGTGGAATGAGTTTATGCAAAGGTTGACTAAAAGCATACTTCATTTAAAAAGATGAAAATTTATTTAAAATGTGAATGGTATGATTCATGTGAGACAGTTTGCTGCATTACTTAAGAGCATGCTATGATAATGCCCCTTGGGAGTTTATACACCCTTCTTTACAATGCTGTCCTCCACTGTCCATCTGTGCTTAGTATACAGTTCTTAATAAACGCATGTCATTAATGCCACTCTGGAATGCATTTGGCATTAGAAAGCTACAGCAGATGGCATACAGGAATGCACTAGTGGATGTTGTGTAGCATGATATGTAATCTCTGACATTCCTTTTAATCCTTCTGTTCTCATCTCCTTTTTTTCCTTTCTATTTCAATTACTTTGAGCAGCATCAAGAAAAAATTACCAATCCACCAAAATGAGTAAGTCCCCCTGTGAAGCCATGAAATGCTTGCTCTTACATGATGCCATTTCATGCTTCTACATCCTAAACTCTGACCATTTTTTCCTCTGGGAAAAATGTCAAGTTTAGGTGTTGATAGCACTCATTACTGACTAATCATTAGAACCCGAGTTAGAAAAACTAACTCAACCCAATTTAGTTTGCAGTTTGTTTTTAGAAAGTGCTTTAAAAAAAGAAAGAAAAGAGGTTAACATTCATCAGTTGAAAGGCATTTGTACGTGCATTAAGTTTTTGCTTTGGTTTTATATTCATTTTGCTTGCCCCCACATTCAGATCGCTCATTATGCCATTTCCTCTGTTTACTTGGTCATTATCTGCCAACAGACTGGCGAATCCAGAAGGAAGCCTTCCAGACCTCGCCATGATGAATCTGACTGCAAGCATGGAAAAGGAGGCAATGAAGAAGCTTGAAGAGGATGGTCAGGAGAAGACAGAAGAGTACTATGAGGAAGAGGAAAAAGGTGAGGATAGAAAAGACAGTGAAGATGAGGAAGAGGAAGATGAAGATGGAGAGGAGGAATCCGAGGAAGAAGAAGAAACTTCAGGTAGTTTATGTACAGCTAACAGTTGACTGACTTCAAAGGGGAAAGCTATTCATCTTGGCAACTTTTATTAAAATGAAGTTACTGTAATCTTGGCTTATAAAGTTCAATATTTCTCTAACAATTTTATTTCTAACTATGAATAGAAGGTATGCAAGGGGAAAATGTTTAAAAGTTCTCAAGTATCAGTTGTTCCAGGTCCGTCAAAGGGCAGATCAAACATAGTTATCAAATAGATTGAACACAAAAATCAGAATGTTCCACAGAGCCATTATGTAGTGGTATGTTAAATTATACCTTATAACCAATGTACTTGCTTTTTTTTCACTGAATTAAATTTATTTTTACTTCTACATAGACAGCCAGGGCAGGTAGGTGATACAGTAGATAGAGTCTTGGGCGTAGAATCAGGAAGACTCATCTTCCTGAGTTCAAATCTGGCCTCAGACACTTACTAGCTCTGTGACCCTGGACCAGTCACTTAATCCTGTTTGTCTCAGTTTCCTCATCTGCAAAATGAGGTGGAGAAGGAAATGGCAAGCCACTGCAGTATCTTTGCCAAGAAAACCCCAAATGGGGTCATGAAGAGTCAGACACAATTGAAAAGTGACTGAACAACAGCAGCATATAAACAGGAATGTAGTAGCACAAAACATTTTCTACTCTAGTATGATGTCTAGTGAACTTTTTTTAAAGTACTCCTCTAAGACGCCCATTTGTCAGATGGTATTTGAGAGAAAAAAAAAGTCAAAGCTCTGTACAATACTAACTTAATGGACAGATTTAAAACTTTGTTATGCCATATTCTCTCAGGGAATTTTCCTACATTATTTTCATCTTCTACACCAATATGGCAATCTTTATCATGGTTTTAGACCAAATAGTTACAGTCCTTAGAGCTGACTAGGAAAAGATACAGCATTCACTTTGTTTTATTGATTACAATAGATGAATAGAATAAAATATGAACTCCTCTTTTTGGCATTTAAAGTCCTTAGATATCTGGCTACAATTCTAATCAAGTCTATACCATATTACTTTCCTTCACCCACTTTATGTTCAGGCTTAACTGGTCTGTTGCTTTTTTTTTTAATTCTCCATTAAAAATCTTCTGTCGCTGTGCCTGGAACACACTTCCTCCTCTGCCTCTTAGAAACCCTCATTTCGGGGCAGCTAGGTGGCGTAGTGGATAGAAGACCAGCTCTGAAGTCAGGAGGACCTGAGTTCAAATCTGGCCTCAGATCAAACACTTGAAATTAGACTCTAGGCAAGTAACTTAATCCCAATTGCCTAAAAAAAGAAAAAAGATTAAAAAAAGCTCTGTACAAATGTAAGAATCCCTCATTTCCTTCAATGATTAATTTGAGTGCTGCTTCCCCACTGGGTTGCTAGTACTTTCTCTCCAGTAATTACTTTGTATATATTTCATTTTATTTGTAACATGCATATCCTTTCCTTCTTCTCCAATAAAATAAAAGCCCCCTGAAGTCAGGGCTTATTTCAGCACCTAGCACAGTGGCCATCACATAATAAGTGTTGAAAGCTTGCTGAATAAAGCCAAAGAATCTTTCACTATTCATTTTCTACTTACCTTTTCATTGTCAAAGTTAGACTAAAGATCACTAACTATAGAGCACTAATGTATAAATCAAAGAATTCTTCATTCTCTCAGGTCACCTTACTATTTTGCAGATTTAAGAAACAAATGGCATCTAGTAATTGACCGCCTCACAGTACTATTCTTAAAATTCCTGGAGTACTTTCACAAGCTGCAGGTTTTCATGTGGTGGATTTTGGAATTGCACATCATCAAAATTGTTTCATCATATATCATCTGGGTAACAGTAAAAGAGGCAAGTATACATTTGATTCTCAAATTGAGCTTAGCTGCTGATGATCTTGTGTGTTTATCATGGTCTCCCATAGCCTTTGTATTCACTATCTTCCTACTTGAAAAAACAATAGTCAGAATTATTGGAATATGTTAGTTCTTCCTTTGTGCATCAGTCACAAAAGCTATTTGTCTTTTGGAGAGTGCATTGAAGTTGAGTTGCCCCATGAATTCCTTCATCATTTTTTCTAGTATGAGGGAAGAGTTCTGGCCTAGGAGTTCAGAACACCTTAGTTTAGTTCCTGGTTCCAATTCTGGCTAGGCAGGTGCTTATGGGCAAATTACTTTATATCTCTAACCATCAGCTTCCTCACCTGCAAATAGGAGTGATCTATATTATATACCAATGTTGTGAGGTAAGCACTTTGTAGACTAAAAGATGCTGTACAAATCTGACCTTTTATTACTATCATTATCAGGATTCTCCACTTTTTACCATCAAGTTAGGCTGATTAAAAACTAGTTGAATGACCAGACCCAAAGATTTGTGGAGCGTTGCAGACCTGAAGTTTCTAGTAGAGTTTCTGTTATTTTCAATTTTTTTATCAATGGCTTAGAAAAGAGGAAGTCAATTAGTTACTCTAACGTATTTCACTGTTATAAATGAACATTTCCTGAGTCCTAACAATATTCCAGATGCTATATGAAACATAAAATTAGGCAGAATCCTATTATCTCCTTAATCATTGTTTTAAGCTGAGGATAGGCAGGAAATGTTTGTATTAAACATAAAAATTTTCAGTTTACAAGGTAAAATTGGCTTGTAGCATAGTCTATATGAATCTTTAAAAAAGAATTTGTCTACAAATGATATGAGAACTGAAACAAAATTGGTAAAATCATACATAGAATGAAGATTCTCTTGAAACTAAAAAAAAACTGTTCTTATATAGGAGTAATGTGAATTTCTGTGTTTTCTGTTTTCTTGATGTTAAAAAGAGGACCTAGTACTTTTGGTCACATCGAATGTCAGATTTAGGCAATCTTAAAACATACCAAACAAAACTAAATCAACCATAGCCTCTCACTCCCACTCCCCAAATATACATACAAGAACTCTAGGGTCAGATTCTAGAAAAGGGGGAAAAGTCATTTAGAGGTGGTTTTGATAATCCTACCAATTGATTGGTTTTTTTCAGTGGTCTCCTGATGAGATGAGTAGTGAATGTTCATTCAGATCTATATTGTGCCCCTATAAGGGACTAGGTCATAAGAGATACTTAACAAATCCCTTGTCAGTGATTAAATTGATATAAAGCATTATTGTCACCGGGGCACTGAGCATGGGTGCTCTGTTCTGAAGACTGGGTACTTGAAAGATGATTTAATATTTAACTATCTCTGGACTAACATTGTATGAATATTCTCCTTATGGAACACGATATTGTGATGATGTTTTAAGTCTTTGAATTTCACAAAGGGAACTGTTCAAACTGACAGAGTACTAAAAATGTCTCCATTTTTTTCTATACCTTCTACAATATCTTTTCTCTCTCTCTCCATCTTCTGATTTTATATTCTTAGGTGTCTGTCTTCAACTATGTATTTTTGATTTCTTGGGCTTTTGCTCTGCCATATGCCCAACTACGCCGTCTGGCTTCAAGCATCTGCACTGTCTGGACATGTGTGATTATTGTCTGCAAGATGTTATACCAGCTTACCACCATTGATCCTGCCAAATTTTCTGTTAATTGTACTTGGGTGAGCCACCCTGATGGGAAATCTTAAATATATTTTGGGGAAATTCACTTTGGGGGAAACTATTTTGGGGGAAGGTTGGGGAAGCATTTCTAAGAAAATTCCACACTCCACATTTTGGAGACAGCTCTTAATTTGTGGGAGCTACAAGAGAATTATATCTTGTTTCTTGGAGTCCCTCACCTTCCAGGGCCTCTTAAACTTTTTCCAATTGCAACCCCTTTTCATGTTTCCAAAGTTTTCCTTGGTGTTGCATGGCCTAAGGGCATGCTTGGTACAAAGTGTGAAGGCTTTGTGTTCAGAACCCAAGGCTACAGTGAAGTTGCCTGATGAAACATGAGCAAGGGCTGCTAGAAACTCCTCAGATTCATTACACATTTGATTTTTAATTAATTTGGTCATTGCACATTCAGAAATCTTTTTTCCATTGCCAAATTTTTCATGACCCCATATGGGGTCATAAACATACAGTTTAAGAAGTGCTGAATTCTTAGACTACATATAGCCCAATCCTATCTTCAGTGCTCATATCTACCCTTCATTGTAATCTTGGAAAGATATCTTCCCATAGATGAATGATATAAATTAATGATGTGAATGTAGCTGCTCTCCTTCCCTACTTGCCACTAATTGTTTTTCCTAACAGTAAGAGATGTTATCCCTTCTTCATTTCAGCCAAATGAAAATCAAACAAATATAAATTTAACACATTTGAACACATCCATGCTCTACAGCGGTCCCATTGATCCATCAGAGTGGGTTGGACTGAGAAAATCTTTTCCATTGCTTGTATACCTCAGGGTAACTGTTTTAACTTCCTTGATTTGATCTGCATCATTGTTTGAAAATGTTTCCTTTTCTTTGTTAAATTTGTTGATATGAAATTTGAAATATTACAATAGTCTGTAGCAAATATGTTAATATCTCAGTGTAACTCAGCTGATAACCATGGATTACCATTTGCCATTTTGGTTACCTTTGAGTCAAATAATCAATCCATTCTCCATAAACTCAGGTTTGGTTTACTCAAAGGTATATGCTTTGTCTTACTGTGGTTTAGAAGCATAAAAAGTAACATTATTCATCAGACAGTATCAGTCATAATAAGATTAATACATATATATATATATAATACATTCTAAGTATTGTGGCATTTTTATTATTTTAGACAACATAAACACTTTTCTCCTTAACCAACAGTATATTTACAGTGCAATTTAAAAAGGAAAGAAAATTCTATAACACTTAAACTAAGTATTATGCAATTTTTAAAAAAATAATTTAATGCATTAACTAATTTGAGCCCCTATTCCTTTAGTACTGTATTATCTAACTTTTGTTTGCATAGCAGACTATGCTGAAGTATCATGTTAGATGAAAATAAACTCTGATTGCAGTTTTAGTCTATTCTCTGTAAATGATAGATCTCATGCTTCTCAGCTATCATTAGCTATATTTGAAGAATTAACAAAATTTCCCCTCCAAATAGTGGATTTCCCTTACCCTTTGTGCTTCAGGTTAATCAGCTTGACACAGTATATACTCGGTTTGAAATGTAACTTTTCAAACTTTTAGTTCCAGACAATGTTGACCCCAAGATGGTGGTGTATCTATATGTTATCTTGGGTAATATGTTCCATTATTTTGATTTTCTAAGTATGAGGAGAGACCAGAAGAACTTTCTTCTCCCTCCAAAGTTCTATCTAATGAATTGCATCATAGGAATTGTCATAACCTACTTGGAGAGAATAATTAAATTTTAGTTGTAATAAAACATAGGAAATAAATGTATCTTTCCATAATATATAATGCTATGCCAGTCTATAGTATATCTTAATCTTACTGTATATAAGCAGTGGAAAAACCATTGGCTTTGAAGTCAAGAAGACTTGATTTCAAATCCTACTCTTAGTACTTATTAACTGTGTGACCAAAGGCAAGTTACTTAACTTTTCTGAATCTCAGTTTCCCTATTTGTAAAAGTGGATAATAATGTCTAGTACCTACCCACAGGAGAATTATAAGGCTCAAACAAGATAAGGTATATAAAGTGTTTCACAAATCAGTAAGCACTATGTAAATTTTGGCTATTATTATTATAAATATTTTCATATTTATTATTATATAACCAGAATATAACCAGGCCCAGGGCATTTTTTGTCTTCAGATAGAATGAAATAATACTGTCTATTTTAAGGATTTCTTTAAGATTATCAAGGCATAAAATTTTGCTCTTCTCTTATAACATCTTTTTCTCACTTTATAGAATAATCTATTGATGCTAGCTATTCTGGCCTTTGAAGTAACTATTTACCGCCATCAGGAATATTATAGATGTAGAAATAATCTTACAGCACCTGTGTCTAAAACCATTTTTCATGACATTACAAGATTGCATCTGGACAATGGACTCATCAGTTGTGCCAAGTATTTCATAAACTACTTTTTCTACAAGTTTGGGTTGGAGGTAAGGTCCCTTAGACCAAACTTTTATTTTTGGTAACTACCTGGTAGACTGTATTTTGTAATATATATGAAAATTTAAATTTCCAACATTCATGTATGTAGATGACTTTATTGCCTAGAATGAGATTCTGACTCATACACTTAGGATTAAGATGATTTTTAAACCAGATTGTAAGCTTCTCAAGGTCAATGACAACTTTTCTCCTCTTATATCCAACATGGTTCCTAGCACAACACTAAATATAACATAATATAATTAATATAATATAGTATTATATTGTACAATACAAACAACGTATGCAATACAACATGATACAACACAAAACAATATAATAAGAACTTGTAAGCTCCAGTTGATTCAGTCCTACCTGTGACCTTTTATGTTTTATGACTATTATAAAATTGATATACCTTCTAAGTCTCCTTTACCAAATACTTAAGGTTCTCCAAACATATTTAGGATGGGAGCAACAGGAGAGCCTGACCTAGAGCAGTCCACTTCTGAATGAGTAAAATTTATTTTTTTTAGCCCTCTCTATTCACTGAGCTAAATACTACAGCATGCTCCCAGCAAGTTCATTTTACTCTAGCAATGTAACTTTATCTTTTCTTGTCTCCGTTTTCTTTAGCCAGTTTCAATTCAATATTTAATAAACACCTAGTATGTGCAAGTCACTGTGCTAGGCTCTGTTAATAAAAAGGTAAAAAATCAACAGTCATTTTCTTAAAGGAATTTACAAACTCATGACTTTAAGCTTTAAAGAAATTATTGAAAATACCATCTTTTCCCAAAACAAAACCTTTCTAGATTTAACTCTTCATAACAGTGCACAAACTATCTTTGATTTTGGTAGAAGACATTGGGAACTACCCTGTGGTACAGAGATACATTCTCTGTACTTAGAAGTAATATGTAGAGGAAAACTGAAAAGGAAAACCAAAACAGGAAGAATGCCATTTACACATCTTCAGCTAACCAGCATGATTGACCATATCAATTACAAAATTAACAGAAATCACATGATTATCTCAATTGATGCAGAAAAAGCTTTTGACAAAATACAGGATCCATTCCTATTAAAAACACTAGAGAGCATAGGAATAAATTGCTCATGGGTAGACTGAGCCAATATAATAAAAATGACAATTCTACCTAAATTAATCTATTTATTCAGTGCCATACCAATCATACTATCAGAAATTATTTTATAGAGCTAAAAAAATAATAACAAAAGTCATCTGGAAGAACAAAAGCTCAAGAGAATAAATGAAAAAAATGTGAAAGAAGGTGGTCTAGCTATACTAGATCTCAAACTATATTATAAAGTGATAATTATCAAAACAATCTGGTAATGGCTACAAAATAGAGTGGTGAATCAGTGGAATAGATTAGGTACAAATTACATTATAGTAAATGACAATAGTAATCTAGTATAAAATAAACCCAAGGGTCCAAGTTTTTGGAACAAAAACTCATTCTTTGACAAAAACTTCTGGGAAAACAAGAAAACAGCATGGCAGAAGCAAGATATAGACCAATATCTCACTCCATATAGCAAGATATGGTCAAAATGGGTACATGATTTACACATAAAGGGTGATGCTGTAAGCAAATTAAGAGAGCCTGAAATAGTTTATCTGTCAGATTTATGGATAAGGGAAGAATTTAGGACCAAAGAAGATATAGAGAGTATTGCAAAATATAAAATAGATCATTTTTATTTATAAATTTTAAAAGTTTTTGTACAAACAAAACCAATGCAACCAAAATAATAAGGAAAGCAGAAAAATGGGGGAAATTTTGCAGCAAATATCTCTGATAATGGCCTCAGAGATTCCATATGAGACAGAGAAAAGAGGAAATGCAGTACATATTTTTTTATAAGGCACTCTGTAACACAAATAATTACCATCTACTGCCACCCCATTCGGAGTAGCCTTCTGCAAAGCATTCCTATGATTCCTTCCACATTACATGTTCTTTTGCCTCTCATTCTTTCACAGACCTGTTTCCTAATGTCAGTCAATGTAATTGGCCAGAGAATGGATTTTTATGCTATGATTCATGCCTGTTGGTTAATTGCTGTATTATATCGGCGAAGAAGAAAAGCTATTGCAGAGATCTGGCCAAAATACTGCTGCTTTCTGGCATGCATCATCACATTCCAGTACTTCGTGTGTATTGGCATTCCACCTGCTCCTTGTAGAGGTGAGGAATTCCTTCCTGAAGAGTTATTTGCTTTGATGATAAACTGTTGATGATTCTTGAGATGCTTCTGGAGTAGGGAACTGGAGAATTATAACATATTCATTGTGGCACTTTTTTTTTCTTACTTCCTTCCCTACTGTCCTCCCAACATTCTTTGCAGATTATCCGTGGAGATATCATGGTGCCAGATTTGACAACAACATCATAAAGTGGTTATATTTTCCAGATTTCATTGTACGGCCCAACCCAGTTTTTCTTGTCTGTAAGTATTTTAGCCCCAGAGCCATATGACCTGAATTGCTAGGTTTCAGTTTTATACTAGCCATTTACTCTACAATAGGAAACATAGCCTTTAATTAACTCTGCATTATCAACTTTGTCCATTTCACAGAAACAGACTTGTTTGATGGGTCTAGGATCTCCAAGAGAAAAGTTCTAAAATTAAAACCATTCTTTTGGGTTTTATCCAATGAATGTTTTTAAAAGATCATGTTTCTACCAACCCTAATGCTTTGTCAAAAAAAAAAGTCTTAGAATCTTTAAAATGCCTGGTTACTTGCATAATTAGTTTTTTTCTTTCCTTACTCTTTAAAAGACCTCCTAATCCTTTAGAATATTTTTTTAACCATTAACCATTGATATCAGTTTAAGTTTTGTAAAACAGAATTATGTAATTAAAGTGCTAGTGTTGCTGAAAAGTGAATCTGCTTTAATTAGTCCAAGCAGTTATGGTAACGTTCCCTCAAGCATGTTTCAGCAAATATAGTTATGTCTTTTAACATCGCAACCAAATTTGAGTGGTTCCTGTAGTTTACACCAACAAACAAAAGAAATCCGAAATAGAAAGGAGATAAGGAAAGAATATTGTTCATAGAATGCTCTTACAAATTAATAAAAAAGGGGGAAAGTATATAGATAAACATACATATGAATATGGAGATATTCCTATCTGTATATGTAGAGAACATATAAATACACTTATTAAAATGTCCATAAAATATTTTAATTAAAATTTAATCAATAGTCTATTACATGATTTTTGAAGTCCTAATTAATACAGAAAACCACCAGTATAAAAGCTACACATGTGAACCTAAATATGATCTTATTACATACACAAATGCCTAAAGAATCCAAGTTTGGAGCCCTTTTTTAACCTTATCCCCCAAAGTCATTTTTCCTGGTCCCTTATTCAGAATGTCCAGAGATTTATTGACCTAGAATTCTACTTTTCTCTTATGGAAATATAAAAAATTTACAAACTAAAGAACTATTCAGCCATAAGAGATAGCTTCCTAGCCATCATAATTTGAAGGCAGAATGCTTTTTATTATAGGAAACATATTTTAAGTGGTTTTAGATATAGTTGAAAGGTAGTTAAAGAGCATGGCTTGATGCAGTGGAAAGAATGTTGGGTTTCTAGTTAGTGGATCTTTGATTCCAAACCAGACCTGTCACTTTGTTATCTGTGTGACTTTGGGCAAGTCAAATCATTTCTCTGGGTCTAAGTTTCCTTAACTATAAAATTAGACATTAGACTAGGCAACATCAAGTCCACTCCTAACTCGAGCAACATTTATAATATTTTATTCTGCTATGACCTGGTCTATTTAGTGGACTATTTAGCCATGGATGGGTTGTGATTTGTATAGTCGGAGAGAAGATCAAATGTATCTGATCCCAGATCCATTTAACCCTAAAGAGCCATGGCTTGGGAACCTGTCTATCACACATTTTTATAGAAAGATGTTTGCTGACTTCTAAGTAGGCAGTTCTCTAGTACAGCCCATTCACAAATTAGGGATTGCACATACTGAGTAAAGATCGCTCTCTTTCCCGACTACGTACAGTGCCACTGCCCATAAATATAAATGAATAACTCACACTTTCACTCTTAAAATACTATCTTGCCAGATGACTTCATGCTGCTGCTGTGTGCCTCCTTACAACGGCAAACTTTTGAGGATGAAAACAAAGCTGCAGTACGGATCATGGCTGGGGATAATGTGGAAATCTGTATGAGCCTTGATGCAGCATCTTTTAGCCAGCATAACCCTGTGCCAGATTTCATTCACTGCCGGTAAAGATTATGTTTAATTCCTTGGGAATAACTTTAGGGTATGATTTTTACTTTCCTCTGTCCTAAAATTGTGATGTTTACAATAGTGGGTAAGATACACTTTACAGTGAATCTAAATAATATTCACTCTGGCTTTTAATATGCTTTATGATTACAAACAGAGGCAACCAGGAGGTACAGTGGGTAGAGTGCCAAGCCTCGAGTCAGGAAGACTCATCTTTCTGAGTTGAAATCCAGCCAGCTTTGTGACCCTGGGCAAGTCACTAAACCCTGTTTGCCTCAGTTTCCTCATCTATAGAAAGAGATGGAAAAGGAAATGGCAAACCATTCAGTTGTCTTTGCCGAGAAAACCTCAAATGGAGTCACAAAGAGTAAGACACGACTGAAAAACAACTCAACAATAACAACAACATGATTAGAAACAATAGTGAACTAGAGTCAGCTTGAACTGGCTTACATGAGACCATTTTTAAATTTTCAGTGTGAGCATTTACAGTATGGAAATTGATAAACTACAAATCAGGGCTTGATTAATTCTTTTGTTGTCTAGACTTAAGAAAGAGATGGAGAAGATGTTAGTAATGAAAATTTAAAAGTATATCAATGATACATTTTGAGGGTGAGACACAGTTGTTAAACAATTACCAGCACATTGCTAATTAATATGTATTTTGCATACATTAGCTAACTAGGTCTGCACAAAAGCCCTGTAAGATAAGCAGTGCAAGTATTATTATTCACCTCTTTTGTTCAGCTGTTTCAGTCATGTCTGACTCCTGACTCTATTTGGGGTTTTCTTAGCAAAGATGATGGAGTGGTTTGCTATTTCCTTCTCCAGCTCATTTTACAGATAAGGAAACTAAGACAAAGAGGTGTTAGGTGACTTGCCCAGGATCTCACAGCTAATAAGTGTCTAAGGTTGAATTTGACCTCAGGTCTTCCTGACTCCAGGCCTAGAACTGTATCCACTGTACCACTTAGCCACTCGTGTTACAGGAGAGAAAATTGAGTAAAGGAGAGACAAATAACACCCAGGTTCATACATCATGTGGTAAAGATAGACCTCAATAAGGCAAAATGACTCAGTTACTTTATAGATAAACCCGTTCATTGTAATTCTTCCTCTGCTTTGACTCATCTATAATCTTCAACTAGTTTCTTAATTTCTTTTGGTATCACTTTTCCATCTGCCAAATAAGCATGACAATTCTATGTGAGAAGAGAGTAGTTAGGCTGACCCTGATCTCTATGACTAGATTTGCTAGTGGAGAGATGTATGACCAAACTTCCTCATTATGTTTTTTGATAAGACTATTTCCTCTCTTAAGAAGAGAGGCCATTATCTGGGCAGAATTTCTTTTATTGGAATCATTTTATCTAGAATCAAAACATTCTTGGTATAATGGGCTTGGAACTTGGACCTGTTGATGGTTTTTTTGTTTTGTTTTGTTTTGTTTTGTTGTATTTTCTTTTCTTTTCGGTGAGGCAATCAGAGTTAAGAAGTGACTTGTCCAGGGTCACACAGCTAGTAAGTGTCATGTGTCTGAGACTGGATTTGAACTCAGGTCCTCCTGACTCCAAGGCCAGAGCTCCATCTATTGCACCACCTAGCTGCCCATTTTGATGTATTTTTTAGTCACAACAACCCTAAAGAAAACTCTGAACTAGTTTGCAAGTTGAAGGCCCTCCTGGGGCAAGTCCTCTTCTCTCTGTGTCCCAGTTTCCTTCTATATAGAATGACAGAAATGATACTCACCCCTGCCTACCTTACCAGGTAGTTGTGAAGAAAATATTTGTTAACTTTCAAAAGACTATGGAAATGTGTAATTGCTATAGGAATATACTGTAATGGAAAATGCTGAGTTAAGATGGTAGACTCATGAGCAGGAACACTCCTGTACCTTACTCAAAGCACTCTACCTCAAGAGAAGCTGACTGAAAAGCAGAAGAAATAAAAATTGCTAGGGCTTACTTAAAGATTTAAATCTCGACTTGGCATTCCTTCTTCAAGGAAAGAAAAAAAATATAGTTCCACAAATAAAGGATTACCAGTAGTCATTTCTCAAGTGTTTAGACTGCACAGAAAATATACTAGACATAAGTGGATTGATGCTTATACCCAGTGAAGTTACTTAGCTTTGTACAACAACTACTAAACATAGATATATACAATAAAATAAAGGGTACACAAGTCTTTGTCTTTTTATATTTTTATGCACCTAATTTTCAATGAATGGCACCTGACAGTTAAAGTCAAAAGAGTATATCATGCACCCACTTAAAGCTACATCCCATGGCCCTCTTCAAAATAAGGTACTTTTTAAGTCTACAAGCATCTATTGAGTATTTTCTATGTGTTAATTGGGATGGCTAGGTGGCTCATTGGATAGAGCACTGAGCCTAGAGTCAGAAAGACTTCAGTTCAAATACAATCTTAGACACTTATTAGCTGTGTGACCCGGAACAAGTCACTTAACACTATTTGCCTCAGTTTTCCTCATTTGCAAAATGAGCTGGAGAGGAAATGTCAAACCCCAAATGGGGTTAGGAAGAGTTGGACACGACTGAAATGACCGAACAATAAGAAATAAGTTAAGTACTGTGCTAAGCATTAGGAATACAAAAATGGGCAAGAAAAAAAATTCCATGCTGTCATACTGAAATTCTAATAGGGAGAAAACATGACAGCAACTAATATGCATACAATATATGTATCATACAAACGGAAGGTAACCTCAGAGGAGGCACTACTGGTGAGGGGATTAAACTGGAGGAGAAAACTAGTAGGAAATATTTCTTGGGGAAAGTAAGATTTGAGCTGAATCCTGAAGGATGCCAGAGAAGCTACAAGGTAGAGAGGAGAAAGAGAGCATTCAAGGCATGGAAGAGAGCCACTGATAAGGTATGGATTTGAGAAATTGTGTCTTGAAATATGTGATGAAAGTGTCATTAGATTAAAGATTACAGAGTACATGGAGAGTCCTAAAGTTTAAGAAGGCCAAAAAGGTAGGAAAAGATCAGATTGTGAAGTGAATGAAAGCCAAACAGAGGATACAGTTTGATTTCACTGGTGTAGGGAATTCCCAGGTGAGAAAATCCCCTCTCCCAATGTGTTGTCTAAGCTAAGTGGGTACATGGCAGTCTTGCTTCCACCCATACTGAGTTGTTGAAATATTCTTTTGAAAACACTGCTGGTTTTAGGTCATTATTTACACAGCTGTTTTTCCTTTCCTGATGTTCTACTATTCTAATTCGTTTATTAGCTGACATTGGATTGGTCATGTGATCTTTTTAAAGCACCAAGCAGTAGTCAGATCTTATAAAAATTTTCTGCTCAGAGCAGTAAAAAACCACCAACAGTAAAAAAAAAAAAAATTAGAGAGAACATTGCTCTCTACTAATGTAAGTTGGCACCTTCTTTGCAATTCACAGACTTACAGTCTTAGAAAGTTACTTGTCTCTGAGATATTAAGTGATTTGCTTAGGGTTATAAAGCCAGTATGAGTTAGAAATGGATCTTGAATGTAGGTTTTCCTACCTTCAAGCCAGCTCTCTATTTTGACACTCTACCTCTTAATAAAATTATCTGACCCTACCAACCTACAAATTATATGCCCTCTCTTGCTCTGCCATCTCCATGCTTCCCCCAACATCTGGCAGGGCATAAATGCTTGCACCCTCCAAAGCCCCTCATTTTCACAAGCTGTTCTCTTCTTCTCTCAAGTTGACTGACTGCATTTTCAGTGTGTTGTTAGTCAGTGGATGATAAGAGTTTAGTGTTAAAACTAACAACTAGTGTTAGTCTCAGTAGTATTTGCTTAATAATAGGAATTCAAGCCCTCAGCTAAATGATGGAAGATAGGAATTTCAGGCAGGGACCAATTCTCTATCTCTTAATAAATGGGGTCATGCATAGTCTGGTGGAGAATATGTGAGGTAGCTGTTTATAGTTCCAGAAGCCAGAGTGGTACCAGGAGAATTTAGACAAATTCCATATGGAGCCAGAGATGGAAGACTAGCTTCATTCAGTCTGAAAAAATCTAATGGAGCAAGGGTTAAACATACTTCCCACCTCCCCCCACTTCCCTATCAGGAGAATTCTTTAGAGCGCCTGTGACTTTCTCAAAAACCAGTAGATGGGTACCAGAGCACAGAAATAGTAGGACACCTTCCCAATTTTCCTTGAAAAAAAAAGGTTTCCCTTTCAAAGGGAACCAGATAAAATTGTCTTAGCCATGCAAAAAGGAGGCTTTCCCTATCAATTGGGAACTAGCTGAACAAGTTGTGTCATATGAATGCAATGGAATACTGTTGTGCTATAAGAAATAATGAGCAGGCAGATTTCAGAAAAACCTGAAAAGACTTACATAAACTGATGCTGAGTGAAGTGAGCAGAACCAAGAGAACACCATACACAGTAATAACAACATTGTTCGATGATTAAATATGATAGACTTCACTCTTCTCAGCAATACAATGATCCAAGACAATTCCAAAAGACTCATATAGAAAATGCTAACCACATCCAGATAAAGAACTATAGAGTCTGAATGCATATCGCAGCATACGGTTTTCAATGTATTTTTGTTTTTCGTTTTTTCTTTTTTGTGGTTTTTTCCCTTTTGTTCTGATTTTTCTTTCACTACATGACTAATGTGGAAATATATTTAACAAAGCACAACTCTGAAGGGCTGGCCACATTGTTCAAATGTAAAATGTACACTTACCAAAAAGACTTTTATGGAGAACTCACACAGGGCATGCATTGACATGGTGGTCAGAAGAAGTGATACAAGAACACTCTCAAGGTCCCTCTTAAGAACTTTGGAATTGATTGTGTGACATAGGGGACACTGGCACAGGACTGCTTAGCATTGCATGCCTACATCAGAGAAGGTGCTGTGCTCTATGAGCAAAGCAAAATTGAAATAGCTCAAAAGAAATGCAAGATGCACAAAGTTACAGAATCCACCCAAGCTTGTATTGGTCTGATCAGCCACACTGAAACTTGATGCTAGCATAGCAATGTCATTTTGGTCCTCTTTGAGATACAAGGAAAACAACCAAACAATATGTATAACCAATATCATATTGCTTGCTGTCTTGGGAAGGGAGGAGGGAAGGAAGAGAAGGAGAAAAATTTGGAACTCAAAATTTCACAGAAATGAATGTTGAAAACTATTTTTACATGTAATTGGAAAAAATGCTATTAAGGGAAAAAAATAATGAAGCTTTCAAAGAAAATTTCAGGCATTTGAAGGTGAATGGAAGTACCATTGTGATTTTTCTATGTGCCTTTATTAAAAATCTCTGCATTTAGCCCCTAGATGAGCTTGTGTAGACAATAGAAATACATTTTAATCTAACATTTTCAGATTATCCATCAAAGAAAATTTGAATCATTCTTTTAGAGACCTACAACCAATGCAAAGGCAAAAGAAGTCACAAAAAACAACAATGTAAGCATCCAATTTATTGTTGCAGATAAGACAGCTGAATAGTAGAAGTCCTTCCCTTGCAAAGTCACTAAACTATCTTAAGAGAGGACAAGACGGGACTTTGGTTATTTGAGCTAACCATAGAGTTTTATTATTTTTTAAAAGTTGATGAAAAATTTGTTCACAGCAAAATGGTGAATATGATTTTATCGCCCTGAGGTAGAACTTTGCTGACTCTTCTTTCATTGTCCTGTTTTTGTGTTGCAGGTCTTACTTGGACATGTACAAAGTGGTTATCTTTAGTTATCTCTTCTGGTTTGTTCTTACAATCATCTTCATTACTGGAACCACTAGGATCAGCATATTCTGCATGGGTTATTTGGTGGCCTGTTTCTATTTCCTGCTGTTTGGGGGAGATTTGCTGTTGAAACCCATCAAAAGCATCCTCCGCTATTGGGACTGGCTGATTGCGTACAATGTTTTTGTGATTACAATGAAAAATATACTGTCAGTAAGTGGCACTGTTGTAGTTCAGCCCATAACACATTTGTGGTTTATTTGTTAAGAGTAAACAATCCATTCAGTGGTTATTAAAAGCCCTTTGCTGCATCATATTGTTCTCAGAAAAACCCAAGATCTTGTGGCAGTTTGTTCAGATGCTGCCAATTTGGTGTCCCAATGACTATTTATTTTACTTGTTTTTCTGTATTAAATAAGTAGAGCCAGTCCATGATTGTGAAACACATGGAAATGCACTTATAGAAATGAGTTGTGAGGTATTTCTTTTAAAAATATTCACAACTGATACAACTAAATCTAATGCTATAAATATCTATCTTGCAAAAAAGTGATATTGTGCCCCTGTGTATTAGTATTTCCTCGTCTTCTAGAATGGAAGAGTCCCTGAATTTAGCAGGTGTGATTTTTTTTTGGCTTAGAAATGTTGATCTTTCTTAGAGAACTATGAGAGTATTAAATTTTCTTCCCTTATTATGTGATGGAAACAGTATGAGACAAGCTATTAAAAAGCATGTAAGGATGTACATACATCATCTTTTGTATGGAAGGAGGGAGAAACAGAAACACTGAAAACAGCTTGGCCTCGAACACGCGATACCAAGCCAAAAGCAAAAATAGAGTAGGCTGGCCCATTAGTGTGGTTTGATGGGTTTTTTTTTTTGATTGATGAATATGCTTTAATATTCAGATGGGAAAAATACTAATCTTAAATTTGAAGGTAAGTGTATCTCTTGAAGTATTGGAAAATTCAATTACTCCCTGGTAGTAATGGGAATGATATAAAGGTATTTTTTAGACTATAAACATACTATTGAGTTATTTACTTCTCCACAAGCTTAAAAATGATCCTCTCATGGGCTCAAAGGGTTAACACTTTTCCAAATAATGACCCTAACTCAAAAATCAATTGCTATAAGGGAGTAGTTTACTTACATGTCAGTATGTAACTGATTGTACATTAGAGGGATGATGATGCAGTGATTGCTAGCTTCTCTCCTGTCTTCCCTTCCTCCAAACTACTTAGGAATGAGCTCACTAGGCAATCTAACTATGAAACTCATTTGATTTGTTTTTGGCATATATCTTATTATGTTAATGATAAGATCAAAGTCTGTGTAGCTGTTCATACTTTCCTGCATAATTTATTTTATGAATAGGCCACATTATTTCCATTATTCTTATCAATAATAAAAATAATGGCAATGCATATTCAGGACTTTCTTACAACCCTAGGTCTTCGTTTAGTGAAGAAAGTGTGTTGGGGTTAAGTGCATGAGAGAAAAAGACAGTAGCTAGCAGGAAAAGGAAAAAGGCTACAGAAAACCATTGCATTTTAAAGGCACTTAGGGACATGATAGTGATGAACTGCTGGATCTAGGAGTGAAGAAAGCAGACTATCTCACTTAGACCTCACAACTGCTTCTAGGAAAACTTGAAAGTAAAGAATATGAAGGGAAAAGTACTGAATTTTATTAGTCCTACTAATACATTTTTTACTTTTTTCCCCACCACCATTCAACTCATCAATGGCTCTACAGATATGGAATAAGGCCACACAGGATGAGGACTGTTCAGTAATTTTGTGTAATTTATGGGTTATCATGACAACAACACAACAAAAAAATGTATCACTTGGTGAAAAACCTTCTGGTAATAAGCCTATTTATAATTAGCTTGGCAGGTCCTTAAAAAATACTGATATAGATTGCCCCTGAGCCCATACATAGTCTAAGCCTTTCAAGTTTGGTAGAAATTTCCAAAGTTTGTGCTGCAGTAGAATAGCCTTTATGAACTAACCCTATGTTACCTCCATGCCAAAGTGAAACAACATATTCTTTGGAAGAAATAAAGTATTTCTCAAGACCCCTTTGAATTAATATTAAGTCATCCTTATCTCATTACTACTAAGGTTTCCTACTACACAAATGAGATCTGAATTGGGTGAGCTTATTCCTAGAAAGTAGGAGACGCTGGTTGTGCTGGCACTATTTCAATTCCAGTATCTAACATCAACATCTAATCTATAGATTTCTAGGGGATGCAATTCATTTGTATAGGAGGAAAAATTTCCAAACAATTAAAGCTATTCAAAAGTGGATTGGATTGCCTTCTGAGGTAATGAGTTCTCCACTATAAAAAGGTCTTTAAATAGAGACTAGGTGACACCTTGTTGCCAGATGTTGTAGAGGCTTTATTAATTGTGTATATGTTTAGCCAGATGATCACAAATCTATTCCATCTCTAAGTTTCTATAAATTCAATTGTCAATTGTTAGAAGTCTTGGTCTACGGTTAGCATTTTATTTTGAGCTTATTTGAATGTGGTAAACTTTTTTTTTATAATTTTAACTTGTTATTAATATATTGGAAAGCACAACATTGCCCCTAATTTTAAGAAGAAATGTTTCAGAAATACCCATTCTCATTGCAGTCAATTAAGGGAACACCTTCTATGTATCTGTTTCAAAGATTGAGTAAGATTTTTTTCCTTTTCTCAGACAGCTTTAAATCACAAATTTTCATGACTAGAAGGGTCTTCAGAGGTCATCTAGAATAATCAGCAGAAACACTGATAAGCCCGTAAACACTTGAACAAAGCTATCGTGTTCCCACTAGATCTTCTCTAAGCTTAAACATCCTAAGTTTTTTCAACTGATTCTCCTATGATATAACAATGGTATTCACCCTTCTGGTCATCTTTCCTTGAATACTCTCCAAGTTATCAATGACTTTTCTAAAATATGGTATCCAGGACTGAAAACAATACTCAAAGTGTGACTAAGACAGAATACAATGGAACCATTATCTCCCTAGTCACAGATCAAAAGATCAAAGATTCAGATTTGGAAGGGACCTAGGAGCCTTCTAGTCCATCCCCATCATTTTGTAGATGAGGAAACAGATCCAGGAAGTTAAAAGGACTTACCTGATGTCACACAGGCAACAAGCATCCAAGGGGTGGGGGTGGTTAGAATAAACACAAGTCTTCCTATGTGGTTTTCCAGTTTTATATGAGGAAAAAATTATAACAATTAGAGCTGCCCAAAAATGAAATGAGTATCTTTCTGAAGTAGTGAGTTCCCCATTGTTAATGAGGTCTTGAATTAGATGCACAGTCCTGGATACTATATTTCTCAAAGGAGCCTAAAATCACATTCACTTTTTTGTCTACCATATTATTTTATTTATCTTATTTAAACAGCATCTTATTAAAATCCTTGAGTCCTTTTTTTTTTTTCAGTTAAACTGCTGCTTGGCTATGGCTCTCCAATCTTGTAAACTGATTTTTTAGCTGAAGTGTAAAACTTGAAATTGAGCAAGGATAAATGTTATTTATTAGATTCAGTCCAATATTATAGAGTGTTGACATCTTTTTATATACCAATCCTGTTTTTCAATGTAAACTCTCTAAGTTTTACATTAACTGAAAGTTTGATAAGCATGCCATCTAGGTGGCTCAGTGGAAAGAGTGCTAGGACTAGAGTCAGGCAGATCTGAGTTCAAATGTGGCCTCAGACCCTTATTACTTTTGTGACCCTGGGTAAGTCACTTAACCCCTGTTTGTCTAGATTTTCCCACCTGGAAAATAGGGATAATAATAGCACCTACCTTCAATGTTGTAAGGATCAATTGAGATAATAATTGTAAAGCACTTATCACAGTGCCTGGCATAGAGTAAGTACTATACAAATGTTAGTTATTATCATTGTTATTATCTATTCATTGATCCAAGTCACTGGCAAAAATGCAAAATATAAAAAACCTAGCACAGATTCCCCAAGGCAGTCCACTGATGACCTCTTTCCAAGATGATATTGAACCATTAATTATTAATTTTAGGAGATAGCCATTTAACCAGTTCTGAATTCACCTAACTGGACATTAATCCATTTTTGACCTTTTCTATAAAAAAAATAACATGTTAAACTTTATCAAATGCTTTACTGAAATCTAGACAAATTGGTTCTGTATCATTCCCCTGATCTACCAGTCTAGTATTCCATTTTTTTGAGGAAATGATTGTAATCTGGCATGACTTTTTCCATAGATATATGATAAATATAATGCAAAATAATGATAAATTATAAAGGAGAGCCACAAAGTGTTATGAGAAATTTGAACAGGGAGAAAGATCACTTCCTGCTGAAGGGGATCACAGAATCCTTCATGGAGTAAAGGATACCTGAATTAGGCTTTGAAGGGAGAGACTTTGACATAATAGTTGATAAGCTGACCGAAATCACAGAACCAGGAAAAGATGAGACAAGAACAGGAAATAATAAGTTTATTTATTTATTAAGTTTACTAGAATTCAAAACCAGGAAGGGAATAATAATAATATGAAAAAAAATTTACCCTCGACCATAGAGGACTATAAAGAAGCACGTTTTATGGCTTCTTTTTTATGAACAGATGTATTTGTTTTTCCCTGTGGCAATCAATATGGCTTCTCTTTCTGCTCCATAAAAAAGCCTAACCAAATCAGTATCCTAGGTTTGAGAAAATATGTTCTGTTGAGGGAAATGCTTATCTTGTTAGCCATTTCAAATTCAAATTTAACCTATCAAAAAGTCTACAGACTTTCTTTTCTGCAAAGGTAGAAAAGCTTTTGTGAATGATGGTCCCTCATTGGCTTCATTCCACTCCATGGAGCTGAATCTCTTCAGAAAACAGCTATGCCTCACTCATCATCCCACTTACTACTGCTGAGTGACCGGAGTGGCAGTATCTGCCTCTAATTTAGTAACATATATTATGAACCACAGTCAGTTGTGATTAAATTCATGAATCTTCTGGGTATCCTGACCAACGAACATTTGTTACTGGTGTATAGTCTGTGTGTTCATTTTTTCCCATTTGTTTTACAGATTGGAGCATGTGGTTACATTGAGTCCTTGGTTAACAACAGCTGCTGGTTGATTCAAGCCTTCAGCCTGGCCTGTACAGTCAAAGGCTACAAAATGCGTAAGTATTATATTATTTTGTGGGGGGAAAGGGGTTATGGTGCTAGTAGGAGAGGTGCAGGAAGAATTGCATATTGCTTTATTTGGGAGTTTTGTTGGCCGAACTTGAAAAATAATGCAAAGCATCTTTTTTTTTTTTTGAGATAGGGCACCTAGGCTGGAACTACAGTGATTACTGAGGGACCCAATCTTAATATTTATTAGGACAGAAGTTTAAACCTGCTCCATTTTTCCAACCAGAGTCAGTTCACCTCTCCTTAGGGAGCATGGTGACCCCCTGCTGCCATGAGTGGCTCCATGCTTACCATATTGGTGTCAGAAACACAAAAGACATTGAAATGAAATAGGAAGAATGTTGATCCCACAGGCCTGAAAGTATGGCATAAGTCCTTTCTGTTAAAAAAAATTGGTTAACGGGGCAGCTAGGTGGTGCAGTGGAGAGAGCACCGGCCCTGAAGTCAGGAGGACCTGAGTTCAAATCCGGACTCAGACCAAACACTTGACACTCACTAGCTGTGTGACCCTGGGCAAGTCACTTAACCCCAATTGCCTAACAAAAAAAAATGGTTAACTGTAAGAGTGAAATAGTACTCTGTCAGTCTCAATTGTTGGGTTGGTTTCTTCTCATTTTTTTAAGGTAGGTTACAATGGGATCGTTTATTGGGAAGTGATTCTTATGTCAAAACAAAATATATAATTTTAAAAGAACTTTAAAGTTCTATTTAAATTACAATTTCCATTATTACTGTTGTTAAAACTGTTTTTTTTTCTCCTAGCAGCTTTGATCAAGCTTCTGGGCACCTAAGGTTCATACTTTGCAAACTCAGGTGTGCTCTGAGAAACTGTGAAAAAAACCCCTACAACCCACTCCATTTTATAACCACTCTAGGGATGGTTGATGGGTAATTTGGGACCATTTGTAACATTCTTTCCTTCCTCTCTCATCAACCAGTCATACATAATTATACCACAACCTTGGTGATTTGAAAGATTATTAATTTGAGCACCACTAGAACCTCACTGAGACAATTGCAAACAATCACAGAAATGGTAATTGCAAGCATATGTAGAGTAGAAATACTTCTCCTATTAAGACCTTTCCCATTCTCACCCTCCCCAGTGGCTTTCATTTCTTTTTCGGTTTGACAACAATGCTCTAGAACAGTGTTCTGGCTTGGAGGCATGACCCAAGGGTTCCATAATCAATCAATCAGAGAATGGGGAGATAAGGCATATCCCATCCCATCCTCCCTATGCTAGCCAATCCTAGATCTTCTCTCCATCACAGCCATGCCTACCTTTATCTCTGCCCTTCTTCCCTCCCATGTTCAGGTTCCCAGCTTCCCCCTTCTATACCAGTCACCAGTACCTTGGGACAGTTATTAACTAACAACTACCCAGGTACCCACAGACACAGTCGTGTGCATATCATTGGGAACTCCACTTCCAGCATGCATACCTTCTAGCCCCCAGATCATCTCATGACTGTGGGAGGCAGCCCTTGGAAGTTGTATTCTGCCTCCAGAACCTCATCTTACTGATTAATCAAAGTTGCACAGTATGAACAAGCATGGATGAATTATAGTACCCATTGCAACTTTTAATATATTATCTTTTTCCATCAAAGCCATCCCTCTTTGGAAATTCCCTATTTCTGTCAAGAGCACCACCATTCTTCCAGTTATAAAAGTTGCCCTCGTTGGTGTCATCTTCAATGCATCATTATTCCCACAGAACTAGTCAGTTGTCAAATTATCATTTCTACCAGCACAGTATCTCTTGGGTCTGTCCCTTCTCTCTACTTACAACCACAACCCATCCAGGACTTCATCATCTCTTGCTTAGATTATGGTAATGGCCTGCTAATTTCCATCCCTCAAGGATCTCATTCCTGTTCCCCATAGCTGCCAAAGTGATTTTTTAAACTGTCAGGTCTTACCATGCCACACTTACATACCATGCTACTCAGTAAACTTCAGTGGCTCCCTATTAACTCCAAGATCAATTCTGTATCCTATCTTAATTTCTGTTTTAGGTAAGTTTTATAACATATGTAATTATTCATACAGTAGTACATGTGCATAATTTATAACTAAGTGAATATATGAATATTATGAGTATGTGCATAATCAAAAAAGTTTAGAGGCTCCTGTTACAGCACAGTTTGACCATCATTACCTAGTGATTAAAAGAGAAAGAGAATGATCCATGTCTGCAGATTGAAAAAACCCAATGATGAATTGTTGAAGGATAAGGTATTTGTAGGTTATGATTAAAATATAAGCAATTTATTAGTATTAACATTTGTACCAAAGTTCCTAGCTACCCAGAGAATATAGTTTATTTGCTCTACTGTGATTTCCCAAGTGTAACAGAGTCTGTGGCATAAATATTACAACAACAATAAAAAAAGATTTTACGTATATTCATTCTAACACAGACTTTCTTTGTTTGCTGTCATAGCTCTTGATAATAAGGAATGTAAATTGCCCAGTGGTGAGGCTGGAATTATCTGGGACAGTATATGTTTTGCATTCCTTTTGCTGCAAAGAAGAGTTTTCATGAGTTATTATTTCCTCCACGTGGTTGCTGACATAAAAGCTTCACAAATTCTGGCATCAAGGTAAATTGTCTACATAAAAGTCATCACTGGTAGTGATATGTCATCATCTTAGAGATGATAAATGAATTCCATGGAACTGATAAGACCATCATTCAACGAGCATTCATTAAACACCTACTATGTGTCCAGGACCAAGAGAGAAAATATAGAGAAAGAGAATGAAAAAAATAGAGCTTTGGCAAATACCTGCACTTGGTAGATGGGAAGATGATGTTGTTCCAGCAAAGGAGACTGAAAAAGAGCAGTCAGTTGAGTCATGAAAGCCAAGTGAGGTGAGGTTATCCCAGAGGAGTGAGTGCTTGATGGTGTCAGAAGCTGCAGAGAGGTCAAGAAGGAGGATGAGGAAAAGACCATTGTATTTAATAGTTGAGAGAATTTTGTTAAGTTTGGAAAGGGCAGTTTCAGTCAAGTGATTGGTTCAGAAGCCAGACTACAAGGGATTGAGAAAGGAAAGTGAAGTGAAATGGAAGCAATCGATATAAACAGCCTTTTGTGGAGTTTTGCTATGGAAAAGAGATCAGCTGTAGGACTATGGCTTGAGGGAATACTAGGGTCAAGTGAAGATATTTTGATGATGAAGGAGACATGCTTATGGCAAGAGAGCAGTGAAAGATTAAGTGGATAAGGAGATACTGAAGAGTAAAGGATGGGATAGAATGACGGAGGGCACAATCTTCCAGGTGAGAGAGCAGGGGATGTGATCAAGAACCTTAACTGAGGGGTTAGACTTGGCAAGTAAACTTACCTTTTCACTAGAAACTGAAACAAAGGAGATGAAAATAAGTAACAGAGAGCTACATGACGTGTGAATCACAGAAGAGGGAACTTGTGATGGATGGCTTGATCTGTATGTTATGTATTATTAATTATTACACAACATTATGTAGCTCAGTATACTCATACTTGTACTCTTCCTTGTTTTTTCTTTTCTATCTCACTATTTTTGTCTTTTTTTTTCTTTTTCTATTTTTCTTGCTACTACTATTTGTATTCCTTTCTCCTCAGGCCCTTTTCATTACTTTTCTCAACAACTTCTCCCTCCTGATATGAGGGTGAGGAAAGCAGAAAGAGAAAGATGAAAGAGACCTGTGTGGGATCTGTGGTACCAGAGCCCTGTCTATGTATACCTCACAGTATACATAAGATGTATACCTTACTCCTCATATCACCAGGCAGAGATACTTCTGGTCTTGTCTTACCTACAACCCCTTCCTTCAGGGCTCTGACTTAAACATAAATCATTGATTTAGTACTGGAAGGAACTTAGCATTCATTGGGCTCAAACTCCTCATTTTACAGATGTATAAACTGAGAGCAGAAGAGATCAGTGACTTGCCAGGGCTCACATGGCTAGTAAGTGCCTGGGGTAGGACTCACTTCAAGCCTAGCTCTGCCTACTTTACAAGGGTGCTTTCCATTGCTTTCTGCTTCCTGAGCTCATTATCTAATTTGTTTCTGGGTGTGCCAAACATAGCAGACTGAAGAAAGTTTGGTGAATTACATCTCCCTTAGGATGCAGCTCAGGCTGGCTGACTTGGAGCAATGTCTTGAAGTATATTTAATCCACTAACAGACCTATATTAAAAGGAAGACCAGGTTTTACCCTCCACCTTTAACTAGTGGTACTAAAGTTCAACAAGCTAGTGAACTCTCTTTTACTGTTAAAACTGTTGTTTTTACATTTCCCAGTAAGAGTTGAATAAGGCTATGTTGGAATATTTACTTTCTTTAAGGCAAGTTTCAAGAGACAAATGGTCTTTGGTATCATCTAGCATCAGTGTGCAGCTCTTTTGAAGTAAAAATTACTACCTTTATACTATGCTATATAGATCACTGGGCCTGAAGACAGGAAGACATGAGTACAAATATGGCCTCAGACACTTACTAGCTGTGTGATCCTGGGCCCCAGTTTCCCTAACTGCAAAATGGGTATAATAATTGTACCTGCCTCACAAGGTTGTTATGAGGATCAAATGAGATAATATTTGTAAAGTGCTTAAGATAGTGTCTGGCACATCGTAGGTACTGAATAACTTTTTCCTTTCCCCTTTCTATCCATAGGCTAGCAAGTTGTAAGCAGCTTGCTGACAAAAAGTGGTAGGTTGTGCCCCATTCAGTCAAAGAGTCAAAAAGTATTTATTACATGCTTACTATTCTCTAAGCACTGGGGATAAAACTACATCTGTGTATAAAGTCACTTATACTATTTTCTTCCAACCCAGAAGAACAATTTTTGTAAATTGTTAGAAAACAGATATCACTTTCCAAGAGGTTGTAGGGCTTCATTTTTAGACTCATTTCCCCACTATAGATGATGGTTTCTGATCCTTGATATTTTTTTTTGTGGAAGGACAAATATAAGGTTCTAATTTATCTTGTATTATTTCTGAATTTTTATTCAGAGGTGCTGAACTTTTCCAGGCTACAATTGTAAAGGCTGTGAAAGCAAGAATGGAAGAAGAGAAAAAATCAATGGACCAGCTAAAGAGACAGTACGAATGCTTCATTTCTCTCTGATGATGGGGTAGCAATCCAGTATGCCAAAAGGGAGGTCAAGCTGCCCCCAGAGTCACTAGAGGTCTAACTTTAAGTATCCTGATTGGATGAAGTTTGACACTTGCCATGAAGCTTTCCATGGAATTAGAAGTTCCATGATTGTTGTCAAGACATTACTAATTCTGTACTATTCACAATCTGGTGGTGAAGGGAACTCAAAAGGTGGCATGATCTTAGAGTGTTAGAGCTGGAAAGGGCATTAGAGGTCATATATTACAATCCCCTGCACTTTAAAGAGGAGTATTCTGATACTTAGGAAAGCGAAGTGATTTGTATAAGGTTAGTACATGGGATAAGACAAAAAAATCAACTGTCTACCCAATGGGGTTGTGAAATTTTTGTTCTGCAAGACCACTGGTTAGTGCTTTCATGGAGTAGACTTTTTAGCAGTGGAATAATTAAGATACGGGGGGAGGGGAGGGGAGGGCACAGGCATCTCCAGTTGTCCGGATCTGTATCTTGCCACTGGACTCAGATGGCTCCAGAGGAGAAAGTAAGGCTGGTGACTTTGCACAGCCCTCTCTCACTTAAATTCAATTCACTTGCAAGTCATGGCATCACCTTCCTGATGTCACGGTCCTCTTTGAGAACAGAGGACAACAACAATATTCAGATATGGTGATATGATATGATATCATCTGGATAAAAGTCTAAGGCATTACTGACAAAAAGGTTCTGCTTCATCAGCTTTTCCATCCAGATTAGGGGAAAAAATGCCATGGATCACCAGGAAAATACTCATCAAATGAAATAGTCCTTAAATAAGACCATTCTAAAGAGAAGGGCCCTTTCTACTCTGAAGTCATCTCCTAGGGCCCAGGGGTGGGGAACCTGTGGCCTTCTCCTGTTCCTTTTTTTTTTTTTAACATAATGATCATTTCATAAAAAATCTACACTTTTGAGATTGACAGTATGTCATGTGAAAGTACTTGAAAAATGACAAAGTACTATAATATCCAAGCAATAGCAGTAATATTGTTATTTTTACTATTATTTTATTATTGCTGCTATTATTATTATTTTATATTATTATCTTTAAAATTGATTTTCACATATACCAAATTTGGACCAAATTATTTCAGAATGTATTTATTTTTCTCTTAAAAGTGAACAATGTTGCTATCACTCCCTTAATAAAGAAAAAAAATGTATCAGACCTCTTCATCATTGAGATTCTCAAGGTAAATTGCCCATTTGTTTCAGAATCCAGAGCCTAGATAACATTTAGGGCTTTTAATTCCATTATGCCCCAACATACTCTCTAAGATTATAAATTGATGAACGTGTGCTGATCTGCATTGGTAGGTAAGAGTTCTCATGGGGAGTTCTTCTACCAATGAAAACACAAGTCTGCATTCTTCAAAACTGATATTCTGTGCTCCAAGTAGGAAATAATAATGACACTATGTATAAAGTGCTTTGAAAAATTAGATCCTATAAATATCAGTTATTATTTGATTCTTCTCCTATTTATGTTTGATGGGTTTCAGATCAGATAGATTTCAGATAGAAATTATTCTGTACCATTATCTCCATATCATAGATGAATACATTGGGGCTCTGAAATGTTCAATGATTCACCCATGGTCATACTACTTAGTGTGAAGTCTTCCTTCTACTGGTCTGCTATTATGTCCACTATTGCCATACTACAGGAATCTGAACATAAACTAGGGATAAAGTTTAACTTGGGATATTCTGAGTATCATTTTATTTTCACTTACTATTATCACCACCATCATCTTCAAATTCCCACAAGTAGGTAATAAATTTCAAAGGTGGTAGTGGGCTCTTTGTGGCTGCCTTAACACAATTGCCAGAGTATTTAAAAGTCTGTTAATGATTTTTACTGCATTCAGAAACATCACTGTCTAAATCAAAGGCTAATATTTCCTTTTATTAGAATGGACCGCATTAAAGCCAGGCAACAGAAATACAAAAAGGGGAAAGAGAGAATGCTGAGTTTGACCCAGGAGTCAGGTGAAGGACAGAGTCTTCAAAGAGTCTCTGAAGAGGATGATGAAAGTATGTCAAACCATTTTCTCGCCATTCAGCTACTTTGAAGTTGAGTCACATACAATATTTGGAAATCAGTAGAGTTGTGAAGAAAGGGTTTCTCTCAGTCCTAACATTGACAGTATATTTATTTTAGTGCAAGGTTTGCCTTTTTATATAAATTGAATAAGTCAGGATGTTTTGTAGGTGTTCTCTAAAGTGCATTTTAAAGCTTTAATGAAGCCCTGATTTAAAGCTGTTCATTATGCCAGGCAGGTCAAAACCAATACATTCTTTTTGGCTCAAGAGTCAGTTTGCTTGGAGAAAGACATATCATTTTAGCTTCTGGATCTTTGGAGGAGAAAGAATCAAATGACAGAGAACCAGTTGATTTGGAAAGAGAAGTAGTAATGTATTCATTTCTGGAATTTTCTCTAGTTCTTGTAAACTCTCTAAAATAAACAAATCACGTACATGTACATTGTATATTGACACCTAATGTCAGAATCTAAAATTGTGGATTGCTAGTGTTTCCAGTGTAACTTACCTTGCGAAATATATTATTGTAGCTAACTTGATTATGGTTTCAAATGTATTTTTGTGGGACTTTTCTTTTGGCATGGTTTTCAGTTGGGAAGGGCTTGAAGTAAAGAAATATCACACTTGTTTTCTAGATTATAATTTCCATCAGTCACTAATAAATTAGTATTTTCCAACCATATATTATCAATATCTATTATAAGTAAGTTGTCTGGCTTTTAGAATTACTATTTTAGATGAATTTTAACAAACTGGCATGTCTTTATCTCTTTAAACTTTATTTGTTATGTTTTAGTTTTATAGAATATTCATTGGTATATAACATATGGTGAAATGATGATCCCTTCATTTTATCTGTATCTAAATGTTCTAGCTTGAAAAGGAATAGCTGAAAATACAGAGCATTTTAAAATAAATGTTAGCCAATTCCTTTTGGGATTCAGCTGTGACCCCTGATACTTGAACACTTTTCAGACTATGCAGTTTCCTTTTCCTGACCCTTTAATGTGTTCTTAAAGTTTAGCTAGATTTGACAATAATGAGTTGTTAAATCATGGTGTTCAAAGCTTGTTTTCTCATTTTGTAAGAATTAATGTCTGGACATATTTCATTTTAGGAGAAGCAGACAAACAGAAAGCCAAGGGCAAAAAAAAGCAGTGGTGGCGGCCTTGGGTTGATCATGCTTCCAGTAGGTTTTCTCGATCCTCTTACAATTTCATCGATTTTAACCCTTATATCCTTGACCAGAATTCGGGCATTCCCATGACCTGTTTGTTCCATGCATGGTTTAATCATTGTGACTTGATAGGGGGCCTGCAAGTAGAAACTTACTATTACAAAGATCCCTGTGCACTTGTGTACAGGTAACTTATTAGGTATAGGTATTCTATGGTCATGTACAATGCCTACTCAAGAGAGCTGAAGCTAAACTAACCAATCCTTGAACACAATTTGTGGGTTACTAAGAGAAGGAAAATAACTATTATTTAATTCTGAGGTCCAGAAGGCTGACCAAGCTTAATTACTATATATTGTTTTATCCATGGCACCTAGATTTGGAAATACACTTATGTTAGAAATGGTCTCTGATACCAAGCAGATATTTGCAAATATTTTATGACTCCCTTTATAAGACAGTAACAGCTTATGACAATGAGTTTCTTCCTCCATTATAAATCTCAGAGCTTTGATTTTATTTGCATTGAGGGTTTTTTAAGCAAATAGCTAAATGTGAGAGTGGAAGATGAATACAATTTATTTTACTTCTTCCCATTTTCTTCTCCTTTCCAAAATTTCCCCAATGCTAGTGCTCTAAATTGCATTCCTGGAAGGTATTATGTCCTCTTAGTAGCTTATTGTTCAGTGATGATGAACTGGAATCAGAAATCAGAAAGTCCTTCCGAAAAGCAGAATTCGAGAGTCACACAGAATGTAAAAACTTCACCATAATAAATACGGCATTAGGAAGAAAATTATCTAATAAATGCCTTGTTTTAACTAATGCCATTTGCCATTTGGCCACATCACAACAATGGAAAAATAATCATTTCTATCTAGGATTTATTCAATCCATTAGTACGACGAGTTTCTCCAAACAACTATGTGACTTGACTGTGCTGCCATGACTGAAATTGACTAGACTGAAAAGTTTAGTAAAGCTGATCCATTAGGGCCTATCTCTAAAGCTGCCCTACCACCCAGAAATGACTTGGGTACTCAGCTTGCATGGGATTGACAAACCCTGCCAAATTGGATTTGAATTAAATTCCACTGAATAATACTGCCAAAATCTGGAGTCCATCAGTTTCTCCTTAAGCATATAAAATTGGCCTTAACCTTTCTTAACTATAACATAATTTCCTAAAACCAGCCAGGTAAATTTCCTGATACATTTTCAACAATTAAGCAACATTTCAGAATATAGTGTTGGCTAAGCATTACAAAGCTTTGATTCCAATATTCTTAAAGAAAGCCTAATGCTTTGTTGACAAACTCATGTATTCCTCTGGATAAAGTAAAGTTGCAATTTCCATGCCATCCCTTATATTGTACATTCTGTGTGACCATGTTATTTCTACACTGATAGATATTCATGTCAATCTCTTAAGGTACACTGTATGTCCATTTCTATCAAGTCACAAGTAAACTGTGCCTATCTTTCTGTTTCTAAAGGGCATATTGCTACTTTAGAGAGACTTATCCTTTTTCAAAAAGATTTCTCTTATCAATCATATTATACTGTCACCTGAGGTAACATCTCATGCCATTTTAATGTGGTACTATTTCTTTTTTTCATTTAAAAATGTATTTTGGAAGGAATTGGATAAGGTCTTTGTTAATCATCATACTAGTTGTTAGTACATTCAAGAATTTCCAGTACAAAGGTTATTATTGACTTTGGGTTTTCTGATTCATTTTACCCTCATTATATCATGTTCTTGGACACTGGTCTTAAACCAAATGTGCATCATTACAATACCTTATGGTGCAATAATGCAGAAATTTGTGTGATTCATAGTTTGGAACCAGATGCTAACTGTAATTTTAAAAGCTCCCTGCCAAGTGTTTTTCCTCTTAGTGTCTGCCAAAATACATCAGTAGCATCCTTCTGAGAAACAGACAAAAAACTAGCATATGATAGGTGGTGGGACTATACTATTCGAAAGGTACATTATTGTGGTCCACTGTTGTGATGTTTTTGGTGATTGGATTTGTCAGTACTATTTTATTAGGTGGTCAACATGAGTACTTCTGAAATAGCAATATGTAAATCTATGGAAGTTAATAATAACAACCAGGAGAATACTATTTGCATATTAGCAACATTATTAGAAATCATTGAATATCTTAATCGAGGCTTTGGGTTACTCAAATGTTCCCAGCTCCATATCTATGTGTACACATAAGATTGCATTATTGCTGTTCAATCATACCTTCCCTTTCAGTATTTCATATCTCCATATCTTTTATGTCCTTCCTAAAGCATCACCAGTCAAGCCTGTCTGGCATTGTTCAATACTGGCATTCTTAAATGGAGTTTTTAAGTGCCAGGTTTGTGGAGATGTGAACAGTAGGACTGTAAAGGGACTCGTGAAAGAGACCCATTGAAGTAATCTTGTCACCCCCTAGTCAGTGGCACCCCATACACTTTAGGGGGAGGATGTATCTGAAATACTGAGATATCTCGTATATTAATAGAATTTTATGAATAAAAGGGACCTTAGAAATCATCTAATCCAACTTCTTCATTTTATATATTATGAAATATATATGTATATGCACACACATATACATATGTATAATGACATGTTTGGTCTTAATGGTAAATGTCACCAACAGATGATTTTGCCATTTTAATTTGTTTTCTAGTCTACTGATAATTTTAAAAGACCATATAAGATTCTGTTTTCTTTTTCTGGGTAGTGGTGGAGGTTTGTGGTAATGCTACATATAATTCATAAAAATCACTGGAATGTATAAAAAAATTATCTCTGAAAGAATGTTCCCCTATTGAGCATAAAGCAAATAATTTTCTTCTAAAATATATGAAAACTCTGTGTTCATTTGTCCAACAAAATTCAGAAAACATTTTAGGAGGTATGATTGAATAAAATTTAAGCTGTTGTTGATTTTAGAGCCTATAATGAGGGTAAAATGTTGACTCATATATTACTCTGAATTTTTTCCAACTGAACATATGACATACACCCTATGTAATTCTTCTTGCTAATCTCTAAGTTTACATGAAGGCATAATTTTAATGGTCTTCCCCACTGTCAAATGTAAGGCTGTGACTTTAGTTTGTTCTCGCTTATTATTGTCTTCTGTTTGGTTTTGTTTATTTCCCCTTTTCAGGCCTGGGCCTATTGCCCTGGGCCTGTTACCTTACTCAAAACTAAAAATAAATGCTTCTGTTCAAGGATATAAGGCCCAGTTCATTCACTCTGCATCTTCATGAATGGAGGCTTCAGATTCTATCTGAAACCATGGGCAAAATTACTTTTATTTATTACTTTGTTTAGTGATATTCAAGCAATTCATTTTAAACAAGCCAAGGTTTTCCATTACCTCATTATTTTAAGTCCAAAAGATGAATAAACAAATGACATCACATTATGTAACATAAAAGATGGCCCAGCACTTGAAAGCCTAAATAAAAACCAAAAACTATATTATATTTTATGGATAATGATGGTACAATTTATGTAACATCAGAAATTTCTATGCTGGGTTTCTTGTCACTGATAAGACAAAGCTATAATATATTCATCTTAAATGGAAAAAGATTAAATTGATCAAATTCCTCTAAAATATTTGGATAGACCTTGCAACTTTCTCTGCTACAAACTCCTAACACAGACTGTGTTTACATGCAAGAGGAAAGAATAGACTATAGCAGGGCAAACATACTCCTTGCTCTTTTTGCTATATGTCATAATGATCAATATGGATCTCTGCGTGACAAAATATAGTTCTCAGATTCCACACCACCCCTAAAGAATATCAGTGGTGAGTCATGCTGATCCCATTTGTCATGCCACAGTCTCTTCTGCTAGCTGCATGTAGAAACAGGCATTGTGTTTAGTTTTCTTCTTACCTGCCCATTTCCTCCTCATGGCAATGTGGGTTAAAAAACAACCAACCAACCTATAATCCTCAATTGTTGCCATACTTGTCATGTCCAATGTGTTCCATGTACAGAAGCCAGGTCTACACAGCAGAAGGTGAAGTGGAAGGTTTCTAATGCCTACTTATAGCTCTGAATTATCTGCATTGGCTAACTATACAGCCAATTTCTGTGAGATAATTGCAAATCCTCCACTTCACTTTGGCCTTATCTATACGAACAAAATAACAAAATCGTGCCACCATTGATGAGTTATTTTGATCATTGTAATGATCGAATTGGGTTGCTGCACAGTTGATCTGATTGATTGGTACAGTCTATGAAGAAGGTTGAAAGTACCAGATTGACTTTGCTTTGGCCAATTCGGTTAAGTGGTATAGACATGGCCTTTGTGCTTTAACTTAGTCATAGTGGCACTAAGTAATATTAGCCTGACAGTGAGTTCTGTTCACTTCGTTTTTCTTCCTCTATCCTAATGACCCTTTGTTGACTGTATGTTGGTATATCTTTGTGTGTCATTCAGAAAAGAGCCCCTAATGTTCCTTATATTTTTCAAGAAATAAGTAAATGTTTTGTTTTGCTTAGTGGTCAGGAGTGGAGATTATTATTTGTTTGAGACGGACAGTGAAGAGGAAGAAGAAGAAGAAGAAAAAAAAGAGGAAGAACCACCAAGAAAGTCAGCATTCCAGGTAAATGTGGGCTGGAGTAGATAAATATGTACGGTTTATAAGTTGGAAGAGCTGCTCTGACTGACTGAGCTTGATTGGACGTCTAAGCTTTTCTGGTCAGGACCATGCTTATTACAGCCCCCAGAAGTATGTAATCTCTGTCTGGAACTGGTTATTATAAGTGAACGTTTTTGTCAGCTTATTGATATTGCTGTTTGCTTTCAGTTCTGTTAGAATTACTTACATACAGGAATATTTTAGGGGCCCAGTCTTAATTCACTTGCTTTAAAAGATTTTTAATAGTTGTCATAAGACATTTCTGTGAATGAACTTCAATGTTACTTTTTTGGAAAAAGCACATAGGGTCAAGATAGTGGAGTGAGGAAGGAACCCTTTGAAGCCTTCCTAGATTCCCCTCCAGACTACTAGAAAACCACCTCAGAATTGATCTAGGAGCAGGGAAGCAGTTTACCAGCCCAGGAGGAAAGGTCTGTCTCACTGAGGTGGGAAGGGAGCAAGGTCTAAGAGCAGAAGCAACAGCAGCCAGCCTCACAGGAGGGGGCCTGCAGAAAGGCTCTAAGCCTGGGGCAGTCTACCAGGGATGCCCCACCCTCCTGCAAGCTAGCAACCCCCTAGGCAAGTGAGTAATCTGTGCAGCAGAGCAAAGTTCCACTCCAGTGACCCCACCCCCAGCACAAGCAAGGCCTTGACCCCATTGTTGACCTATAGTGAAGCCCCACCCCAGGGCTGGTCAACAGTGAGACCCCCACCCCTAGGGCCTACCTGTAGAGAAACCCTGTTTCCATAGAAACCCAGCAGCAGGGCCCCACCCCTGGAGCAGGCCAGAAGCTAAACCCCAGGCACCCAGGGGAGGACAACAGAGAGGCCCCACCCCCCCAGCACAAACCAAAAGGGAAACCTACCCTTCGGAGAAAGCAAGCAGCAAAGCCCTGTAGCCCAGTGAAAGTCAGCAGTAAGATCCAGAGCCCCAGCATAAAAAGCCTGGGACGGTGCTAGATCAGAGTCCAATCCTCACATAAAAAACACCAAGTCACAAAAAAAAGGGCAGGGAAAAAAAGGAGCAAAAAGCAAGAAAAAAAAAAAGAAAGAGCTTGACTGTACAAAGTTACTGTGGTGATAGAGAAGATCAAGGCATAAACTTGAAAGAGGACAATGGTGTTAAAATGACTACATGTGAAGCCTCAAAGAAAAACATAATTTGGTCTCAGGCCCAGAATTCCTGGAAGAGCTTAAAAAGGATTTTTAAAAGCAAATTTAAAAAG
Organism: Vombatus ursinus; assembly: GCF_900497805.2. Classification (NCBI taxonomy): domain Eukaryota; kingdom Metazoa; phylum Chordata; class Mammalia; order Diprotodontia; family Vombatidae; genus Vombatus; species Vombatus ursinus. The sequence continues at coordinate 38,200,576 of NW_020955033.1, read as the reverse complement.
TAGAAGAAAAATTGGGAAAAGAAATGAGAGTAATGCAAGTGAATCATGAAAAAGGAGTCACTAGCATGGGAAAAGATATACAAAAAATTACCAAAGAAAATAACTCCCTAAAAATGGAAATTGGCCAAATAGAAAAGGAAGTACAAAAGCTCACTGAAGAAAATAATTCCTAAAAATTTAGAATTGGGCAAGTGGAAACTAATGACTCTATGAGACATCAAGATATGATATTGCAAAATCAAAAAAGTAAAATGTAGAAGAAAATGTGAAATTTCTCATTGGAGAAACAACTGACCTAGAAAATAGATCCAAGAGAGATAATATAAGAATTATTGGATTACCTGAAAGCCATGATCAAAAAAGAAAAAAGGCCTGGACAACATCTTTCAAGAAATTATCAAAGAAAATTGCTCTGATTTATTTGAACCAGAAGGCAAAATATAAATTGAAAGAATCCCCTGATAACCTCCTGAAAGAGATCTCAAAATGAAAATTCCAAGGAACATCATAACCAAGTTCCAGAGCTCACAGGTCTAGGAGAAGGTACTGCAAGCAGCCAAAAATAAACAGTTCAAATATAATGGAGCTACTGTCAAGATAACACTGGATTTGACAGCTTCCACATTAAAGAATGGGAGGGTTTGGAATATGATGTACCAGAATGGAAAGGAGTTAGGATTACAACCAAGAATCACCTACCCAGAAAAACTGAATATAATCTTTGGGGGGGGGGGGGAATGGACAGTTAACAAAATAGAGGATTTTAAAGCATTTCTAATTAAAAGACTCAAACTGAATAAAAATTCTGACTTCCAAATACAAGACTAAAGTGAAACATAAAAAGGTAACAAAGAAAAAAGAAAGAGAAAACATAAGTTCAATAAGGTTAAACTTTATATTTCTCTATGGAAACATAATATTTGTAACTCTTAGCAACTTTATTACTATAAGAGCTATTAAGAGTATATGTATACAGAAGGTATGGATATAAGGTGACTTTGATGGGATAATACCCCAAAAAAATACCAAAATAAAGGGGTAAGAAAGAAAATTGCACTGGAAAAAGGAGAGAGGAGATTGAATGGGGTAAATTATTTCACATAAAAGAAGCATGAAAGAACTATTATAATGGGGGTAGGGGAAGCTGCAGGGGTGGGGAAGCTGCAGGGGTGGGAGGTGGTGGGCAAAGTTTAAACCTTAGTCTCATCCAATTTACTCAAAGAGGATACAACATACATATTCAGTTGGTTATAGAAATCTCTCTTACCCTATAAGGAAGTAAAAAGGGATGGGAATATTAGAAGGGGGTGGTGGACTAATAAAAGAAAGGATATATTGGGAAAGATGATGATCAGAAATAAAAAGGAAAGGGTGGGGTGTGAGAGAGAGAGAAGGATAAACAGGCAAAAAATAGCATGGAGGGAAACGTAGTTATCATAACTATAAATGTGAATGTGATGAACTCATCCATAAAACTGAAGCATATAGAAGAATGAATTAAAAACCAGAATCTTACAATATACTGTTTATAAGAAACACATCTGAAGTAGAGAGATATACACAAGGTAAAAGTAAAGAGCTGGGGCAGAATCTATTATGTTTCAGCTGAAGGAAAGAAAACAGGGGTAGCAATCCTGATCTCAGACAAAGCAAAAGCAGAAAGAGATCTAATTAAAAGAGATAAGAAAGGAAACTATATTTTGCTGAAAGGTACCATAGATGATGAAATCATATGATTATTAAACATGTATGCACCAAATAGTATAGCATGTAAATTTTTGAAGGAAAAGTTGAATGAGTTACAGGAGTAAATAGATAATAAAACTGTACCATTGGAGGACCTCACTTTCCCCTCTCAGAACCAGATAAATCTAACCAAAAAAATTAACAAGAAAGAAGTTAAGGAGGTGAATAAAATTCTGGAAAAGTTAGATATGATAGATATCTGGAGAAAATTGAATGGGAATAGAAAGGAATATACTTTTTTTCTCAGTTGTACATGGCACTTACACAAAAACTGATCATGTATTAGGTACATTTAAAACCTCAAAATCAAATGCAGAAAAGCAGAAATAGTAAAGCATCCTCTTCAGATCATAATACAATAAAAATACATTTAATAATGGACAATGGAAAGAGAGATTAAAAATTAATTGAAAATTAAATAGTCTAATCCTAAAAAGCAAGTGAGTCAAAGAACAAATCGTAGAAACAACTGATAATTTCATTAAAGAAAATGACAACAATGAGGCAACACACCAAAATTTATGGGAAACGGTCGAAGTGGTACTTAGGGGAAATTTTATATCTCTAATTGTTTAATCAATAAAATAGAGAAAAAGCAGATCGATTAATCGGCATGCAACTAAAAAAACTAGAAAAAGAACAAATTAAAAATCCTCAGCTAAAAAACAAATTAGAAATCCTGAACATCAAAGGGAAGAGTAGTAAAATTAAAAGTAAGGAAACCATTGAACTAATAAATAAAACTCAAAGCTGGTTTTATGAAAAAAAAAACAATAAAATAGATAAACATTGGTTAATTTGATTTAAAAAAGGAAAAAGAAAACAAAATTACTAGTATCAAAAATGAAAGGGATGAATTCACCACCAATGAAGAGGAAATTAGTCCAATTGTTGGGAGCTATTTGCCCATTTACATGCCAATAAATTTGTCAATTTAAATGAAATAGATGAATATCTACAAAAACATAAATTACTCAGATTAACAGAAGAAATAAAATACTTAATTCAATCTTAGAAAGACAAATTAAACAAGCCATCAATAAATTTCCTAAGAAAAAAATCCCCAGGACCAGATGGACTCACAAGCAAATACCAATACTATGTAAACTATTTCAAAAAATAGGCAAAGGAGTTTTACCAAATCCCTTTTACAACACAGATACGGTGCTGATCCCCAAACCAGGAAGAGCTAAAAGAAAGAAAGAAAATTATAGGCCAATTTCCCTAATGAACATTGTTGCAAACCAGCAAAGAGATTACATCAATATATCACAAGGATCATACATTATGACCAGGAATGATCAATATTAGGAAAACTATCAGTGTAATAGATTATATCAATAAAAAACCATCAAAAATCATATGATTATCTCAATAGATGCAGAAAAAGCCTTTGACTAGGTGGTGCAGTGGATAGAGCTCCAGTCTTGGAATCAGGAGGACCTGAGTTCAAATCCAACCTCAGACACTTGACACTTACTAGCTGTGTGACCCTGGGCAAGTCACTTAACCCTGATTGCCCCACCAAAAAGTGAAAACAAAAACAAAAGCCACACTAGAGAGCATAGGAATAAATGGAGCTTGCCTTAAAATGATAAATAATATTTACCTAAAACCATCAGCAAGCATTATCTGTAATGGGGATAAGCTAGAAGGCTTCCCAATACAATCAGGGGTAAAGCAAGGATGCCAATTATCACCTCTATCACTTAATATTGTACTAGAAATGTTAACTGCATCAATAGGAGAAGAAAAAAAAACAAGAAAACTAGAATAGGCAATAAGGAAACAAAACTATCATTCTTTGTAGATGATATGATGTTATACTTAAAAAACCCTAGAGAATCTACTAAAAAACTAGTTGAAATTATTAACAACTTTAGCAAAGTAGTAGGATACAAAATAAACCCATATAAATCATCAGCATGTCTATATATTACCAACAAAGTCCAGAAGCAAAAGGTAGAGAAATTCCATTTAAAATAACTATAGACAATATAAAATACTTGAGAGTCTATCTGCTAAGATAGACCCAGAAACCATATGAATACAACTATAAAACACTTTTCATACAAATAAAGTCAGATCTTAACAACTGGAAAAATATTAATTACTCATGGGTAGGCCAATCCAATATAATAAAAATGCCAATTCTAGCTAAATTAATCTATTTATTCAGTTCTATACCAATCAAACTATCAAAAATTATTTTATAGACCTAGTGAAAAATAATAATAAAAGTCATCTGGAAGAATAAAAGCTCAAGGATATCAAGGGAATCAATGAAAAAAATGTGAAAGAAAGTGGTCTAGCCATACCAGATCTCAAACTGTATTATAAAGTGGTAATTATCAAAACAATCTGGTACTGGCTACAAAATAGAGTGGTGAATCAGTGGCATAGATTAGGTACAAATTGTATTATTGTAAATGGCAATATTAATCTAGTATATGACAAAATCAAAGATCCAAGCTTTTTGAAAAAAAACTCATTATTTAACAAAAATTGCTAGGAAAACTAGAAAACAGTCTGGCAGAAGCTAGGTAGAGACCAGCATCTCACACCATATACCAAGATAAGGTCAAAACAGGTACATGATTTACACATAAAGGGTGATACCATAAGCAAATTAAGAGAGCATGGAATAGTTTATTTGTCAAATTTATGAATAAAGGAAAAATTTAGGACCAAAGAAGACATAGAAAGCATTACAAAATGTAAAAGAGATAATTTTTATTATATAAAATTAAAGAGTTTTTGTATAAACAAAACCAATACAATCAAAATCATAAGGAAAGCAGAAAACTGGGGGGAAATTTTTGCAACAAGTGTCTCTGAGAAAGGCCTCATTTCTCTACTACATAGAGAACCGAGTCAAATGTATAAAAATATAAATCATTCACCAATTGAAAAAAGGTCAAAGATTATAAACAAGCAGTTTTCAGACAAAGAAATCAAAGCTATTTATAGTCATATGAAAAAATGCTCTAGATCAATATTGATCAGAGAAATGCAAATTAAAAACAACTCTGAGCTACCACCTTACACTTATTAGAGTGACTAATATGACAAAAAGAAAATGATGGATGTTGGATGGGATGTGGGAAAACTGGGACACTAATGCCCTATTGGTAAAGTTGTGAACTGATCCAACCAATCTGGAGAGCAATTTGGAACTATACCCAAAGGGTTATGATATTGTGCTTTACCCTTTGATCCAGCAATACAACTGCTAGGTCTGTATCCTAGAACATCCAAAAAAAGGCAAAAGGACCTATTTGTACAAAAATATTTATAGCAGTTCTTTTTGTGTTGGCTAAGAATTGGAAATCAAAAGAATGCCCATCATTTGGGGAATGGCCTAATATACTGTGGTATATGATTGTAATGGAAGATCATTGAGCTATTAGAAATGACAAGCAACTGATCCAACCATTTTGGAGAGCAATTTGGAAATATGCCCAAAGAGCTATAAAACTGTGCATACCCTTCGACCTAGCAATATCCACTTCTAGGGCTGTATCCCAAAGAGATCATAAAAATGGGAAAAGGACCCACATGTACAAAAATATTTGTAGCAGCTCTTTCTGTAGTGGCAAAGAATTGGACATTGGGGGGATGCCCATCAATTGGGGAATGGCTGAACAAGTTGTGGTATATGAATATAACTGAATACCATTGTGCTACAAGAAGTGATTAGCAAGTGGACTTCAGAAAAACCTGCAAAGACTTGTATGGACTGATGCTGAGTGAAGTGAGCAGAACCAGGAAAAAGTTGTACATAGTAACAGCCACATTGTGTGATGAATAACTTTGGTAGACTTATCTCCTCTCAGCAATGAGAGGATCTAAAAAAATCTCCAAAAGTCTCGTGATGGAAAATGGTATCCACATCCAGAGAAAGAGCTATGGAGTCTGAATACAGACGGAAGCATGCTATTTGCTCCTTTTTTTCTTTCTTCTGTTTTGTTTTGTTTCTTCTTTCTTATGGTTCTTCCTATTGGTTCTAATTCTTCTTTAAAACATGACTAATGTGAAAATATGTTTAATAGGAATGTATATGTAGAGCTTATATCAGATTGCATGCTGTTTTAGGGAGGGAGGGGGAGAAAATTTAAAACTCAAAAGCTTATGGAATGAACATTGAAAACTAAAAATAAATTAACTAATTCAAAATGGTTAAAAAAAAAGGAAGATAGAAATGACAAGCAAGATTATTTCAGAAAAACCTGGAAAGACTTACCTGAACTGATGCATGGTGAAGTGAACAGAACCAAAAGAATATTGTACACAGAAGCAATATTGCTTGATGAAGAACTGTGAATGATTTAGTTATTCTCAACAATGCAATGATCCAAGACAAAACCAAAGGACTAATGAAGGAGCATATTATCTGCCTCCAGAGAAAGAACTGATAATTGATTGAATACAGATTGAAGCATGCTGTATTTTTCACTTTCTTTTTTCATTTTTTCTTCTATTCAAATCTTCTTATACAAAATGACTAATATGGAAATGTTTTACATAATTGCACATGTATAACCTATATCTGATTGCCTACCATCTCAGGGACAGGGAAGAGGAGGGAAGGAGGAAGGGAAGGATAGAATTTGGAATTCAAAACTTTAAATAAAATGTTAAAAAAAAATTCACAGGACAACATCTATTCTTTGGAATTGCTTTAGACAATTTCAATGAAATCCTTCTCTGATACTGCAAGAGTCAATCATGATGACCCACAAGTCCATAACCATGTGGTTGTCAAGCAAAGGATCATGTTAAAATCATTTTGTCATTTTCAAATAGGGCTCATTTATACATTTGTTTTCAGTGGTGTATGAACTGACACTACTGATCTCACCAATGAATATAATTAAGGATAACTATTATTCTGCTATGCTGCATTTTCAGGAGCTCTGTCTCCTTTCTATAAGTCAGCCAGATAATGGAGTGGATATTTAATCACTTTGATATTGATGGGATTTCATATGTATAATCATAAGAATGTAGTAGTTTTATTTTATATATTAGCAATACATTTTGGCATGCCATTTGTAATAATAATGTTTGTCATTTTACTAGATATGTAATGGTTCAGATAATGGAATTGGGGAAGTAAAGGCAGTGTAAATCTGGTGATGACATCTTTCTAGGTGCCTAAGCTCTTATCTACCTATCTTCAATAGAAAGAAAAACAAAGAGCTGAGTTCTAAGTAGTCATATATGTATGCCTCTTTATCCTTTCTGTGTTTTAAAGAAATTCTACATTGTCTCTTTTTTTGTTGTGTGCATGGATAGCTGTTGTGCTAAATACTAATGACTCATTTTTGTTTATTTTTCTTCTAACATGATTTCTAATCACTACCTCTCATTTAGCTATCAAGAGAAAGAAATGGATTGCCTTGACTATTTTTCATAGATTATATGCATGACATCGAGCATATTTCTTTTTATTCCTAACTTATAAATTGAGCACATCTCTGCTGGCATGGTTCTTAACCTTAGCAGTTGTCATTTTTCCCTAATGGTAATCTAACAATAGAGATAAATTCATTTGGAAGTTTTGTATTACAGTACTGATTTTGGTTTTTTCTACTAATTATTTTCACTTTGTCCTTCTTTGTAGAGAGCTATTGGGAAGTTTGCATCAGCCATTTTAGCCTTGCCAAAGTCTGTCATTAAACTTCCCAAAACTATTCTTCAGTACTTAATCAGAGCTGCAAAGGTATTTTAATGTTTCACTGACATGTAGCAATACCCTTCTCTTTTTAGGAATTTAGTCAAACATCCCCCATTGCCCTGTATCTGCATTTTCCCTTCTCTATAGATAATGAACTAATAATGTTGAAAATTACTTATTGCCCTAACTCTCCCAAAATGAGTTTTCTCAAGTGGTATAACTATCATGCATTTTTCTTGTTTTCATGCCACAATTGGAGGCCATCAAGAAATAGAAAGAGAAAATGCAGATATCCATATTTTTCTAGCCTTTTAATAATACTGCATAAGCCACATCTGGCTCATAGAAGGGTCACATCTGGCTGCATGCATCAGTTATGAGGCATAGAAAGTATGGTTATCTTTCTCAGAAGCTGGTAAAACTCTGGAGTGTGCTGCTAAAGTACCAATTTTGTCCAGACCTTATTTTCTGGCTCGGTAACCTTTTGATCTCAGTATTCAAGACTCAGACTTCATTTTCCCTTTACCCTCCTTGAATTCATCACACCATTTCTAAAGGACTGGAGGCTTGGTATAGTACTTCCAAGTCGCCAGGACCCATACATAAGTTCAGTGAGACCTTTTTAAAGACAGTATCAAATACATAACTGATCTACACATCCTAAGCACAAATGTCAACAAGATCACTTTTATAGTCCCTTTGCAAACATTCATTCATATTTTGTTATTTAATAGAAAGCTGCTTTGAGAGCAGTCTGATATAAGGCTCTTCCTCTCTCTGGGCTTCAGTTTCCCTATCTCTATAATGGAGGAGTTAAGCAATATTATCTCTAGGATTGAGGTCTGGTTTGAATGTAAAAATCTCTATTACAGTTATGATATGATGCTAATTTTGTGGTTTTAATATTCAAAGTAGTTAGTTCAACAGATTTTTTTTTTGTTTTCCCCTCACCTTATTTTATAAGTCCCTTATCTTACACTGATACTTAAGATTTTATCAATAAGTAAAAGAGGTGATAATCAATCAGTTAATATGTATTAAGAGCCTACTATGTGACAAGCACTGCTCCAGGTGTTGGAGGTACAAATACACTAAATGAAACAGTCCCTATTCACACTTCAAATTACATCTTAGTATCTTCTTACCCAATTAAAGCAGGTACTGAATCTCAATCCAAAGCTCCCATTTTATTTACATTGAAGACTCCAGGGTGTACACTGGCAATTAGGTGTCCTACTTTACTAATTCCTTAAGTCTGAAGTGTTATGGACTAGTTTGCTTAAATTGAGAGAAACTTAAACCTGTTATTCACATTTTCTTATTTAAACCTTGCCCTCTAAATGCCAATTCACTTGTCATTAAAAAGAACAGTTTTAGAATAGAATATTTTCTTGCCTCTTAGGTTTTGCATTTGGAATGAAAGGAAATATTATATTCATTCTCTGTCCCTAAGATTCACATTTCTACCACTGAGGGGAAAAAAGGAAACATTTCTCCTTACTAAAACAGTCCTCACATTTACATTCCTGAAGTAACTAGGTTCCCCTTGTACACCTGAACCCAAAATTCAAAATGTTTGCTTATGCTGTATTTCATAATAACAATAGCTATCATTTATATAATAATTTAAGATTTGCAAAGCATTTTGTGTATTTTACCTAATTTGATCCTCACAATAAAATTGTTTCATTCATTAGGCATCTCAAAAAAAAACAGAAAAAATATTTATGGATCTAAAAGAACATCCACAAACCAAACTTTTTTTTTCTTCTATAATCCAGCTTCCCTGAGACCCAGGTGTATCCATGGGTGCATGAGGGCATGCTTGCTTGGCTTGTGATATTAGATATCCTTGGGAACTGGCTTTTCCTTTTGCATGAGTTTGTGGCATCCTTAGATACTGCTCAAGATGTGTTATATGTTGGTATCATCCATGTTATGATAACTATTTTCAGCTCTTGAATGAAAGTTATAAAAGTCAACCAAAAGCACTGACTTATCTTTAGACTGTCTTGCAATAACTTATTAACCCTGTTAGTTCACACTTGCTTGGTGATGTTGGAAAAAAAGTGATTATGTATGCTTATGTATGTGTATGTGTGTACACACAGACATGCATAATTGTATATAACACTACTGTTTTACTCTAACAAAGACATCTGTACAGCTGTTGGTAAAATTCAACTTATGTCTGCTGATGGAATTTATTACAGATATGTAAAACCAATGTTTCCAAAGTAAATGAAAGCACTGGAAATATTTCATTTATCTGTAATACCTTGTCTTTTGTGGTGGAGAAAGAAGGGACAGAAAAGTGATTACTGGTCAGACTTGCAGTTTCTTGTCTAATTGTAAAACAGAAGAGGCAGAAATAAGATTATGACAAATGGACCCCCTGGTGGTCAAGGAGCATGGGAGAAGTGGTAGCATGTACCCTAATTTCATTGCATGCATTTATATGGGTTCTTGTGAAACTTGTTCCTCCTTCAGCTGTTTTCATATTTGGTTTTATGCTAATGAAAATGTCATAGACAAACTCAGCAGGCCTGAGTGGAGGATGGGATATTGTGATGTGTTTGGGATTGGAAACATGCTCACACCTGCAGATGTGAGTGTGTCCCTGTTGATATTCCTAGGTGTGGAACACTTTACTGTTTACTTTAACAGTATTCAAAATCTGAAAAATGAATGATGTTGTTCCCTCTAGTTTGTTTATCAGGCCTGGATTACTGATCCCAAAACAGCTCTCAGACAGAGAAGAAAGGAGAAGAAAAGGTCTGCAAGAGAAGAGCAAAAACGGAGGTGGAAAGGATCTGGGGAGGGTATGTTTGATTCTGCATGACCCTTGGAAGTTAATACTCCTGTTTCTGCCTTCATAAAACATGAAGATAATCTGAAGAACACATGAGATTGATGGAAATGACATAGAATATAACCTCCACATAGACAGAAAGCCTATAGATCAAGATTACATAAATATTGAGAGGAAGAGAAGAAGGAAGGAAGAAATAGGAAAGGAGGGGAAGGGCAGAGGGAGGGAGGGGAGAGAAGAGGAAAAGAGAGGAAAGGAAAGGAAAGGAAAGGAAAGGAAAGGAAAGGAAAGGAAAG
>NW_020955033.1:38119893-38190032 GCF_900497805.2 Vombatus ursinus | reverse complement strand
AAAGGAAAGGAAAGGAAAGGAAAGGAAAGGAAAGGAAAGGAAAGGAAGAAAAATTCATGTCGCATATATTATATGCTAGCCATCACCCTAAACACCTTTTAAATATTATCTCATTTGACCTTCACAACAACCCTGTGAGGTAGTTATTATTATAAGTCCCATTTTACAGTTGAGGAAACTGAGGCAGGCAGCAGTTAAATTCCTTGCCCAGGGTTATACAGCTTGCAAGTGTTTGAGTCCGGATTTGAACTCAAGTCTTCCTGACTCCAGACTCAGAACTCTTGCCACCAAGCTACCGAGCAAAAACTTAAAGGAACCAATTAGTAGCTGGGCTGAAGTCAAAATCAATTCTTCTGATAATTTCCTCTGATGTTCTTCCCGGTATCCTTCCCAGGCCAGGGTACAAATGGATCCTTGGTCATGCTTTCCAATTTCATAATCAGACTTATTAAAGACTCAGCTTTTCATACCTCCATATTAAATGCTATGCAAAAGATAAGACCAGAAAAGACATGGTTTCTATTCTCTAGAAGCTGATGCTCATAAGTATAAAGATAGCATAGATGAAACAGATGCTTCAGGGAACTATAATTCCTAATATATGAGGGAGGGGTAGGCATTTACAAAAAAGAAGTTGCACTCTGATAATAAATATTGTGATTAAAATTCTTAATAATTATAATAAGATGCAAAGGAAATAAGTAATGTCAAAGTATATCCATGTTTTCAAATATGACATAAGCAGCCTTTCTTCAACAACTCATTCTTTCATTCATAAGTATTTGCTGAATACCTTGTACAAGACACTTTGCTAGGATGGTGTGGAATAAAAAAGAATAAGGGGCAATCTCTTAAATTTTGAAGTGTGAATGGTTATTTTTCTGGTGAAGAAGGGCTAAGAAGAATTTGAATCTGAAAGGTCTTTGAGGTTTCTTGGAATTGTTGATTCAGGGAATACTCTGGATTTAATGTTGAAATCAACTTTGATGCAGAAGAATAGGATTTTGTTCAATTTAAAGTCTTAACTGCCCTTTACCTAATATCAATTTGGCAGGTCCTGTGGAATGGGAAGACCGAGAAGATGAACCATTAAAAAAGAAATCTGATGGTCCAGGTAAATCAACAATGACAAAAATAACATTAAATACAGGCCATGGGGAATGCTATCTTCCACCATCATTACTGGTCAGGTTATGTGATGACATTGTTGAAAACTTTTTTATTGACTGTTGCACTGACTTATAGTTTTCCCTTGGATAGTCATCATTGCTGTAAATTATTATTGATTCCTAGAAGTAGACCTTAAATTGACCTTTATATTACTGGACCAAAAATATGGTTGATTGTGGCTCAGTTTTCTGAGGTGTATCAGAAAATATTCAAAGAAAGAAGGTTCTGATGAAGCCACATTATGATACAAATCCCAAGTATATAAACAGCTTGTAAAAAAGGAAAAGAGAAAAAAAGAAGAATAGGCCAGTATATGGGTGTAAAACTTGAACTATTCCCCATTTGAGGAAAAAAAACATCACTTTTCATATTAAATAACTACCTATATCTGCTAAATTGTTATTCTCTTCTATATTTTCACAGTTGTAAAACCCTATGTGTAGTTTTGGATTTTTATTTCTTTTCTCCTTTTTTGGTTGTTTTTGTTTTTGTTTTGCGAGGCAATTGGGCTAAGTGGCTTGCCAAGGTCTCACATCTAGTAAGTGCCTGTCTGAGGCCAAATTTGAATTCAGATTCTCCTGACTCCAGGGCTGGTTTTCTATTCACTGCACCACCTAACTGCCTCTATTTCTTTATTTTTTTAGACAAGATATGCACAAATTTTTAAGAGTGAATGACATCTTCTGGCTCCAAATGAGACTATCTGCCCTTAAGAAAATTGTTTTTGGCACCAGTCTGCATTGGCACTATGTATTATAATTGGATTGTACTTTTTCATACAATGGCAATGATAAACTCCCAAATTATATTCATTTTTGATTGCTTTTAGAAATCATAATAACATTGAATCCATTGTAATATGTTACTTTATTAAACAAAATTGGATGTACCCCCAGTCACAACATGTCTCATAAAATGTAGCTTTAACATGTTAACAGATCTGTAATCTCATCATCGTGAGGACTCCTTCCACCAGAATAGATCTCAACCTCTCCTAATCTAATGTGATTCTTATCTATATCTATTCTGGTCCATGCCTAGCTCAGGTTAGTCTAATGTATCAAGCTCAGGGTTCCAATGCAATGACATACTAGTGAATCATAAAATGCCCTCCCCCCAAAAAAAGGAAGAAGAAAAGAAATGGAAAAAAGAAACACAAAGGACTTTACTAAAAACAAAAAATAAAAAGGATAAAATGCCTAAGGTTAAAAAAGAGTAATTCTTATAGAAGGGTATTCTATTCTGGCTTAGCAACTTACCATGCTAAATCAGAGAGATATTCTGAAGGGCAGTTGGGCTTCTAAACCTCCTACATCAGTTCCCCATAGGCCAGTCCTTTTATGCCTCAGCGCCAAAGAAGACAAATCAGGGATGATCCCATGACTTATGTCCTTACCCTCTCAAAGGGAAATAAGCCCCAGCCTTTATTTATAGAACTCATAGGATTCTAGCAGCACTCCTAAAGAATGTAGTTGTTCAGTCATATCTGACGCTTCATGACCCCATTTGGGGTTTTCTTGGCAAAGATACTGGAGTGGTTCGCCATTTCCTTTTCCAACTTACTTCACAGTTGAGGAAACTGAGGCAAACAGGGTTAAGTGACTTGCCCAGGATCACATAGCTCGTTAGTGTCAGTGGCTGGATTTGAACTCAGGTCCTCTTGACTCCAGGACCAGCATACTATCTACTACACTATCTAGCTGCCCATTCACTCATAAAGAGCTAGAAGACACCTAAGAGATCACTTAGTCCAATCCCTTCATTTTACACACAAGGAAACTCAGACCCACAGTAGAAAAGTTACTTTCCCTTATATTTATATAACTAGTAAGTAGCAAAGTCAAGCACTCTAAGTAACTCCTTCATGTTTTCTACATTCTATACTCTCCATCCCCCATTGTTGTCATGATATTTCCCATTTCTTGGTCTTTGTCCATACATACTGCAGGCCTGAAATGGTCTCCTTTCCCTTCCCTGTAATCTTACAATATAAAATTTCCTTCTTTCAAGAACCAATTCAAGTATTAATCTTTCCTCTGCATTTCCCATGTTCTCCTTTGTATCAAGGTTATTTCTATATATGCTCCACCTCACCCCAATCCACTAATTAATTTGAAAACTCTTTGACAGCAGGTTCTGCATATCCCCAATACCTAATACAGAGTAATTAATAGAAACATTATAGATATTTATTAAACAACTTAAAACTGCTGTATTTCATCCTCCCAGATAACATCATCAAAAGGATATTCAATATTTTAAAGTTTACCTGGGTCCTCTTTTTGGCATCAGTGGATAGTTTTACGACTTGGCTTAATTCAATTTCACGGGAGCACATCGATATATCTACAGTGTTAAGAATTGAGCGATGCATGCTGACCAGAGAAATTAAAAAGGTAACACTATTGATACCATTATCTTCTCCTCTTTTCACTCACAAAATTTGAAGACTGAGTTGAGTTTCTAAAGAGAGATGATATACTATCCTTTTGTCAAGAAAACTCAATACCATCCTACTTCCTTTTAGCATACAAGAAGCCATCTCACACTCAGAAATAGAATGAAAAATAGTCATTTGTGGCTGGAACATAGAGTTGCCCCAACTACAAGTTGGGATTTGAGAAATTTTCCCTTGATTTCATGAATTGTGCCTGGAATGTATCATAGCAAATATGATATATTTGTGTACAGAAGCAAGTAATTAAAGCTGAGGATGGAAAAGGGTGGGTGTATGTAAGATGTATAGAAGGTACACAACTGAATTCTGAGAAGCAACCAGATCTGGAGCTAGAGAAATCTTTCATTCTCGGTTGGTTTCTGCTTTCCTTTAGGGCAATGTTCCAACTCGGGAGAGCATCCATATGTACTATCAGAACCACATTATGAATCTTTCTAGAGAGTCTGGACTGGACACAATTGATGAAAACCCTGGTGCTGCTTCAGGCTTAAAAACAGCCCGAAGAATGGATAGCTTAGATTCTCATGACAGTATTTCCAGGTATTTCATTTTTTTAAACAATAATTTTTTCTCAATTTATAAAGGCCATAAATCTACACCAGAACATTTTATGAAGAACTAATTGCATGAAGGGAGAGTTAATTACAAATTTTTCACTATCCTATCCTTATGCAAATAATAAAAGTTGTTCTATTATCTTCAGCAAATATCTTAGTCAAATAATTGGAAATATCTGTAAGAATTTGATGTAAATTATATTTTTCCTTTAAACTATTCTATTGATTTTTTTCTATATCACTGTCTCTTCCCAATGATTCACTCCCAAATAGGAGTCTTTCTTGTAGAAAATACAAGTAAATAAGTCAACATAATTGGCCTTGTCTGAAAACATATGCCAACATCCACATTTCTAGTCTTCTATCTCTACCAAGAGGCAGGAAGCATATTTTGTCATCATTAATACTCTGCAGTCACACTTAAATATTGCATTGTTCAGAGTCCTTCATAGCTTTCAATGTTGTTTTCCTTTACATTACTGATATCTGCATTCATTTCCTAGAAGTAAATCAGAGGCATCAAGCTAAGAATTCCTGATTATGGCAAGGCCTGCCACTTGAACAATGATTGAACTTCCATGGCATCCATTTGAAATTTGTACAGCATTTTTTTGTGATACTCCTCCTGCAATTTCCTTTCTTCTTAGAAGCATTACAATGATTCCTAATAACATATCAAAAGTAACACATTTGGATCCTATCTATGTATGTTTCAATGCAAGTTTAAAGAATTATCCAGATAATTGAGCCCCCTATCCTCCAAAAAATTACTTTTGAGAAAAAAGCTATTTCTTCTTAATTATCTGATGTGGCTGTTTTTGTTTTCCATAGCTATTATTAAATTTATTATCTGTATACAAACTTTCCATTTTCACAGGCAAAAGTTTTCTCAGCTAAGAATGTAGAAAAGGTCTTTAGAAGATTTTTTTCATTGTATTTATATACATTCAGACACACATGCACAAGTCTACAGATGTCCTCTTCCTGGAACAGTTTTCTGAGGATCTTATGAAAAGAAACAGCTCAAATAATTTATAATTGAAAACAGAGGCATGTATATTTACATGTATATATGTATGTATATAGATATGTACACTAGTATGTGTATATAGATATACATGTTTATGCACAATAATTTCACTCTGCATATATGTGTATATGTATGTATGTATGTGTGTACATATGTGTGTACACACACACACACACAAGCAGAGACAGAGAGTCTATGTCTAAAATCCTTTCCTGAAAATAAGTTAGGAGAGAAACAGATTAGAATAACAAAAATAATAAATGATGTGACTATAAAATAATCTGACATGATTTGTAACACACATGCCAGAAAACAAATGTCCTTTCAAAGTACTAACTTTGGGAATCTTCACATTTATTTCAGTGATATTACTACTAATTAAGTTATTTTTAGAACTCCTCTTTTCTAATTGTCTTCAGAGCTAGTTGATGGTCTCATTACTTTGTAGTCAGTCCCTATTATTCAGTCCAAAAATAGTTTAATCACCTGTATTACATTTGGCTGTCTCTGGAAATCAAATCGACTTAGGGAAAAAATAGTCATTATTGTAGCATTCAAAATAAGGTTCTACAATGTACTGAAAGAAACTCCAAAAAATATCTAAAACTGTTTTGAGCAGAAGCATAATTATTGTAATAAGCATAACTTCTATAGGTGACTACTTTGAAGTATATAGCTCTCACTGGAACATGTAAACTCTGGTGTGACACTTTTGTCACAAAACCAGTAACATAGCTTTGGAGTCTGGGAATCTACCTGAAGTAATAAATACACTATTGGCCTTGAAAGAGTTGCTTATTATCCCAAGTATCTCATTTACTTCCAAGATTTACTTGGGCAACAGAAAGACTTGAGCCCATTTCCTCAAAACCAAACCCCAAAGCAATCATTTTCATGTGAAATTGTGTTTTGAGCAGGCCAAAACAAGAAATGCTAAGTGCCAGAGAACTCTTTGTAATCATTGCTAGGAAAATCAAATGAGAAGCTATATGTAAAGCACTTAGCAAACTTTAAAGTGCTAAATAATTGCAAATTATGTTATCATTATTATTATTATATTATCATTTCTACATTGTCAGTTGAAAGTTGTAAGGTCATATCTATTCTGCTACTTAATAATTATATGTTGTTGTGTTTTTGTCTGATGCTGACATATGCTTTAAAACCCCTTTACAGTCAATACAATAGAATGGTGATTTGGGAGGGTTTGGTTTGTTCTGTTGTTTCCCCTGTATCTCCAAATTTGGGAATAAGGAGTTAACTGCTTTGAGAAAAAATTCACAATTCTTTTCATTTTTCTTCTGCTCATTAAAAAATCTAGGAGATAAATCCTTAACAGTGACTGTATCAGAGTAGTTATGTATTTACTAAAGTTATGAGTTGGGATGTTTTGAACTGCCAGATTAAAATATTCTCCTGAAAGAAAGTAATAACAAAAGAGTATAAATTACTAAATGAAAAAGTCTCTTCTCATCTCCCTTTACTTCAACACATAAATACACTTTCCATAAAATATATTTTTAGAAATCATTTTTATAATTAAAATCTGAAAAAAGACTGACTGTAAGGGTGAAAATGGAGCAATATGCATTGGATACATACATGTGTAGACAGATTGATAGATTGATAGAAATAAAGATATAAATCTAGTGAGCATGTTAGTATTTTTTGTGTCTAAGCATATCATATCATTAACTTTATTTGATGATCTTTTTGCTGCTTTTTTGGACAGGCTTAGAGCAAGAAAAAAACTTTTAAAAAATTTCATAATTACTCTAACTGGGCTCTACAGTTTTTGCTTATTAGGACCATCTCCCTAAATCATGTTTGGTTTGACAATTTTTCTAATTCTATCCAATCTCCTTTGTATTTCAGATGTTCTTTGTTGATGATTGCCTTTTAATTACAGGGGATTATCCTTGAGAAAGAGAGGGTTTGGGGGGAAATGGTACTGCTGATGGGTTAACAACCCAAAATTTTGTCACTAAATGCATCTTGGGATAAGGGGTAATTGGAAGATGTAAGGAGCATCGATTGTACTGTGTACACCTAGCCCTCACCACACATTTCAGGAGGAAGCTGGCATGGAAAGATGTGCTGACATTCCAGGCATGCCAGGGAAATGACTATGACTGAAGATAGCATTGTCATTCTTCCAACACTTCAAATTCAAAAAGCCATTCTCATCTGTTCTCTTTTTGACTAGCTAAGAACAAATTCATTTTCAGATTGATCCTTTTCCCCCATGTATCAAGATTTTTTACTCCACATCTCTACTTGTAATGAATTTGTTAGCTAGTACTTACTGATTTTCTTTTAGTTTATCATGTGTTTTAATGGAGATATATTTGTGTAAATGCCATTTATATATTTCTAAGTTGTGTTTTCTTTCTCTGCAGACCTGCCCTATGGCCTTGTTTCTCTATCAAGGCAACATTCTATAAAATTGTACATTGGGCAAGAGAATGAGTAGACAGAATAGCACAAAATAAAGCAGGCTAAAATGATGATGATAATAATAATGATAGGTTACACTTTTATAACACTCTATAAAGATCTTTCCTCACAGCAATCTTGTAAGTAGTATATACATTCTCATTTTTACAAATAAGGAAATTAAGGCTCAGAAAATTAAAGTGACTTGCCCAAGGTAATAAAATTAGGAAGCAACATCAAACAAACTCAGATCTGCTAATTCCAAATACAACACTCTTTCCAATTTGCTGCCAATGGGGTAAAGATCAAAAAGAAATTCTACCTAAAACAGAGGTTCTTAATGTGGTAGCTGCTAACTTTTTTTTTTAATTTTAGTAACTGTATTTCAGTATAATTGGTTTCATTTGGTATCTAATGTACTTTATTTTTTATACTTAAAACATTATTCTAAGGAGTCCTCAGGCTTCATGAGACTGAACTCAGAGAAGCAGCAAGGTATAGTAGAAAGAGTAGTGGACAAGGCCTATGTCCCATTCTTACCTCTGGCATTTACCAGCTATGTGGCTGTGGACAAACAATTTTGACTTCTCTGAATATTTCTCATCTGTAAAATGTGCATAATAATATCTATATTGCTTGCCTTTTATGAATGTTGCAAGGATAAAATGAAATAATGTACGATAAAAATGCTCAAAAACTTTAAAATTCTACATAAATGTCAAAATTATTGTTGTTATTATTATTTCCTATGCAAATGTTAGAGACTGGCTAATAATAAGCTTTTTCTCTTATTTCATATATAAGAATTCAAGAATTTGGGTAAAATATTTGAAATAAAGTCAACACTTAAGTTATTTGTTTTTTTTATTCTGATCTAGTAGCTAAAACATTTTAGAGGTATCAAATGTTACAGATTAGGGGATAATGTTTAAAATCAGTGATTACTCTTTCAGTAGAGAATTTCAAAATGAAAACAAAGAAAAGAGCCCTATAAAATATACAATAAGTGTGCTGAAGTTCAGTAAGTTTTAAAAAAAAGAATTTAATGTTATCTTATTACCTACTTCATGTATTTTACTGATCTTTTCATGAGTTTTGACACTAAGCAATGACCTCATATGGACAGCATGCCAGGAGAGATTGGACATGCCAATATATTGGCAAGTGAAATCATCAGCACAGGAACTCATAGTAGAGTCATGTTTCTATTAGTTTGCTTCCAAGAGTACCTCAGTCTGAAACACAGTGATTTCCCATGATTTCCCTACCTGGGGACCATTGAGAAATCTTTGGAGAAAACTATCTTGGAACATCATTAACATTGATGTACATCCAGTTTGACTGTGGTGTATTTACAGAGACTTTTATTCTGGCTTTCCCAATGGTGACACTCCATCTCTGATTTCTCATTTGTAGTCTCTAAAATTTCTCCCCACCCCTACCCCCACTTGACTAGCATCTATGAGTTTTATTATTGGAATATATGATAGAGCATATTTGATGGAAGTAAAAAGTTCAGTAATTTGTATATAAGCGACTTCATTCTAATCTAAGTATGTGAGCTCACATTTGTATAACACTTTATCTTTAATAAACCACACTATAATACTATAAGGTAATAAATACCAATATTATCCTCATATTAGAAAAAGAAGAGTGAGAGTCAGTAAAGTTATTTCCCCATATTCACTCATATGTTAAGTAGCAGAGCTCAATTCTGAACCCACATCTCCTAACTTTTAAGGACTGCCCTATATACTCAACTGGGCAGCTATGTGACTCAGTGGATAGATTGCTAGGCCTCAAGTCAGGACGACTCATCTTTCTGAGTTCAAATCCAGCCTCCGACACTTACTAGCTGTGTAACTCTGGACAAGTCGCTTAACCATGTTTGCTTCTGTTTGTCATCTATAAAATGAGCTGGAGAAGGAAATGACAAACCACTCCAGTATCTTTGTCAAGAAAACCCCTAATGGAGTCACAAAGAGTCAGACATGACTGAACAACAACAACATACACAACACTGTATCATCTTGGAAATTTTAGAGTACACAGTTAGGTTCATTGAAAAAATAAGCCAAAATCAAAAGAACTAAAGGTGTTTCTTGATAATTTTTTACAGCGACTTTTGCAGCATTTTCCTTTATTACATCAATAGCAGTCATGAGGAAAATGACATTATTTTCTTCAACTTGAAATATTAGGGACTCTTAGTGACACTTGTCACTTTCTATGACAGTAATTCTCCAAGCTATTCACAGCTGAGCAAGAGCTCTTTCAGAATTCTTAAGGTAAAACTAAACTGAATTATCACAAAGAATCCAACTTTCTGATTGGACCTAGCAATTTATATACAGTGAAGCTTAGAGTATAGCTATCCCATAATGCTCTCTTTCTAATGTTTGGCCCAACACTTCCTAAAGCCACAGTGACACTAACCTACTTGGTGAAAGGTGTCTTTATTTATATGATTTTGAGAATCCATTCAATTATTTCACAATAATTGAGGGAGTTCTACTTTTTATGGCAAACTTTTAGGCCTGCCTTTTTCTTCCACCACTGTTTCTGAGCTGGGAACTAAGCCTGAGTCTAGCTCTCACCCATATTCCAGATTTCTGAATTGCATGATGATGACCCAACTGGAATTATGCTATATATAGTACAACATAATCTGGCTAATTCAGGGAACAATTTCTATGAATAGAGCATAACTGTTCATGTGAGCACCCAGGAAGGCTTCTAATAATATATCTTAGCTTTAAAACTCTTTTGGGTTACAAGTTTTACTGTACCTGTTTTATCCACCATAGTGAATATTACACAAGGATTACAAATATTAAGGTCATCACCATTCAGAAACTCCTTTTCACAACAGTGCTAGGCCTGTATGTTCAAGCTGAAAATATTATAATTTGAGTCCTTTAACATTCCAAAACCTAAATGAAAATGAGGGGTGAGCATCCTAGGAACTTGTGAAATAACATTGCTGTATTTATTATATTCCTTGCTTCCTGCTCCTTTCTTTTAATACATCTTCATTGAAGTAATGTCTTTCTCATAATTCTTATTTGCTTTCTGTCAATCCAGTAGCATCCCCTTCCTGGATTTGACCTGCCCTCCCTCTCATTGTTCCACTCATGAAAGGAGATAAGGGTTTTAACAAATAGATTCTTTAATGGCATGTGTTACAAACCTCTGGAAAGGATGCAACAAGTGATCAGAGGGAAAAAAATAAGTAAAATGGTTCCTGGTGCTGCTGCATTTCTTTGTCTCTAGAATATTTTTTCAATTTCTGATTTTTAGACTGTTCATCAGAGTAGCATCTATGCCAACATAGTACACCACATCAGACTGAGAATAGCTTGAAAATCCATTTTGGTTTCTGATCAACTGTAAATATCTCTCTTGAAAATGAATACCTTTTAGAAGTCACAATTTTTAAAATACCACCAGATTCTAATATATAAATTCTCAAATGAGTGTATTACTGCAGTGAGTAAATGTTACAGCATTTTCAGTGGTTTAGTTTAAGACAAACTTGTTTAGTTAAAAAAAATCTGTCTGAAGTTAAACTTACACAATTTCCAATATATGTGACTTTGCAAATCATTTCATTTTCTTGTTCTAGTCAGGGACATAGCCTGTCCCAGAAATAATGAATTCATTCATTTACTAATTCAACAACTTTCTCCAATTCATTTCCCAAGTATAATGAATTTATTCAAATAATCCATTCATTAATTTATTTAGTGCAATAAATGCTCAGTGTTTAAAAAATAATGATAAAAGTAGCCCAGGAACCATCTATTTCCTGATAACGCCAAACGGGTCCTTATCTTCTCCCCGAATCTTTGTTGTTATTGTCATCATCGTGGTGGTGGTTATGTGTTTTGCTGCATGGCGAGTACATCCATTAATTGATCCATATGTACATTCATTTATCATTGGTGTTTAACACTGTGTCTTTGTAACTGTTTGCGCTGCTAGCTGCTACACTGAAGCAACCTTGCTGTTCTCAAGGCAGTCCACCCTTGATGATTTAGATGGACGAGAAACTATTCCTAAAACAAGTGAGCGGGCCCGACCTAGGCTTCGTAAAATGTACAGCTTGGATATGTCCTCTTCATCAGCTGACAGTGGCAGTTTAGCATCAAGGTGCTTAACTTGTGCATGCTTCCTTGAGTCGTTTTACAACCCTCCTCCTCCTCCTCCTCATCTTCCTTTGTTTAGGTCTTTGCTCTCATGTGTGGTTGTTTTGTTTTGTTTTGTTTTAAATGGCATGTCTAACAAAAGCATAGGTACCATCTTTTCTGGGGCTAACATTAGTTCTCAAGATCATAATTTGTGAAAAGAATTATTTCTTTGATTTTGTCTGGAATGAGTTTCTTTCAAATCCTTATTTCAAAGATTGTCTTTTATTTCTGACTAATTCAACTTTCCTTCCTCTTAAGAAAGGTTAACTGTGAAAGATACAGTTCATCTTACTGATTTAGAGGCTTGTTTGGGCTACAAAAGGAAGGGGAAAAGCATCAGGAAAGAGGGTGAACATTTTTGTGATTTGCTCATTCAGAGTTAGATAGACATTAAGATACATTCTGGAAAGTTGTCATATTTGGTCAAGTTTTAATGGGTCAGGAATAAACCTGTCTGTATTCATATACTTGAGTAATATAAAAGTCAAAATGTGTTTTATCCTTGTTTTAAAAATAGAACGTTGTAACCTGAGAATAGACTAATTGACTGCAGTTTCCCATGCTCTTCAACTAGGCTACTTGACGCTAACTTATTTGGTGATCCAGTCTTGCTGTTTTCTCCCTAAACGTTCTATAAAGTAACTTAGATTTGCAGTCTTTTTCATGCAAGTTAAAGAAATTGATTACCTTTCAAAATTTAGTAGAAGCTAGAAGCATGAGATGGAATCTAAATACCTAAATTTTAAAATGACCCAAAACAAAAAAGGAAAAATGGCTTTATTAAGCATGGTATTGTCAGCTCCTTGATTTTTGGTTTTTGGTTTTTTTCTCACAAAGGAGATGTGTAGCATGGGAATCATTCCATAACATGTTGGCACTTACCAGGCATTTAATAGTCAAGCTTCAGCCTAACAGAGAAGGATCAAGCCATCATCTATATTGTCATTTTGACATGGGATCTTTAGGTATTCCTTACTTCCTCATAACACAAATCCAAGGACATTACGGATGTAGTCACAGACTACAGGGCCCCTGAAAGTTTGATCAGGTCCTGGATTAACTCCTGTAATCTGAACTTCCCTCAAAGGATAAATCCATTTCCAATCCTTCCTAGGATTTCTAGTCCAGCCTAAGGTAAGTCTATGAGAGATTCCAATTGGCATGTCCTCCTAGGTATGTTGTGGCAGCTAGGTGGTGCAGTAGATAGAGCACTGGGCTTGGAATTAGGGAGAGTCATCTTCATGAGCTCAAATCCAGCCTCAGACACTTACTACCTGTTCACACAGGATAAGTCATTTAACCCTGTTTGCCTCAATTTCCTCATCTGTAAAATGAGCTGGAGAAGAAAATGGCAAACCACTCCAGTATCTCTTATGAGAAAACCCTAAATGGGGTCATGGAGAGTTGAACACAACTGAAAAATGACTTAACAACAAAAACCTAGAGACTTCCCATATCACAGAGACCAGGACCAGAACCTACAAATATGTTGAAATCTTTGGTCTCACCCAAGTCTTTATCATTGTTTTTTAAATTAAGAGACAGGCTAGGGTGAACTCAGAAGGTCCTATGATAGGCCCAGGCTCTAAGTATACAGGTCAGACTACCAGATGCATTCAATGGTCTAATAATTTTCATTTTAGCATTCCTCAAAACAAATTCCCAGGACATTTTTCTCTCCCTTCTTTGCAAGAATAGAGGAAGAAGAGGAACACTGAGAAAGTACATCATTTATTGAAGTATCATAACTTATATTTGTTTTAGTGTATAAATCTTAATTTGTATCTATACCTAGCCTGCCTTGGGCCTGGAAGGAAAGTTCAAGAAAAAGACAAAAGAAAATAATAATAACTACCTTTTATGTAGTGCTTTAATGTTTGCAAAGCACTTTCCAAATATCTCATTTGAACATCACAACTCTGGGTGCAGGTACTTTTATTATCTCCATTTTACAGAGGAAGAAATTGAGGCAGACAGAGGTTAAGTGACTTGCCCACAGTCACAGAGGTAGTAAGTGTCTGAGGCCAGATTGAATTCAGGTCTTCCTGACTCCAGGCTTAGCTCTCTATCCATTCACTGTGCCTCCAGCTCCTTAGGCAGGATATGAAGACATGAACAAAAAGAAATGTAAAGTAGAGATGGGAACTAGAATAGAAGAGAAGTAGAAAAGAGCCAAAGAAAAGGAAGCCTAGGAGCAAACATCTAAAATAGAGTGAATCAGGCAAGGAAAGAAGGAAGGAAATGAATGGTATAGGTCAGGAATGGGGAACCTGCAACCTTAAGGACACATATGGCCATCTAGGTCTTTGGGTGTGGCCTTTTAACTGAGTCCAAGTTTTACAGAACAAATCCTTGTATTAAGGGGATTTGTTCTGTGAAGTTTGGATTCAGTCAAAGGGCCACACATGAGGACCTAGAGGGCCCCATATGGCCTTGAGGCCACAGGTTCCCCACCCCTGGCATAAGTGTTAATGAAGGAGAGGGTAGAGAAGAGAGTCAAACTGAATAGTAAATGGCAAATCAGAAGGAAATGCAGTTTTACAAGGCACAGAAACCAAATTGAGGGATCAGTGCTGTGTTTTAGGAAAGAAATTAACAAGGTAGAATGTGTATAGGAAAGGACAGCCAATGTGGTATAGGAACTAAAATCAGGTTATACAAGAGAAAACAGTGAACACATGGCAGCTAGCTTCAAGTACTTGAAAGACCTTCATAGAGAAGAGAGATTGGGCTTATTTTGTGTGAACCCTGAGGACAAGACAAGGAGAAATGGTTGGAAATGACAGAAAAGCTGTGACAAATTTCAACTCAAGGAGAAAAATCTTCTCATTATATCGAACTGCGTCCAAAAATTGAATACTTTCCCAGGTGATAAAGTATTTCCTATCACTAGAGATCTTCAAACAGAGTCTGAGTGACTGCTTGGGAGAGATTCTGTTGAAATGGAGATTCAAGACCCTGAGGTCCTTTTCCCACTCTCGTAATTCTATGATTCTATGGATTGGCAGAAATGTAAAACTAGACATCAAATCCAGGTGAAGATATACACACACACACGTATATATCTCACATCATATATGCAATATAATATTATGTAATGTATATAAAGTGAGATATATATGCGTGTACACACACACACACACACGCACACACACACACACACACACACACACACACACACACACACAAAGAAACTGAGAACCAGAATAAAGAAATCAAGGAATTTTAGAGTAGTTTGATGATAAGAAAAGTACACGAACCATCATTTATTTTAGTCTGGATTATGGTATGCTTTCATGATAATTTCCATATGGACCTATGTAGGATCATTATACCAGACACATATCAGAGTATAATTCAGTCAAAAGCTTCTAATTAGGACTGGCAAGGTCTCTGCTTTCTGTAAGCTGTGTATTTTGAAATAAATATATGGATCAATATTACGCCTTGATCTGGAAGTCAGTAATCCTTTCTATGCATCATAGGATACTTCAAATGCTTCATTAACAAAATGATGCTCATTTTGCATGAACTACATTCACTTATTAACTTTTGCATTTGGGAGACAAAACTGCTGTGTGCGTTTTCTACCATACAGGGCTTACCAGGATATAATGAAGGATTAAAATAAATAGGGTAATACATATTTAGGAAAGTACCTTGCAATTTTTAAAGGGCATTGTAGTATCTTCTCTTCAAATCAATAGAATTTTGTGAGCAATCACCATGTTAATCCAAAGTATTTTATGCACCCTCTCTTCTTCCTAACAGTGAGCCCACCCAGTGTACCCTGCTATATTCTCGCCAGGGGACAACTGAAACTATTGAGGAAGTAGAAGCAGAGCAAGAAGAAGAAGTGGTGGGCCCCCTGCCTGAGCTAAAAGATGAAGAAGATGATGAGTACGATGAGGACTCAGTAGAGGTGGATCTCACCTCAGATGCTGAGTTGCCGCAGTATTCCACTATGGATACCGCGGATACAATGGATACTGTGGATGGTGATGTAGAGGCCCCACCTTCCTACAGCAAAGCAGTGAGCTTTGAGCGCCTCTCCTTTGGCTCCCACGATGACTCTGATGACAAGAACCATATGGTTGTGAGTCCAGATGACAGCCGGACAGATAAGTCGGAGATAAGCATTCCGCTCCCTTTGACACATGAGCTGACAGCCAGTGAGCTGCTTTTAAACAAGTAAGAGCTCAGAAAACATATAAAACACCATTTTTAAGACTTTCCAACCAGTTCACTCTCTAACTTGGCTTCCTCACCACCACCACAGGGGAAATCCTAAAAATTAGATATAGGAACAATTTCCTGAGGCCTGCTTCTCTGGATAGAGTATGGGAAATGCCAGCGCTACGATTTTGCCTTCCAGAGTATTTTTACTTGAAAAATATTCAGTTTCTCCTGGCCATTCATGCAGCAGTTATTCAAGAAATATGCCATAATAAAAATAATTGGTATCTGTCCAAGTCAGCTTTATTTTGAGCAGGTTGCCTCATAGGACTTAGAGTACTTTGTTAAAAGACCGTTGTAATATAACATGATCTTGGACTAGTACTCAAAACAAGGTGATTTTGGATTGAGTGTGAAATGGTTTCTACTCAAGTCTTGATATCTGAAAGAAAAGTGAGCAACTCAGTCTATCTTCTATCATTCGGACAAAACAGCCAGATGATTAATTGAGTTTTGGGAGATTTTTGTTTGTTTTGGGTTTTTTTTGGTTTTGTTTACTTTTCCTCTGAATGCATTGTATTATGTAGATACAACCTTAGAATTCCACTCATTCACTCCAATAAGAGACTTTGGAAGTCTATGCCTAATTTTTTTTCTTAAGTATGATTATAAGATAAAGGATAAAATTCTCTTCAGAATTATTATTCTATCATCCTGAAGAAAAACATCTTGGGAAAACTTGACTTTTATGCTGATTTCAGATGACTTTTCTTAGCCTTGTTGAATGTGAGATAGGTAGGAAAAATATAACTCATAAAGTTCCTGAATTTCTCCTACCACAGCCCTATAAATTATTCTAATTAGGAACACCAGATTATGTTCTCACAATTATAGGGATAGATTTTTCCCCCAGAATTCATGATTTTATTTATTTGCCAATTTTATTTCCTTCATTTCCTAACTCTTTCTACTAATGTGAATCAGAAACTGTTCTGCAATTTGTGGTCTTAGGGCAATAATTGATTTGTCTGAGGTCACACAGACAGTATGTGTCAGAGACAATCTTTAAACCCTAGTCTTCTTGACTCTTAAGATTTCCTCTCAGTCCAATAAGACACACTGCCAAATGCATCTTTTCAACTGGATCTCAATCAACAAACACTAATCAATACCTACTATCACTCAGACACTGTATAGGCATTGGGGAGACAAAAAAAATAAGGCAATCCTTTCCTTCAAGAAGTTAACATTCTACTGGGGGAGATACACACAAGTAAGTACAGAATATAAACAAAACAAATTAAAAGTAATAGGGTGGAGCAGAACCAAGACCATAGAGAATGAGGAAAAGTACATTGAAGAAGGTAGTAGATGAGCTGAGTGTTGGAAGAAAGAAGGAAGAGAGGGAAAGAAAAAAGAAAATAAGAAAAAAAAGAATTAGTTCAGAATAAACAAGCAAAATGAAATTGAATCTTTTGTGAATTCATTATTTTGACCTTACTGCTTTCACAGATTTGTTGAAATATTGACTTCCAAGAGGATTTATAGCTAGCCACCCAGCACAAATTATAAACATGTGAGAGAAGATAAACATTTTAACATAAAAATCATTTTTTCTATAATTTTGGGGGTTGTTTCCTTTACAGGATGTTTCATGATGAAGAGTTAGAAGAGTCAGAAAAATTTTACGTTGACCAACCTCGATTCTTGCTCCTGTTTTATGCTCTCTACAACACTTTAGTGGCGCGCTCAGAAATGGTGTGTTATTTTGTGATTATCCTCAATCACATGATCTCGGCTTCCATGATTACCCTTGTACTTCCTATCCTTATCTTCCTCTGGGCCATGCTGTCAGTCCCTAGGCCCAGTAGGCGTTTCTGGATGACAGCCATTGTCTATACAGAGGTATGTAAATTCATCACGTGGTACCCATATACTACTTACAGCTCAATTTTGTTTTATGTGTTAGTAAGTTCCTGAAAAGTTGTGTGTAAAACAAGTATGTGTGCAGATGTTCTTCAGGATACAGAACAGATGTGTTACAATAAAACTAAGAAAAAAAAAACAAAATTCCAAACATCCATAGACATTCATAGATCACCAGGGCTGTAAAGGACTTTAGACATCATCTGGTCTAACTCTCTAATTTTATACCTGAGAAAATTTGGACCTAGGAAAGTTAAGTGATCTAGTCAAGATCTCATAATTCACAAGTAACAACACTGGTACTACAACTTCAAACTCATGATTCTTAATCCAGTGATCTTTCTACTATATTTTTCTGGCTTCCAGTTAAAAAATCTGAGGTAGTAGGATTTTCCCTGGAGACCCTAATTCAGTGTTTAATCCTGGCCCCACAATAGGCCTTGTGAGCTGACTAGTCTGACTTAAAAAATATATATATGTCAGTGCTCCCTGGGAACCAACTTGAAATTCTTTTTCCAACAGACTCTAGACAAGTGGTTCTCAAAGGGTGGTCCAAGGACCCCTGGTAGTCACCAAGACCCTTTGAGGGGATCTGCAAAACCAAATCTATTTTCATAATCATTGTTTTCATTTCTAATATGATAAGTATTAAAATATATAACACATATAAGCAAAAGTTCTTTGGAGGGTCCTCAATAATTTCTAAAAGTATAAAGGGGTCTTGAAACCAAGAAGTTTGAGAACCACTGTTCTAGACTGATCAACGGGGTGAAACCTAAGGATATTAAGCTGAGCTTGTTTTCCTGCCTCAGCACCAAGAAAAGTAGTTTCACCCAAAGAACTAATCAATTAGGGACTAAACTTGTTGCCTGAAGATTAAGATTTTTTTCAAACCTAAATTTCAGAAAACACAGATTGAGTTACTTCTCTAATTCATCAGTTCTATGATTAGAAATTCTACTATTCACATTTTACTACAGTGAAAATACCCATACTGGAAATCAGTTCATATTTTGTTAGCATGATGGACATGCAAATGCACTTGGAGAGAAGAAATCTAAGTTCAAGTCCCAGATTTGACATTTGCTAACTATAAGTCAGGGGCAGGTGACTTCACCTCTGGGAGCTATATAAAGGGAAGCCCTAAACACAGTTCCATCCATTATACAGAAAGCAAAGAGATATGCTTTTTACCAAAGTAAAACAGACCAAATCTTTCAGGCCTGATCAAATTTAACAGATACTCAAAGTCTCAGATTCCCGTGAAAACTAAGTGAAAAGGGATAGAATGAAGATACTATGACATTTGCAATTTCTTTTAATCCTTTTGTCTGATTTTCACTGAATCCTTCCTGATTCCTTTAGGTTCTGAATAGGCGGACCAATACTAATTTTTATGGTGGGCATAGGAATAAAAAAAAAGAAAAAAAGGGGTCTTGAAACCAAAAGGTTTAAAGTTCATTAATGGTCTTTATTTGCTACTTAAATGATAATTTTTATGCCCAAGATAGAACTAGAGCTTTTACATGTGCTATCCCTCATGCTTGAAAGACTCTTCCAACATTTCCCTATATGGAGATCCCTCCAGCACCTCAAGTGCTACCTCCTTATTGTATTACAGTTATTGTATTATAGTTGTTTTTGTAAATACCTCTTCCCCTTATTAAAGCTCCTTGCATGTTTAGACTGTATCATTCAATTCCGTCTTTGTGACCCCAGGATCTAGTATCGTACCTTGTACATAGCTGCTCTTTCATCAATATTTGCTGAATTGATCTGAACTGGTGCTTGAGAAAGTTTTTGTTTTGTTTTGATTTGTTTTATTTTTCAGTAATTCAACATCAAAGTTAAAACAATTTTCTTAACATTGTTCAATTGAAGGTAATGAGCTGTCCCATATATTTGAGATTTGAGGAGTTCTAGGGGTGGAGAACCTGTGACCTTGAGGCCATATGGGGCCCTCTAGGTCCTCAAATCTAGGTCCTTAGCCCTTTGACTGAATCTAAACTTCACAGAACAAATCCTTTTATTAAGGGGGTTTGTTCTTTGAACTTTAGATTCAGTCAAAGGGCCACACTTAAGAACCTAGAGGGCCACATGTGGCCTCAAGGCTGCAGGTTCCCCACCCCTGAAATACCTAAGGCTAAATGAAAAGGAGTGTTAGTCATCCACAGGCAAGATGGATAAGTTCAATTTTCAGCTTGTCCCAAAGCTAATTTTAAATTAATTTCAGCTTTCTCTTCCTCTACATCTTTTATAACTGGAGAGTCAAAGCAGAAAAATCAATTTGCTTTTGTTTCATACATTTTTGAGTTGGTAAAGGTAGCTTGAGGAAGGAGAACATAGCAAAAGTGAAGCTTTAGCAAACTATAAGCCCCTGAATCTGCACACAAGTGATAGTAAATGATCTGAAATAGGAGATACAATAAAACCACAAAAATAAATGTCCCTAGCCTCTCAAAACTAGATAATTACTGCTATGGAACATTCAATCGTTGTGGCATTGTGGCAATGCCAGTTCAAGCTGTATAAATGTATCTGAGGAAGAAAGGAAGGAAGAAAGAAAGAAAGAAAGAAAGAAAGAAAGAAAGAAAGAAAGAAAGAAAAGGAAGGAAGGAAGGAAGGAAGGAAGGAAGGAAGGAAGGAAGGAAGGAAGGAAGGAAGGAAGAAAAAAGAAAAGAAAGAAGGAAAGCAGAAAACAGAGATAAAAATGAATAATTGAAAGTGGCAGACATAGTATGATTCTGGGACCAACCTACCATATTCATCCATTAGGGAACCATTTGTTTGAATAAAACGTTATTCTTGCTGTAAAATTGATTTAGGGGCAGGGGAAGAGACTTACGATTTCATCTGGTTTACAGAGCTGTTGGCATGAAAACTCTGCACTGATTCACATTAATAACTCCTTTATAACTTACAATCTTAAGAAACTGGAGGTATTGAGAGATTAGGCGAATTCCTCAATGTCACAAAGCTGTTGTGTGTAAGAGGCAAAACTTGAATCTAGGTCTTCCTGAAGCCAAGGCTAGCCTGATAGCCACTATGCCACACTTCCCTTAAATGAATAGTAAAAATGCTAATGTTTTTATCTCATACCGTACTATTAACTACTACAATCAAAACTATAAGAGAATCATTTCCATTGTAATTATTATTCTGCCATATAACCAATGAAATTTCAAGAATATACCTTTCACTTGTATTTTTATCATTTCCACATAGGTGGCCATTGTTATCAAATATTTCTTCCAATTTGGTTTCTTTCCCTGGAACAAGAATCTGGATTTCTACAAAGACAAGCCATACCATCCGCCAAACATCATTGGAGTGGAGAAAAAAGAGGGTTATGTGCTTTATGATCTTATTCAGCTCCTAGCTCTTTTCTTCCACCGATCAATTTTAAAGGTATGACAAGCAACCAATCAACAAATCCTTCCTGAAGGATGGGTATATTCCCGTTATTGCCAGATGGAGGAAATAGGAGAAGGATAAAAAACAGAGTGTCTGCCCCTGGGAAGTTTACAAGGAGAAAGAATAAGTACAAAATTGAAGAAAATTAGAGAATACAAGGCAGTATATAATCAAGAGTTTGATTGTGAGAAATAGAATTATCAATGCAAATGAAATTCACAGAAAGGATAGCTTATTGTGGGCTGGAGAAATCCAAGAAAGTTTCATGGAAGAGGTGTAACTTAAGCTGAGTAATGGAAAATGAGTGAGGCTTCCATAAGCAAAGACAAGTGGAAAGGGGACTGATTGCAGGAAAACAGCATGGGCAAAGGGCAATGGAAACAAGAATGAGCATGAAATGTAGGGACTCTACACTTGGGCATGTTCTAAATTATATTATATTCATTTGTATATATCTCATTTTTTGAAATGTTTTTGGAATATGGAGTACAGGAAGGAGACTTCCTTGCATGGAACAAGGGAGTTGTGTTGGAAAGCAGTGGAAGATGTGTGGGACGTGGTGAGATTATAATGGACTTTAATTGACAAGGAGAAATTTTTAAATTAGGTGCTGTCGACAATGGAGAGCCATCCCAGGTTCTTTAGCAGGAAAACAATAGGATGAAAGCAGCACTCTGGGAAAATTAATCTAGCAGGCAATATGGCATGTAGTTAGAGGGTTGCCTTAGAGTCAAGAATATCTTGGTTCAAGACCCTTCTGATACATTCTGGCTGTGTGACCCTAGAAAAGTTGCTTCACTCCTCAGTGTTCAAGGAAACTCTCTAAGACTATAGATTTCAGAAGTTTCCAATCTGAATTAGTCAATGGTGTTTTCTAAGCAGGAGTTCCCTATACTGATGAAATCACAGGTCTAGATTCCACTCGTATGAAACTCTTTTGCCATTTCTTATGCTGTAATAATATTCTGTTACATTTATACACTACGATTTGTTCAACCATTCCCTAGTTGTCTAAGAGGTAATCTAAGGTACAACCCACCCACCCCAACCCCTTAGATTCTAATTATTTCCCTTTCTCTCTCCACTTTTTTTCATACCCTCTTCAGAATCAGGAAATTGCTTTGCTTGTGACTTCTTTCCCTAGTATTATTCTACCTCTTAACCCCTCTTTCCCCAATTTCCATTTGTTTCTCTGAAGAGTTTGATATATTTCTATACCAAACTGTGTGTATGTTCAACCCTCCTGTCTGTTTAAGATAAGAAGATACATTTGTTGCCCACTCTCCCTACCTCTTTCTTCCTCCATGTTTGAATATTCTTCTCACATACCTCCATTATGAGAAATTGCAAGTTGCACACCTTTTTCTTTCTTTCTTTATTATTATGTCCCTCCTTTCAATTTCTCTTTTCTTTCCTTGCTTCAAAACCTCAGAATGAAGCCAATCCATCTCTTTTGTTTTTTTCTCATGTAATTTTTGCAAATTCCATGAAAGACATTAGGACACTCATTTCTTCTTCCCTTATTAGAATATTAGCACCACATCATCTTGCAGCTCTCTCCAACTGCTCAGATAAATTTACTTTTCTTAGCTTCTCTGGACTCTTGAGTTTATATTTTAAAGTTCCTACTCAGTTCTGATCTCTTCATCATAAATACTTGAAAACTTTATTAATGATCCTTTTCCCCCTATAGGATTATACTCAGTTTTGCAGATTACATTATTCTTGATCATAAATTTATCTTTTTTGTCTTTTCAAATATTGTGTTCCAGCATCTATTCTCATTTATGATAAAATTTTCCAGTTTTTATCTGATTCTGTGATTTCTTTGCACTTGAATTACTTCTTTCTGGATACTTGTAGTATTTTTTTAAGTAAAAGTTCTGGATTTGGGCTGTGGCATTGCTTTCGGAATTCCTTTAAGGAAGTGACCAATGGATTCTTTTCTATCTTTGCCTTCTGGTTTTGGTAGATCTGGACACTTTTCATGTATGATTTCTTGAAAAATAGTGTTCAGGCCTTTTTATTTTAATCATGTTTTTCAGGGTGATTCTTAAATTATCTCTCCTTGACTTGTTTTCAAGGTCATTTGTTTTGGATATCAGTTTATGTTTTCTTCATTTTTTTCAATCTCTTGATTTTCTTTTAATGTGTCTTACTGTCTCATGGAGTCACTGATATCTATTTTGTCTCTTTTGCTGTTCAGGGGTTCCATTTCTTGTGTAAGGTTTATCATATCTCTTCTAGGCCACTTATTCTCCTTCCAATTCTTTCCTCAAGAATTTACTCAATTTTTAATCTTTTACTTCATTTCTTGTATGTATTTATTTGTAAATGTAAAAATTCATCTTTCTCTTTTGATTCTTTGGTGGCAGTTCCTACAGAGATAGCTTTACAGTAATTGTTGCTACTGGTGAATGTCTCTGAATTACTCAACTGTCCAGATTCACTTTCTGAATTGAGGCTTTATGCCATGGTACATTTTGCCTTTACTGAGCTTTAGGGTAGGGTAGTCTCTTCTGTTTGGCTTCACCCTGCGATTCTTTGCTCATTTTCTACCTTCTGGGTTTAGGCTTCTAAGGATCTTTGAGGTTAAGAGTGCTAGATCTTTATGGTTCTCTCATGCATCTCAGGACAGAGTGTTAGGGACGTCAGAGCTCCTGAGCCTGGGCTGTCTGTCCTGGTCACTGTCTGTTGGCCCTCCATCATGCTTCCACCATCCACACTCCAGAGCCTTGATTACTGTGGGGCTTTCTCAGATGAGCATTCTGCCCTTGTGGCTTCTGGACACAGAGTCTTGTGGTCTACATGTTTCTCATCTCTGGTCATGTAGGTTTTCACCTGGCTAGAGCAGTTCCCTTTGACTCCAAGCTTCTGATTGATTTTTTGTGCATTTCTTGGATGGAAGATGTCATTTTTCATTGAATTACTTGATTGTTTTTGGTCAAGTATGAACTTCAGGCCTTTGATGGAGTAGATGTAAAGAAACTGAGCAGCCGGCTTCCCTTTCAGGTGGACATCTTGGCTAGAAATCCCCAGTAATGTTGTATGCAACCAGTTTCCATGTTATTTTCTATTTTTGGAGTGGTTTATTAATAAATATATAATAAATATATTATTATCCTGTTTACCAATTTGTAGGCACAAAAGTCTCTTAAAATATATGTATATCTTGCATAAATATGCATATTTATGTTTTAAATCTGTAGAATTGAATAATGAACTTGATTCTATCTAAAAATGTTAAGTTTCCTCCTCAAAAAGGAATTTAATGACCACATTTGGCCACGAAGGAAAAAAAAACTTCATCTTTTCACTTCTTTGAAAAGGTTGGGGACTATGCATATATTGGCAGAACATTGATGTATTGGTTAGATAGGTTTATTTTACCTTTATTCTTTGCTATAATTTATTGTTCAGTCATTTTTCAGTCATGTCCAACTCCTCGTGGCACCATTTAGGATTTTCTTGGCAAAGATACTGTGGTGTTTGGCATTTACTTCTCTAATTCATTTTACAGATGAAGAACTGAGGTAAATAGGGTTTAGTGACTTGCCCAGGATCACACATCTAGGAAGTGTTTCAGGCCAGATTTGGATTCAGGAAGATGAGTCTTCTTGACTTCAGGCCCTTCACTTTATCCACTGCATTACCTAGCTGAGCATTCTTTGTTATATATTGCCCCTTTCAAGTTACCAATGATGGCCTTTTCCTATCCCTGATCCTTCTTGACCAATCTGCAGCATTTGACACTGATGATAGCCTTTCTTCCTGTATACTCCCTCCTTTCTAGGTTTTCATGATATTATTCTCTGGTCAGTTCTTCCTGTCTAACTGTCAGTCATCCATACTGAAAACCTCAGTGTCATCCTTAACTCCTCACTGTCATTCACCCCATCTAGCAAGTCCATTGCCAAATCTTGTCTTTTGACTTTCACATCTGTCATATACATCACCTGCTTTCCACTCACACAGATACCAACCCAGTTGAGACCGTCATCTCCTCTCACCTGAATTGTTACAATAGTCTGCTGACTGATCCCTCTGCCTTAAGTCTCTCCTCATCCTCCACTTAGTTGCAAGGTAGTTTTTTTTTTTCTAAAATATAGGTCTGACCATGTTCCACCTCCCTTCTTAGTGAGCTCCAGAGGCTCCCTGTTACCTCCAGTATAAAATATAAAGTCCTATGTTTGGCATTAAAAGTTCTTTATATACAGTTACTCACTACTTTTCCAGCCTTGTTATATTTTATTCCCCTCTATATACTCTATGAGCCAACTACACTGGCCCACTTGAAGTTCCTTGGATTCAACATTCCATCTACCATCTCTATGCCTTTGCATGAAATGTCCCCCTTACCTGAAATGTTCTTCCTCCTCACTTCTGCCTCTTAGTTTCCCTGGCTTCCTTCAAAACTCAGTTTAAATCCCATCGTTTATAGGAGACATTCCCTGAGTGTCCTTCCTCCAGCACTAATATCCTCCACTCTCAGATTGCCTTCTGTTTCTGTTTCATATACCCTGTTTGAACCTAAGTATTTGCATTTTGACTTCTTCATTAGAATATAAGCTTCTTGAGGGCAGGAACTGTTTTTTTTTTCCTTTCTTTATATCCCTAGCACTTGGAATAGTGCCTGATACATAGTAAGAACCTAATAAATGCTTGTTGACTCTTTCAACTGATTATAAGGGAAGGCTTTCTGGATAGGAGGGGGGAAGGGATATATTCATAAATTAAATTGAATTAATAACAAAAGCTAATATATAAATAAAGAGAACATGTTTTCAAGACTAGATCTTAAATATCTAAGACTAGATTTAAAACTAGATCTTGTTTATCCCCATTAATCTAACTAGTTTTTCTTTTTATTCCTCTACTCATCACTTTCCTGTTCTCTCTTACTCTTAGGGACATTGTGAAGTGCTGGATATAATGCCATCTAATCCAAACTGCTAATTCCACTACTTGGGAAAAGAGGCCATAAGATTGAATACAAGTGTGCTGCAGATCTCTCCATACATTCTTTTATTATTCCCCCTCCTAAACAGATTACTCCACTCACAGGCCCTTCTGCCCCATCCCCACCATCCTCCAAACAGAAAACAATCCCCAAGCTCTGTTCCCTCCAGCCTGGAAGGCTCTTTCCTTCTCCTCTGAAGAAATCCAGTGTGAAGTTCTTCATTTGATATTACAAGGCCCAGGGAATAATGTTGTTTGTTTTCATTTGTGCTGTTTTTTTAATCAGTTGGGCTTATTGACTATCCCTCCTGCTACCGATATGACTTGTTGCTTCCTGTGCTTTTTCAGTGTCATGGTTTATGGGATGAAGATGATACTGTTGACACTGGGACCAATAAGGATGATTCTGATGATGAACTCTCACTTAACACGGGAAGAAGAGATTCCTCTGACTCATTGAAATCTATCAATCTCGCAGCATCAGTGGAATCAGTTCATGTCCACTTCCCAGAGCACCAGGCAGCCGTCAGACGAAAGAGTTCTAGCACCACCTCACACCTATCCCACAGATCTAGCTCCTCCTCAAATAGGTCCAAGAGAGGTATATGTTCCACTTATTGGTAACATAAGGCATACTCATAATGAGTTTTCTTAAAGGTACAGTATGTTATAATTGCAACTTGTGTTGGAATTTTACTTGGATTTGAAGACTAAAACCTTGTAATAACCAAATTTTAGATTATTTCTGGAAATGAGTTTTGGATTTCTTACCAGCAGTGAACAGTACATAGTGGACAGCATAACTAGTGGACCTCAGCATAGTAATGGAAAATGAGTATATTTAGTCTTTTGTACTTTCAACTGAAGAACTCAAAATGATTTACAAGTCAACTCATTAATCCTTAGAAGAACCATTAGAAATGTGGAGTTAAGAAAGCTTGCTTTGTTTATAGTTTTTTACTTTGATGAGAATAGAGAGTGGGCCTTGGAATTAGGAAGAACCCAAGTCTCTCATCTTCAAAGGCAAATTGCTTAATTTCTCCTGGACATGGACAATTTTCTAAGACTCTCTTACTCACAGATAAGTTGCTTATCTCTATTGGTAGATGAGACTTTCTACAATTCATGGTCCTCTCCACCAATGAAATCAAAAATGTAGACAAAAAAAAAGAAGTCATCAAGCATTTATTGAGTGCCTATTATGTGCTAACAGGCGCTTAATAAATACTTAATACAGGCACTGTGCTAAATCTGGGGATAAAAAGAAAAGCAAAAAAACCCAGTTCTTGCTCTCAAGGACCTCACAGTCTAATAGAGGAGACGATTTATGTACAAGCAAGACAGAGATAGGATAAATTGGAGATAATATCAGAGGGAAGGCACTACTGGCATTAAGGTTAATGAGGAAAGGTTTCTTGCAGAGAGTAGGATTTTTGCTAAGACTTGAAGGAACCCAGGAGGCAGAGATGAAAAGGAAAAGAATTCCAGACCTAGGAAATAGCCAGTGAAAATATCTGAAGTTGGAAGGTGGATTGTTGTGTGTGAGGAATGGCAAGGAGGTCAGTGTTACTGGATCATAGTGTATGTGGAAGGAGTAAAGTTTTAGACAACTG
Organism: Vombatus ursinus; assembly: GCF_900497805.2. Classification (NCBI taxonomy): domain Eukaryota; kingdom Metazoa; phylum Chordata; class Mammalia; order Diprotodontia; family Vombatidae; genus Vombatus; species Vombatus ursinus. The sequence goes on along the minus strand of NW_020955033.1, from coordinate 38,162,100 downwards.
GAAAGGGAGGATAGGGCTCAGTTGTTTAGACAGTTGGAAAACAGCAGTTGGCAGGGGAGGAGAGAGATTAGTGAGAGAGTGGGGAATGTAGAAGGGGCAATCTAATGGAGAAGACAGGATGGAATGGGATCACTTGTGCATTTAGAGCAGTTTGCCTTCACAAGGAGGAAATCCACTTCTTCATGTGAGGCAGGCATACAATGGTGGAAGGCAACTGAGAGATAAGGGTTGAAGAGGAGAGGAAAAGAGGAAGCTCTTGGCAAAGAGCTTCATTTTTTTTCCATTAAAATGAGGTAAGGTTCTCAACTTAAAAGATGGGGAAATGGGGAACCATGGAATATTTGAGAAGGGATAAAAAAATGGAAAAGCTGCTTTGGTGAGTGAGATAGTGAATCCCCTTTTTTGTTGTTTGGGGGCTGCTAGGTGGCACAGTGAATAAAATGCCAGGCCTAAAGTCAGGAAGACTTATTTCCTAAGTTCAAATCTGGCCTCAGATACTTACTAGCTGTGTGACCCTGGGCAAGTCACTTAACCCTGTTTGTTTCAGTTTAGACATCTATAAAATGATCTGGGGAAGGAAATGACAGACCACTCCAGTATCTTTGCCAAGAAAACCCCAAATGGGGTCACAGAGGCTTAGACATGACTGAACAATAACAGCAATCATTTTGTGGGGAGCCATGGGATATTTGAAGAGGGATAAAAATGGAAAAGGTGTTTTGGTAAATGAGATAGTGAATCCATTAGGAAGGAATAAAAGGATTACCTTGCTGCACTAAGGGTCCTGTTGATATTATGTAACATAAATTTGTAGTAGACCAAATCATCAGACTTTCATGATTTTTTTTTCCAGCTTCATTCAGCAGCATATGAGTAGGAGCAAAGGCAGCAGATGGTGGGAGTAATCCAAGACCTGAGTATTAATGCAGGGGAAGATCAACAATAGTATAAAGGGTTAAAGGCCTTTTTTTAAAAAAAATGTTTATTTTGATATTTTGAACAATTTGTGGGGAGGGGTTTTCATTTATAAGGATGTTCTCTCTACTAATGAGGATTGCAAACCCTCCTTTCTTATCCTGTGTGATTTTTATAGATTAAGAGCCCTAGGATTTAGGCTGCTAGGTAGAAGAAGGAAGGTATAGTGCATTGGACTTGGAGTCAGAAAGGCATGGATTCAAATCTTGTCTCAGAGACTTACTATTTGTATAATCCTCGGCAAGTCACTTAACATCACTCAGCCACTATTTCCTCAAATGTAAAATGGAGATGATAATAATAACATCTACCTCATAGGGCTGTTAAGATTTTAAGATCTTCCTAACATATTGGATACCTCATTCTTTTCACAGGCACTAATGTCTCTGCAGAGCCATGGCTCTTATTCTCCCTGCGTGATTGGTTCATTATTCATTTAGTTGTAAAGTATGAAGATGAGATTTTGTGGGTCTCAGGTATAGTCTAGAGAAACTGATATCCATCTCACTACTGCAAACTCCATTTTCTCTTTATGGCTACTCATGGTATAGATTTCATTGGTGCTTGAGAAACAAAACATTAACCATGTTAGTCAGTGAAGTTATATAGTCATAGACCAAATTTAACATGTAATTATTTTTGAAAGTAGAGGAGTCACAGATCTTGAATTACTCTATGTTTGGATTACTCTGAAAATAACTTTGAAGGCATCCATGTCTATATACGTTATCCTAAAATACTTTTAACTCAGTCTATACGCTCTTGAATAATACCATACAGCCTTCATGTGACTATGGTGTTCATGTAAACCCTGTTTCTCACACAATGTTTGTATCCCTCTTTATTTCTAGGCAGCACCAGTACTCGGAACAGTAGTCAGAAAGGAAGCAGTGTACTCAGCATTAAGCAAAAGAGTAAAAGGGAATTGTATATGGAAAAGTTCCAAGAACACCTCATCAAAGCAAAAGCATTCACTATAAAGAAGTGAGTAACTGGAAATGTTTAGTTTATTTGTGTCTTATAGGGCTGGAAACCTACAGTCAATTACTTTATACAGATGTTATGTGGGATGAAAGAAAAACTGCTTCTGTTGCCATGAGCGTAGCTCTTTTTGTGAGAGAGTATCATGTGAAAGACACACTGCCTTGCACATAGTAGGTATCTGCTGGATGTTTGCTCAATTGTATTAAGCAGCCCCACATTTACTATAGTATACTTTAAAATGAAATGTTCCTTTAGGCACAGTTAATCTGTGTATTTTATTCCTATAATAATAGCTCACATTTTCATAGGACTTACTGTTTTACAAATTGCTTTCCTCCCAAGTACCCTGTGAGGAAGATAGAACGTGTTATGAACTCCATTTTCCAGATGAAGAAGGTGAGACTCAGGGCAATTAAGGGACTTTCTCACAGTTATCTCAAATAGTTATAAGAATCAAAACCAGAAATCAAATCCAGCATTTTTGACCTCAAAACCAATGGGGTCTACACCACTCTTTGTTCTATACCTTACCCTTCCCCCACAACCCTATATTGGAGTGTAGGCAATAAAACAAACAAATAACTCCAGAGTTTCAGAAATCAATATAAACTAGGCATTGAGATCTAGTAGGTACAACAATTTCTCACAGGCCTTTCCCACTATCCATGCCAGGGCTTTGAGTGCAGCAAGGCAAGGGTATGAGGCAAGAAGCCTAGACTGTGAAACAAGACTAGAAGCGTGGTTTAGTAACAAATAGGCACGGTCAAGTAAAACAAATCCAGATATTTGTCACATTCAAAAAACACGTCTCATTTTGTATAATGAGTATCAACCTTCTCCCAAGAGTTGAGTTTCATGATCATCAGTCAGTCTGTAAGCATATATCAGTGCCTGCTAAGTGCCAGGCATAGTGCTAAGTTCCAGGGATACAAAAAAAAAGGCAAAGGGCAGTCCCTGACCTCAAGGATCTCACAGTCTAATGGAGGAAACAATAAGCAAACAAATATGTGCAAACAAGCTATATACAGGATAAATGGGAAATAATTAACAAAGGGAAGGTTGTTAGAATTAGGATTGGGAAAGGTTTCCTGCAGGAGGAGGGATCTTAGTTGAGACTTGAAGGAAGCCAGGAAGCAGAGATAAGGAAGGAAAGAATTCCAAGCATGGGGATTTCTGTAGCCAGAGAAAATGCCAAGCCAAGAGATAGTGTCTTGTTCAGAGTACAGCAAGGAGGCCAGTATCATTGGAATGAAGAGTATGTGGTGGGAAGTATGGTGTAAGAAGACTAGAAGGGGGGGAGGGGGCAGGGTTAGGTTATGAAGGGCTTTAAACACCGAACACCTTGTACTTGATCCTAATAGGAGCTGCTAGAGTTTATCAAGTAGGGGGATGACAAGGTCAAACTTGTCTAGGGTCATACAGCTAATAAATGTCTGAAATTTTATTTGAATTCAGATCTTCCTAATTTCAGCTCCACAACTGCACCTAACTGCCTACGTGTTCTTCTGCAAAGGAAACAGAAGAACCAGTGTGAGATTCCAGCACCAAAAAAAGACCTTGATTATAGATGTTTTCTTTTGTCTTATCTGGGAAGCATTTATATGCAAAGATCAAACCTCAAGCATGACTATTCTGGGGTTTAGAGATGGGAGTCAATGTAAACTCCTGGTCACAGCAGAAAAATAAAGGGCTAAAAGAGGAATAGCTGCTGACGCTCATAGGATATAATGCCATGGTTCCTCCCATTACAATATTCTTGACATCAATATGAATGTGTTGCTTGCTTTTCAGGACCCTCCAGATATACGTACCCATCCGACAGTTCTTTTATAACCTCATCCACCCAGACTACAGCGCTGTGACTGATGTGTATGTGCTTATGTTTCTTGCTGACACCGTGGACTTCATCATCATTGTGTTTGGCTTTTGGGCCTTTGGGGTAGGTTTTGCTCTTATACTTGTTTAGAGTATCCTTATGGAAAGGGTGTTTTCTTGTCAGGAAAATTTCATTTGGCTGTTGTTTTCATCTATCTTGCCCAGAAACACTCAGCAGCAGCAGATATCACATCTTCACTGTCAGAGGACCAGGTCCCAGAGGCATTTTTGGTAATGGTGCTCATTCAATTTGGAACCATGGTGGTAGACCGAGCATTATATCTCCGGAAGACTGTATTGGGAAAGGTGATTTTCCAGGTCATTCTTGTATTTGGAATACATTTCTGGATGTTCTTCATCTTGCCAGGTGTGACTGAGAGGTAAAAAAATTTAAAAAATTCTTTCCACTCTCCCTATATTGTTTGAGTTCCAAGTCAATATAGGATCTGAAGTGTCTATGATTCTAAATTGAACTGACTTTATTTCAGAACACTTCATCCATAATATACTAGGGTCAGGGACCTCTCTGACTTCAATGCCAAGCTGCCAATCAGTCAAAATTCAGTGACTTAGAATTCTAAACCATGTGTTTGTAACCTGTTGACATTAAAAATTGATTTTCCTTCTCTTTTAGATATTGCTATCAAAATTTTAATTCATTGGTGGCTCAAAGATAAAACATTTATCAATCCTCTTTTAAAATACATGATCAACTCTGTAGAGGTCAATCAAGATGCATTTATTCATGAGTTCCTTCATTCAGTTATTCAGAAACAATTTACTAAGCACCTATTATGTGCAAAATTTGTGCTAGTCATTGTGGGAGACAAAGTTTAGATAACACATTGCCCCTACACTTATGGAGCTAGTACAGTAATCTAGCAGAAAGGGAGTCTACTAGAGGCATCATTAAGTAATGCTGTTTCATTAAATCATTCATTAATCATTAAATAATAAGTTGTTTAAACATCTATCATATGCCAGGCACTGTGCTAGATACTGGAAATACAGGTACAAAGAATGAATCAGTTTATTCTTTCAAGGAAAGGAAGAGACAACAAATAGTACACTTACATATATGTGTATGTACATATGTGTGTATACATGTGTGTATTATGTGTATGTATATCTGTGTACATATATACACTTGTTGCCTTACCCAATAATATTGTATGTGCAGATATAATCTAGAGATAGACTGATTAACTGACTTGGTGTTCCAAAAGTCTTAATGCAATTTTAAGCTACATGCTTGCATATACACATACATGCACACACATGCATACACACATATACATGTATATAAATACATACCAATTCTAATACATATACATATACACCAACTATATGTGTCTATATGATACATACACCAAATATGTGTATATGTAACAAGTATATTTTGTTATTGGTTTATAAATAAGTATATGTACCAAGTATACATCCATACACATATCAAATATTATAAGTGTGTACATACATACATATACACTTACACACATGTAGGCAGCTAGGTGGCTCAGGGAATAGAGTGCTGGGCCTGGAGTCAGGAAGAACTGAATCCAAATCCAACCTCATCCATTCACTAGTTGTGTGACCCTGGGCATGTCATTTAACCCTGTTTGCCTAATCCATTTGAGAAAGAAATGGCTAACTATTCCAGTATCTTTGCCAAGAAAATCCTATAAAAATCAGTCATGAAGAGTTGAACATGACTAAATGACTGAACAACTACAACACACACCCCAATACACACCAAGTATATATGTATGGATAACAAATATATACACACCAAGTATATATACATATATAACAAGTATATATGTGTATAGAGACCAAGTATACACATATTTATATATGTATACATACCAAGTATATATTATACATGTACCAAGTATGTATATGTGTGTGAAACAATTATATTATGCATGTGTGTGCACACACTCGTCATTGTCTTGTCTACTCATTTGACTTCCCCATTCAAGTAGAAAGTTTCAATCTTTGTGTGTGTGTGTGTGTGTGTGTATGTGTGTGCGTGCGTGTGTGTAGCTAACATTCATATAGTGCTTTAAGGTTTGCAAAGTGCTTTACAAATATTATTTCACTAATTCCTTACAACAACACTTGGAGATAGGCACTATTATTATCCCCTTCTTACAGGTGAAGAAACCGAGGCAGATAGAAGTTCAATGGTTCTTCCTGACTCTAGATCTAGTGCTCTGTCCATTGTACCAACTAGCAGCAAGAGAGAGACAGAGACAGAGAAAGAGAGAGAGAGAAGGAGAGAGAACATAGGTATAAAATGAATAACCACAAATACTTCCAAAGTAGTTAACAGTGATTGAGCTGTATCTTAAAAGAAGAGAGGGATTCCATAAGGTACAGGTAAAAAGGGAGTTTAATTCTAGCAGCCAGTGCAAAGATACAGTAATGGGAGATGAAGTGTAGAATATACAGAACAGAAAGAAAGTCATTTTGGCTGAATAAGGCACAGTCACCAATAGATGACAGGTAAGTGGATTATTGAGATGCCGAGCGTTAGGTGAATTCAGAAAAGAAGGATGTTCTTGGTGGGAGAGATCAAGAAAGCCTTCATAGAGGAGATGGCATCTGAATTGAGCTTCTGAGGAATCACTGTGGAATGGAGAGCATTTCAGGCATAGGAAAAAATGGTCAAAAGCAGAGAAAAGACTAGACTACTTACTGTGTATCCCTCAAAACTTTAGAGGCCATGTTTCAGTGGGCACAAAGTCCAGTATGGCTAGAATATAAAGTATGTAGTGACATAATTATAAAAGGTTAGAAATATAGGTTTATACTGTATTGTACCTGGTCTTAAATGTTAGGTAAAGAAATTTAAATCTTCCTGAATTAAATATTATAGATCCTTGAAAGCCAGCTAAATTTTTGAGGATAGGAGTAGCATGAATAAATCTTGCACAGCAGGAAAAAATAAATGTGAGGAAAGGATCAGATTGAGGGCTATTAACTGTAATGTAATACTTAGAAAAAATTTGTGATCACCTTGAATTCATAACCTGACAAACGTCTCTTATAAGAGTAAGTTCACACATTCAACAAATATTTATTGAGTGCCTGCCAGATAAAAAGCATAGTGTTAGGTGCTATGGTTGATACAAAGATAAAGAAGACAAAAACAAGAAATGTATAATCCAGTAAGAACAAACTGCATAAAATTAATGCCTGTGATAGGAATCTTAAATAGGGGAAAAAAAACTCTAAGTTTTCAGTCAGGATTCAGGCTTCCACATTAATTAGGTTTTTCATTATACCTCATGGCATTATAGCTTACTATAGATAGCAAACTCTATAAACTTCAGGATAAGAAGGAAAAAAATTGCTGCTTGAAATATTTATTGCTAGTAGAATTAGGAAAAACAGAACCTCTCAGAGCTTAGCCTCCTCTAAGTACCATGAGCAGCCTTTGCTCTCCCCATTCCATATCCTATGACCAAAGTTTAAATTTTTTTAAAAATAGTTCTTCCTTTCCTGGTAAATTTACTTTTATAGCACTAATATGCACAAACACACATGCAAAAATATTATTTACCAAAAAAAAAAAACTTGGAGGAGGGGAGAAAAACTCTTAAATGAAACACATTAGTCATGGAGGAGAATGACCTAAGATCTTACCTAATCATCATTTCCTGTTTTACTTTTTTGCAGAATTTATTGCTCAGGTTTAAGATTCCACAAAATCCTACATTCATCCAAAGATTGTAAAAACAAAGGATCTCATCATTTTGTTTGAAACCATATTGTAACTTCATATTATTTTTTCCCATTCCTAGTGATTACACTAAATTCCTCATTGAGAGTTAAAGCGTGCATGAACTTGGCAATAACTTTCTCTGGATCCACAGATCTGGAAGACTTCCTAAAAAGGCCTTCTTCAATACTTTAAAAGATCTGTGACTTCTTAATATTGAGCACTGAGGCCAGCAGAGTGTATCTGCTCTTGCATTTTTCTATGTATTTTTCATTCTAGGAAATTCAGCCAGAACCTGGTTGCTCAGCTTTGGTATTTCGTGAAATGTGTTTATTTTGGCCTGTCTGCCTACCAGATTCGCTGTGGCTATCCAACGCGGGTACTGGGAAACTTCCTCACCAAAAGTTACAATTATGTCAACCTCTTCTTATTTCAAGGGTAAGTGTTCTCAATCTTAATCTCAACTTCTTCAGAGAAGAGGTTTTCAGGTAAACAGCCCTATTGGGGGATGTGGGCAGGAGCTCAGTACATAATGATTTTATGATTTTAGAGAAGATATGGAAAATTAGGTATTTATTTTGTTTTATTTTTATACTTAAATTTATCAGTGATCTTATCAGTGTGAGTACTACTTCCACTGGTACAGTTCACAAACCATCTATGCTTGTCCTGTATAATCTGTGGCCATGAAATTCTGTAAATTCTCTATGAAGGATAAATAAGTAACCAATAAAACCTATTGGAGATGTTCTTATCTATGTTGAGTTGAATGTAAGTATATTATCTTAATAAAATCCCCATCTTGTTATTTGCCTTAAGGCCCAGATTCGGAGGAGCAGAATTAGGTATACTTCAAGGGAGTGTAGAAATGTGACTCAATCATCTCTTCTCCTCTTATGTAATACAATTCTTTTGGCATCCACTACTGAGGAGCAGTTAAAATCCTTTCATATTAAATACACTGTGCCTACATATCTCTCTAGCTATAATTTAGATCCTTGGGGAGGCACATTTCCAAAGATATCATTCAATGCTATTTTTTTCACTCCCCAAAGTTACTTCTTCAAAATACTTTTTCTTTAGTTGATGTGTTCTATGGAAAATCTGAAAAATAAGAAATCTATAAGAATGGTATGACCCAAGGCTCTTTTTAAACAGAAACTGATCATTTATCATGAAAGATATGGGATAATGCCAATTTAATGACTAACAAGTCAAGGCAAGAGAAGACACCTTGTTTAAAGCTCATTAATGTCAATTAAGGATCTCCAATCCATATTATTCCCTTCTAGCACTGGGAAGGATCTGGCTCAATGACTGCCAAATGTTGTATGATGAACAATTAGTAGTACATGTGGTTTTTTTTTTAAATAGTTCTTTGCTACAGATCTCTAGTGATCAATATGTTGTAGAATGGCCCCTGTTGAATAGTTGTGTTTCTTATTACCATCCCCAGTCTGGTTCAGGAAACATTTAATCCCTTAACCTTCATTGAGGCTCTCTGGCAAGGTCCCCTTTTATCATCAACAAATGCTTGACTTGCTATATTCAGCTCCTGATGATGCTTCCTGAACACTGAGCAACTTAGTTTAAATACATTTTTTGTCCACATCTCTATTGACTACTCTGTTCTGATTCATCACGTAACAAATTCAACCAATCTGAATAGCATAAATGAACTTATCCATAAACAAGTGAATTGATATCAAATTCTTGGCTAAAGGAGAAATCTTTGGTTATTAAAATGATTTGAAGAAGGTCTATGGAGGTTCTTTCTGACTCCAAAGATATGTAAGTCTGTGGAAGGCTCATGGAAAATGATAACCTCGTACCAAACTTTAATAGGATCTTTAAGACAAAAGAATGATCATTTCCTGAACTTTATACCGCATGAAATCTCATTTGCTTTGGTTTAGGTTATCCTGGAGTAAGGTTTGAAATTCCAAGGAGCTGCTTAAGCTCCTAAATTACAATAAACCATATAGGAGATTTTTAATCTCTATCTCTCTAATGAAATACGACTCTTTGTCAGGTTCCGCCTGGTTCCATTCTTGACTGAATTGAGAGCTGTGATGGACTGGGTGTGGACAGATACCACTCTGAGCCTTTCCAGCTGGATCTGTGTAGAAGACATTTACGCTCACATATTTATTCTGAAGTGCTGGAGGGAGTCTGAAAAAGTAAGAAATCTATAAGGATGGCATGATCCCAGATTCTTCTTAAACAGAAATGGACTGTTTATCATGAAAGATACGGAATACTGCCAATTTAATGGCTAACTTAAGTCAGGGCAAGAGGAGACAACTAGTATTAAAGCTTGTTAATGTCCCATTGGTGTCATTTAAGGGTCTCTAATCCATATGAATTGGGAATTCTAAACTGATTCTGTATTACTTTTGTCAGAAATAGCCTCCAGATGCTTGATGGCTTTGCCAATTCTGTGCTGAATTTTTTAAAGGGCGTAATAGATTCTTATAGGAGGGGAAAATGGTGGAACAGTCTTCAAAATGGTGCATTTGGGAGAGGGAGGGAATGCTGTGCAGGAAAATTAGATCCAACAGCTACTTTATGAGCCTCTTTTACTAATCCACTCTTCGATGTGGGACAATTTTTTAACCTCCTAGATGGTTCGTAGCAACTGTATACATTGATAGAACTACAATAACTATACATATATTGGTATGGTAAATATGGGCAGTTGCTAATTTTTGTGTGTGATGAATATATGATCTCAGTAAAGTAGATAGTTACCATCACAGTCTTCCAGTCCTGTGTGACCTTTGTCCATGCCCTATCATAAATCCTCCGTGATAAGTCCAGCCAATGTACTTGTTATCTTCTAGATTACAGACCAAAAATTAATGAAGGTCTTTTGCTAAATATCTAATTTTCAGTCTGATTTTATTTTTAAAAAGAAAGGTATGGAAATGGAGACTGACCAGTGTCTGCAACAATAATACCAAATATAATAAGCTGTACAATGTCTCTGGGTCTCATCCTGGTGAGAAAAAGCTAAACAGAACTCTAGCCCTACCTCTGACCCTTATTACTATTAGTTTTGTACTCTTTGAGGATAGGGATTGTTTCTGTTTTGTCTTTGCATCCCTAGGACCTGGCATAGCACCTGATACATAATGGTACTTAGTAAATGCTTATTGATTAGTTGATGGCTTATACAGTTATCACAATGGTAGAAATATTAGATTTTCAGTTTCATGATTTTGTAAATCCTTGTGTCACTTATTCTTTTATTTATAACGAATAGGGTAAAAAGAGGGATAGAAAGTGTTATGCCCAATCAACAACTTCTAATTTCTAGGGAAGTAACAAACAAAGGGTTCATTTGAGTCTGACAGATTGTAGGGACTTTAAATCCCTCTTGTGTGTGTATCTACACATGCACACACACACTCACACACACACACACACCTTACTCTTTTAAGGCTATATATCTGTGAATTAGCCCCACTTAAAGTTGGTTACCAATTTGAATTAGGGCAATTTCTTTGAGTTCACAGAATTTTCTTATAATAAAAAAGAGAATTGACCAAATTCTCCCACCATTTTCATTCCTGTGTTTACCAGAAAATGAGTGATTAAATGGTAAATAGGAAAAGAAAAGAAAAATCTACACATGATACTTACATATTAAAATTAAATATAATGAAGGTATTCTATACAGTCAACCTTAGGGTAGGAGATGGGAGGTGGTGAAAATTACCAAGTTAGAATACAGTGCAATTCAGGAGGGAAAAAAGAAAAACACACTAGTAACAACAATGGTATCCTAGATTTTCCCTTTTCACATGGGAAAAGTCCCATCTCTGATGTGTTAAGGGTGCTCTTTTGCTTCTGAGGGCAGTGATCAGTAAGGCTAGCAAGGTACTATCTATTATTCCTACTCCAAATTCAGCTCTTTGGAATCTTGTAGTAATTGATTAAATAACATGATAGGATTAGAATGCCCTTTTTTCCTATTATTACTCAAGGTCCATAATAATGGGACCCAAAAGTCTTTTATTAATGATCCCAGGTGCTATGGAGCTGTTATGGCTTAGGTGTATACAACCATGAATTCACATGTGTGGATTGTTCCTTTTTTAACTGGTCTTATGTGCTGCAAAGCAAAAAGAATAAAAACTCCAAAAGCAATTAAAACCACTTAGGTATATAGGATAATAAAGAATTAGTATAGCCACAATATTTCCAGGGAGTTATTTCTAACACTCAATTTCCTAGCCAACACTTAGAAAATAGCCTTGGACTGTTTTCTCAAGTGTAAGGAGAGAATATTTTCCAGATTACTGCTTACAGTTGTCCCTTGGGATTTTACTTATGAATGTTATGGAAGCAACGAACTTCTCATACTCATGGATGATGATATCATATTAAGGAAATGGGGCTTTGTTTATTAATATAGATGGATATGAATGTGTATGCATATAGACATTCTCTAGCAAGCAATATCAATTCATTTATCTTCTCAAAGGAAGGCTGACACTTAGAAGTTAAAAAAATTCTAAGGCCCTATGTGGCCTCGAAGCTGCAGGTTCCCCACTCCTGGCTGGACGGTCCTAAGAGTGTGGCTATAAATTTATTTCTTTGTAGGTAAAGGAAATTACTGACAATTTCTCATCAGAAATGAAATTCATGCTTATTTGCCCACATGTGTTGTTATTGTTATTGTTGTTGTTTATCCTTCATTTTCAAAGAAGACCAAAGACATCATGGGATGATGTCTTGACTAGCACATGAATTGGATTTAAGTGAGGCAGAGCCATTATGGAACTATGTCAATATAAGGCAGCTAGGTGGTGTAGTCAATACAGCATGAAGCCTGGAACTAGGAAGACCTGATTCAAGACATGATTCAGACATTTTTTTAGCTGTGTGACCGTAGGCATATCACAATCTCTATTTGCCTCACTTTCCTCATCTGTAAAATGGGGATAATAGTAATACCTACCTCCCAGGATTGTTATGAGCATCAAATGAGATAATATTTGTAAAGTAAAGCACTTAGCACAGTGCCTGGCACATAGTAAGTACCATGTAAATGTTAGCCATTATTATATAAGCTCCAGGGTGTGTCTGTGGGGCCTGACAACAGGACAGATAGTCTTAACTGTTTGAATAGTGATTTCTTTGAGATCTATTTGGCTGAAACTTCACTTGCCCTCTGACACATCTCTCCTCTTTTGGGATCTGAAGCTAGTTACTTTTGGTTCCCTATAAATCCCTATGACACCAGTGAGGTCAGTTGCCCTTCTCATGTGCCTTTTTTCTCATCCATCAAGACATTTCAAAACTAGGATCTCTGCAGCCCTCCCTCAAAATCAAATCACGTAATATATGTAAAGCATTTTGTAAGAATAAAAAACTATATGGCTTTTTCTATTATTGTTTTATCATAATAAATCACTTCAAATTATCACCATAATTTTATTTTTACTAGCAAGAAGTTAATCAGATGTCTAAAAGTTTGCAACTGTATATTTCATAGAAGAGTTGAAGGGACCTCCAGGACCATCTAATACAACTTGTACCCAAAGTATTAATCCTACCTACAGTGCTACAATTATTGAATAGAATCCTAGAACCTAGAAGTGGAAGGGACCCTAGACATTATCTAATCCCATCTCCTCATTTTATAGAAGGGTAAACTGAAATCCAGACATGTTAAATGACTTTACCAAGGTCATACAGGGTAGCACAACTGGAATTGATACTGAGATGCTCTGACACCAGATCAAAGGTTCTTCCCATTTTGTTCTATATTCCAAGTCCTTTCAACCATTCTCTTTAAATGGCTTATGGTAGAACTTTCTTATCAGGAATTTCCTCCATAGATATAAAATATTATAGTATGTCTTTATATAATATTTAATTAATATAACATATTAACATAATGTTTGTATATAATAAATATATCAATAAAAGTCTTATTTTTACATATTTACTTATATATTTTAATATTACATTATATTTTCTGTATTTTATCTTAATGTTTAAATTAATAATTTATTTAATTTGTTTTATTCATTTTCATTTATTTTAAACTATTAATTAATTTAATTTAATGTTTAATTTAGTGTTTATATATTTATGTAATTATATTCATATATTTGTATATACATTTATATTTATATTTATCCATGAATACACATGCCTTTTCTGGTTACATAAAGTTGGGGAGATTAGAAGCTCAAATGAGATGAGAGTAAGCATAAATCAATTAAGTTATGAATTATTATTGGGACTTTTCATACACTTGACATAAATTAGGTTGAATCCAGACTGAGGAATAACCACAGAAAACAATATCAACAATATTGACTTTAAAACTTCCATGAAGCAGTATGTGATCTGAAATCTTAATCTGCTCCTTTCTGCCATCCCCCACATGCCTTTTACTCAGTATTTACTAGGCATACTAGTATAACCTTTAAAGGAAACATCCACTAGAAACCCACTTTCAAAATCCCTAGAGTAGGAAGAAATCTCACCACTATCCAGTTCCTGTTTAATAAGCCAGACAAATGTTCTCCACTTCCACTTCTCAGAGTAACTATTCCCAACTTCTATCAATCAGCAAGGTGAATCTGCCCCAAGACACCTAAGTTAGCTAGCTACTCCAAGCAACATAGTTAGGTACTGTCTAACATTTTCTGCAGGTGTCTGGCATGTCTGTCATCATCCCTGCCAGTCAGACTTCCAGCACTACCTTGGCAGCTTGCACACTGCCAGCTCCAGTTCATGCATGCCCAAGAGTCAGAGTCTCTATAGGTAGAGTGAAAATCTGACCTTTAAAATCTTGATCAGAATTATGACCTACCATAACCCTGACAGTTGAATTTTCATATTAGCCTAGTTGCCTTCCATCTCCTTTGGACATAACCAAACATAAACAGTTTTGCAGTTTGCAAAAGGCTTCTACAACTAAGTGCTAACACCTATTTCATATTACTCTCTTTTCAAACTATGTTCCAACAAAATTGAATGACTAGCTTGAATTAACTCATTCAAGAAACATTGTTAAGTACCCACTAGGTTCAAGTAGCCACTTTGTTAGACACCAGGGATACCAACAGACCTCCTTCTCAAAGAGTTTACATTGTAACTGGAGAAAAAAAGCGTATATATCTCTCTAACTGTATCTGTACACACACACACACACACACACACACACACAAAACCCTATGATTCACAGAACTGTGAAATAAGGATGTCAAAGTTCTGTATGAGATACTTGAGGAAAGAGAAATCATTTTCATAACATAGTATTAAAGAAAGCTTCATGAAGTAACAGGCACCTTGGTTGAATTTATTTAGCTTAATTTTTTTTTAATTTATGGAATAAAACAAGCAGTTCCACAACATAGTATAATAAAAAAGATCATTGCACATGAAACTGCAAAATCTATTATGTACAACTTGCTATTCCTTTTAAATATATAATAAAGTTATCATGTAAGTTTCTTTTTTTTTTCTTCCCTCTCCCCCACCCTAGATATGGCTACCATTAGACACAGAAAGGGGTGTGTGTGTGTGTGTGTGTGTGTGTGTCACATGCATATACCTGAATATGTGTATGTATATATATATACATAATATATATACAATAGGTATATATATATACACTGTATACATAGTGTATATACAATGTTTCTACACTATGTACATATATGTGTGATATATATACATGAATATATACATACACATGTAAAATTATTCTATACATAGTAACAGCAATATTGTTTTAAGAATGACTTGAAGCAAACAAGTCATTTTTACTATTATTAATACCTAAATTAATTATAAAAGACATATAAAGGAAAACACTGTCTGCATAGAGAGAAAGAACTGGGTTGAATCTTTAAAGGAGGGTATAAACATCTACAGATAGAGATGGGAGCAATATAATCTAGCTATGTGAAATGCCATGAACAAGGGTACAAAGATAGGAAAGGAAAGAGTGAGAGAGAGTAGTCCAGTTTGGGTTTAACATAAAGTATACAAGGGTGAGTAGGTAGTGAGAGATAAGGATGGACAAATGGATCGAGCATGTTCCTAAGGATTATCTATGGAACAGCTAATTGTACATCACTGGGCTATTAGGAAAATACTTTTAAAATCTTAACACTAGAGAGATGTCAATTGTTATCATTTTATTCCATTGGGGCAACTGGGTGGTATTACTAGACTTGGAGTCAGAAAGACCTGAATTCAAGCCCTTCCTTAGATACCTACTGGCTGTGTGACCCTAGGCAAATCAGAGACTTCTCTTAGTCTTTTTTCCCATCTATAAAACAAGGATAATAATAGCACCTACCTACAAGGGTTTCTGCCAGGATGAAATAGCATAACATTTGTAAAGGGCTTTGTAAACCTTAAAGCACTATATAAATGCTACTACTACTTTGTTGTTGTTGTTATTTAGTCCTTCAGTCATGTCTGACTCTTCATGACCTCATGGACCATATTATCCAATTGGCAAAGATACTGCAGTTGTTTGCCATGTCCTTCTGCAGTGGATTAAGGTAAACACATTAAGTGACTTGCCCAGGGTCACACATGTAGTAAGTGTCTGAGGCCCATTTTGAACAATGGTCTTCCTGACTCCAGGCCCAGCACTCTACCTAGTGAGCCATCTAGTTGGCCCTGCTGCTGCTGCTGCTGCTGCTGCTGCTGCTATTACTACTACTACTACAACTACTTATCATCATCATCATCATCATCATTATTCTTTTTACCTCAGGCTTGATTAGGCTCAAATGACTAAGAAGCCTTTTATCTTGCTGATTGCCTACCTGAGTCATTATCCAGTCATCTTAAAACACCAGGCTCAGGACAATGAACCTAATTCACTATACTATTGGGCTTTATAAACAGATAGCTAAATTTAATAAAGTACTATATCTCCATTCTTGTTAAACAGCATGAACACCATTTTCATTTTGCCCCATGACTAGAAATAGAGTTGAAGCTTTCAAATCCATAGTTAAAAAATAAAAAGTATGTATGGGAGGAGGGGATAAGGGAGGAAATGTCCTTATTTCTAGATATTCATCTACCTGAGGTAGAGTGATCTCTTCTGAAGACTTACACCTAGCCAGAAGAGGTCTGATGCACCAGAAAATTTTGCCCATTCTACGTCTCTATGGGTCCGTTATTACCAAACAAAATCCTGTAAAACAGTCTTGATCGGCAGCTAGAAGTTGGGGATCTCTATTCAAAGGACAGTCCTATTTCCAACATAGTTATTTTCACAAGCTTTGTACTTGTCACCTCTGGCAGACCACTTACCTTGTTGATGTATTTCTCTTACAGAGATACCCCCAGCCTCGAGGACAGAAGAAAAAGAAGGTTGTGAAGTATGGCATGGGAGGCATGATCATTGTCCTGTTGATTTGTATTGTCTGGTTCCCCCTCCTTTTCATGTCTCTGATCAAATCTGTTGCTGGAGTCATCAACCAGCCCCTGGATGTCTCCGTCAAGATAACTCTGGGAGGTTATCAGGTAACTGTCCAGTTGTTATAGCAATAACAACTACATCCTGAACTTCTGTTTCATATTATTCCTCTGAATTTTACCCTGGGATGATGAGTCCAATTCACTTTTCACCCATGAACTAATCCAAGGACTTTGAGATGTTTATTTCATGCCTCTGTTATCTTATTTAACTTTGGTTTGTCAATATAGCTGTGTCCCAATGAACATGAACATTATTTAAATGCTCACCTCATATTTCTACTGGGCAGGGCAAATTTAAATACATGCAACTGCTTCTGAGGATTCATTGTACATACTTATTGGAATCTAGCTATATTTGATGCCAAATGAGGTGCTGAGGAGAGTAGGATAGAACTCAGACTCTGTAGGGAGATGAGAGGAAAAGGGGACAGGAATAAGCATTTAGCACCAACTATGTCCTAGGTACGGTGCTAAGTGCTTTACAATTGTTGTCTCACTTGATCTTCATAACAGCCCTGGGAAACTGTTGTTATTATAATTCCCATTTTACTGATGAGGAAACTGAGGCAGCCAGTTAAGTAGCTTGCCCAAGATCACACAACTAAAAAGTACCCGAGACAACATTTTAACTCAGGGCTTCCTGACTCCAAAGAGTCATGAGACCCATGAGAGTAAAGGAATCCCTTCTAGAAATACCCGAGATGTTTATTAGAGTGGATAGTCCCAAAGATGTTAGAGCATTTGATTGCTTTTCTTTTCACATTACCATAATGAAAAGTAAGTGGAGGCTAACGGTCTCATGCCCTTTTTTGTCTTGTAGCCTATTTTCACAATGAGTGCTCAACAGAGCCAGCTGAAACTTATGGAGCCAACTTTGTTCAAAGCATTTCTAAGGAATTATTCAACAAATACTGTAAGTAAATGCATATATCAATTCCCTATTTAAAATCCAACATCTAAATGACCATAAAAGGAGCTAATGATATTTGTCAATGTTATAGAAGACTTAAGGTGGGAATGCTAAGGGAACAGAGCATGAATAAAATATGGATCCTTGATAGGCAGTCTTCTGGCTTTAGAAGTAAGGCCTATGTGGTCCAAGTTTATGCTATTTAGATCACCAAACATTTATTACTTGTGCCTACTATGTGTTAGGCACTGTGCTAGATGCCAAGAATATAGATACAAAGTTGAGATAGGTCCTGCCCATTCACATGAAATGTAATTGAGCAAAACAGTAAGAGAACAGTGCTTTTAAATGCTGTAATTTGGTAACTGGTAAATACCATAAAGTCATTAGTGTCATAAAGAACTGCTAGCATCAGCTGTAAGAAATCCATGGTCAGAAAAGTGATGAAACACTCTAGATAAGCACTATTTTCTGAGCTGGCCTGATGGACAAGATGATGTGGGCTGGGATTCAGATTCCAGTGAATGTAAGAATTGACTCTACGGGAGAAATTCACAGTTGCACAGTGAAACAAGGTTCATTTTAATGACAGACAGGAATCTGGGGAAATTAACCACTCCTTCTCTGATGAGTATAGTTGGTTGGGCTTTGATCAATGACAGCCGCATCAGCCATATAGCTCACTGCGGCCCCAGTTTCTGGATTGCAGAGTATATGGCAGGCCTTATCAGTCTTCGGTCAGAAAATTTAAAAGCAGCCCTCAGTCTTGCATGGTTTCTTCTATGTCTGCAGTTATGAATATGTTACAGTTGGGACAGACCACTTTTCTAAAAGAACACAAAGCCTCTTCCCCACCAAGGAGGATGTTTTTGTGTCCTTCTGGGTCTAGGTATTGATAAAACTGGAAATTTTATTGAAACTGTTTCCCATAGAGAAGAAAAGTATAGCCAAATTTGTGATCTAGGGACTTGAATTCTGTTTTAAGATAAAATCCTCCCTAGCTTGACCTTGTCCAAGGCAACTAGAATAAAGGGAAGGCAAGATTTAGGGATGTCGATTCCTAAGAAACTTAAACAGAAAAAACAAAACTTAATATGTGGCTACCTTATCACTACAGAGAGATATGGAGTATGATGGGAATAGGATCCCAGAAATAGTGAATGACTACCATATTGATAATCATGGAGTTAATCGTACTGCTATACTACACATTTTCTTAAGAAGCTTTTGTAATTATATACAAAAACATTCAGAGAAGGATTGTTTTCCATACTCTTTGAGTGGTTCAATGTTCTATCTGATTGTGCTTACAGAATGCTATGCAATTTCTGGAAAATTATCAAAGAGAAGACATAACAATAGTTGAACTGGAAGGAAATTCAAATTCTTTGTGGACCATCAGCCCTCCCAGTAAGCTGAAAATGATAAAAGAACTCAAGGATTTTGATAATAGCTTCTCTCTTGTTTTTTCATGGAGTATTCAGAGGTAGTTACTATATTTCCTTACCTAATTTCCCCTTTTTTCCCTCAGGGGGAAAAGATGGAGGTGGGGTGGGATATGGGAGGAAAAGAATTCTATTAACAGTTGGATCATAATCCACTGTCTCAGCAACTCATTCATTTTTTAAGATCAAAATCCTCATTTGACAACAGAGATTTATGCAGAGCAGGGGTTCTTAGCCTAAGATCCATGAACGTGTTTTCTTTTTATATTTTGATAACTGTATTTAAATGGAATTAATTTTCTAACAATCTAATATATTTTATTTTTTACTTAAAAACATCATTGTGAGAAAGCTTTCATAAGCTTCACCTACTGGTCAAAGGAGTCCATGATACAAAAAAACAAAACAACAAAACAACAACTTAGAAATTCTGACCTAGAGTTACAAAAACATCAGTAGCAAATTTATTATCTAGACTTTCTGACTATTCTCCTCTCCACTAGATATTTTTCCTTGAATACTTGAAAATGCCATTATATAGAAATACTAAATATGAGTTTGTGAACACGAGAAAGGGGAAAATGGAAGATGACTTACAAAATAAATAAAAAGTATATTTCCCTTTCCTTTTCCTTTTCAAGTTTCAGGTTCAGTGTTTAAAGCATCTTTGATCCACAGAAAGAACCTTGTAGGTAGATAATGCCGTTTCAGCTCATCATTTAGCTCTCCTGTAATTGGCAGCCTTAGAAATTCTAGACCAATAGCCCAAGAGAAATAGGAGGGAAACAAATAGAAAATGATATTAGAAGGAGTTAGGCATCTGGGTGACATGACTAAAGGAGAAAATGTTGACTTATACCTTTTCACTCCTTACCTGAGTCAATGATGAGCAGTTGGGAGCTCCTTGATTGAATTCTTTTTCTGCTTTGGCTGGTAAGAAGTAGATTTCCTAGAGAAGCCTCTGCTAGAAGCTACAGTTGTTGTCTCAAAACAAACAAACAAAAAAAGAAGCAATAGTTGAGAGCAAAAAAGAGGAAGAGAATTATATGAATAAAACATATCTCTCATTTTTTTCTTAAATGTATAAGGGGAGGGAGAATAAAGTACATATGATAATTTCTGTAAAAATTTACTAAGGTAACCTCTTAACATATTCTACACTGAGTTATTCTTTTATTTGCCCCATTCCCTGAGTTAGCCAAACCTAGAAAGTCAAGAAATGAATTTTTAAGGAGTACATGACATGAGTATTTTGGGAATGATTTAGAGGGCGAAGTCATAAGTACAAAAGAATGATATTGCCATTGGTACCATAATGCATCAAGCATGCAAGGTGAACACATAGAAAAACAATGGGTCACTACTCTGAGGCCTCTCATAACTTTCAAAGGCAACTTCTTTAGACTTTATTTTGGAACAGCTTCAAACATTGTTCTAAGGACAATAAAAATCTGTTATCTGAAAATCAGGCTAGCTAACTACAAAGGAGCTCTGCTGCTAGTAGGCTAGACACAGGCAATACGTTCTTTAACCTTGACAACACCTAAGATGAAAAAAATTAAAAGATGGCCCTCAGTCTTGCATAGTTCCTTCCATGTCTGCAGAGATGAAGTAGTAGAAAAGGGGAAAAAGTAATAATATCTATAAATATTAATTTATGAAGTTAAGTCCTTGTATAGTTGCTGAGTTGACATAGTTTTAGAACAACTGAACCATTTCAACACTGATATACTCTCACAATTAATAAAATTAGATGACATAAGCAAGTTACAGCTAAATGAGTAAGTGACTCACAGTTTCTCCAAGTAGATGCAAATAAAGAAGTTAGCAGAGTTGGTTTCATCATATGCCTTAAAGCAACAGGACTGATGATTTCATAGAACACTTTATCACCTTTGCAATGTTCATGATAAACACACACAAAAGACCGTCTTAAAGATAATTGCAACTTAGTGCCATTATTTATTGCACAAAGTGAAGAATTAGAGAAATTCTGTGGATACCTTGATAAGATCTTCCGGTCAAATGAATATATAAGTTGGTGATTGTGGATTTTAGTGCAAACATCAGCTTACTGGAAGATGATAAAGAATGTTAGAAAACAACATTCAGAATTAGAAAACAAAAGAGACCAAATGCTTATAAACTGCTTACGTTAATATAGCTTGAATATTTCCTTCAAAAATAATATTTGAAGGTGCTAAACATGAAGAGTACCAAACAACATCATAAAAAAGGAAATTGACTACTTAATGATAGACAGGAAATGACTGCTTACTACAATGTGAATAATTTCCATATCAGCTGTTTATTATGATCAACTAGTTACAACAAACATAAAAATCAACATAAAACTAGAAGAAATTATAAAGATGATAAGAAGATATGGTACATAATGATTATGGCTTCAACCTGATCTATTCAAAAAAACTATTGATGCCAAAAATGGGAAATGTATAAAGAAAGACATCAGTATAAACTATCATCATTGCTTCCAGAAATTTGATCACTATAAAGCAGTCACTGCAATGAGGAATCCAAAGGTACCTAGAAACTGAACACATACATGCAAAAAGGCATGACATTTAGGGCAACATAATTTTAGAATTTAAAGTTATCTGCAGTTATACAGGAAGAGAGTTAATTATAAGTATAAAATTATAAAGAGCAGTAGAGGGGAAATGACTATGCAGAAAGTCAAGAATGAAACTCAATTAAACTATCCCAAGATAACTGTCAATAGAACAAAAACTCCTTGAAAGAAGGAACTATTTCTCAGATTTTCTTCGTGTATCTAGCACCTAATATAGATAATAGAGAAGTTTATAAAAGGCACAGTTTTGCAGGGTAGGGGAAAGCTAATGAGTACTCTTTTGGACATGTTGAGTTTGACTTGCCTATGGGACATCTAGTTAGGAAAAAAAAAATCCAGTGAACAGTTGGTGATTTTAGAACTGGAGCTCAAGAGAGATAAGGAATGAATTTGCTAGTCATCTACATAAAGATAGTAATTTAACCCATGGGAACTGATGAGATTACAGAGGAAGAGGGAGAGGGAGAGAGAGAGAGAGAGGGGGAGAGAGAGGGAGAGGGAGAGAGAGAGAGAGAGAGAGAGATTGAAGATTGAAAAAAGCTATTAAGAAATCGCAGTTAAGAAATCATTGGTAACCTTGCAGAGAGGAGTTTCAGTGGAATGGTGTGGCTGAACACCAGAGTGCAAAGGGTTAAGCAGTGAGAAGAGAAAGCATAGGAGAGAAAGGGAGAAGAAAAAGTGTAGATGAGGAGTATACATAGTGTTTTCTGAAGTTTAGCAGCGAAAAGGAGGAAACAAGTATAGGATGATAGCTTCTTATTTTATTAATCATAGTGGCTCACCAGGTGATAATTACACAACGCATAGTAGTAGAGAGAGTGGGGCTATCATTCTCTACTCACCTATGCATTCTTGTTCCAACTCCCTCACTATCCTGACCACATGCAAGCCTAATCTTATCACTCATCCCTTCTCTTCCTCTTTGAAGCTTAAGTCTGGCCCTAGGTGGGGGAAGAAAAAATGGCAGAACTCTTCTATCTATATGATAACAAGAGTCAGGGCTTACTTCATAACCAGACCCAGGTGGACCAGATGTCTTATCCAGTGGCCCCCCACATCTACATGGGGAGGGAGAAGCAGGAGGGTAGTAGCGACATTTTGTGGGGCTAAGATTTTATGGCAGTTAATATGGATGGCAATAAGATGACCTTTTCCACCCCATGTTATTCATGGTCAAGTGCTCAGGGTACCCATGCTCCAAGGATCCTCCCAAACTGCTTCTCATTGGAGAAGAAGGGAAAGAAATGTCGCTGCTCTGCTTTAAAGCTTGACACTTTCCATTCAAAGATGAGGAGTCAATCCCTATCTCATTTCTACACCTCCTTCTCAATTTTGACTTAGGTGTAAAACATGCAGAGTAATTAAGGTTTGAACAATGGTCAGGGACCATGGTCCTTGGTGGAGAAAAGTGAGCAGCATTCACTGGAAGGTTCCTGAATGTTGATGGTCCTACCCCTCTCTTTCACCTTTTTTTTTTTTTTGGAGAATGTATGTCTCACAGCCTTGATAACTAATTAAAAAGATTACTAAATACCTGTTGTAGATAACACACTATCACTATGTTCTTAGAAAAATAAAAAATGTCATGTCCTTACCTTCATGAAGCTTATAATTGGGTGGGATATACCTTAAAGACATCAACATAGCACTCGAACTCTCTGTTCTCTCTCATTATAGCTGCATGTCCAGCCCACCTTCTCTTCTAGTCAGGCATGTCCTTGATGGTGTTGACCCCTGAAATAAATGAAGGTGTTTTTGTTAACTAATTTTAAAAATCCACCCTCTAAAAATTGTTGGATCAAAAACAATTTTTAAAAATCCTATATCTGACTATCTTCGTGCTGACTGAGCTACAGGAAAATTTAGTGGAGGAACATAACAGTAACAAGGTCTTTCAATCACTCAATATTATTTTCCTCATCTGTAGAACTACTCTAAATGTGTTGTGATCTACTTGGATTTTTTTTTTTAGCTAAGTGAAAGAGAGAAAAATTAGAAGAAAAGGACATTGCCAGACAAATATGGTAGAGTCCAATGCAAATTTGGTGAACTGAGTAGGATTGATAAAGATATGTTTTGTTTTTGTTTTTTTAATTGTCTGCAAGGCTACTTGATATTTACACTTACTTTTTATTTGTTTTTGTTTTCATAGAAACCTAAGTCTGGGTGCAAAATCAGAAATAGCATCAGATAAGCTTTCTTTTAACCTTGAAAATGAGACCAGAATTTCTATCGCAAACATGATGTCTGACTCTAAAACTACAGCGACACCAGCGTAAGAACACTTTTATTTGTAATGCATTTTTAAAATATATATGTGTGTGTACGGGTAAATATATATATACACATATACATATATACATACATGTATGTATATATGCATGTGTGTATGTGTGTATATATATATATGTATATGTATATATACATTATATATAATAGTCTTTCCAGCAAGTAGGTGGACTCTGAGTTGTGGGGATTTGGTAAAGGCAGAAATAAAGTGAAATTCATTCACAACTTCTAACCAAAGCAGACCAGATTCTCAGCTTGCTATGCTGCTGACCTTATCGTACCATTTTTTCTCTCCTGTTCAAAGGAAGTATTTTTCTCCCATCTATTATAAATGTTTTAGGAACAGGGGTCACAATGGCTTATTCCTTAGAAATGCTTAGTAATAAAGAGCATCAATGGTTGTAATTCTCTTGATTCATTAATACAAAGCCTCTAAGTTAGAAAACATTAGAAAACAGCCTGATTCTGCCAGTGAAGGTGAGGTTCAAATGACCAAAAGGGACGTAAAGAGGTCCTGTAGGCCAGAGGTGAGGGAAACACTTACAGTGCTGCCCAAACCAGATTAAAATATAATTGGGAAATATTTAACAAAATAAATAAATATACAATAAAGCATAGATAATATTACATTTTAAAACTAAGTCAATATGAAGCCCATGGGGATCATTATATACAGCTTTGTGGCCCCTGTTTCTATTTTGTTTTATGCTGATATAGGCCATACCTTACTGTCTTGTTAGTCATGACAACATATCATCTATCCTACCCAGGACCAAAGGATTATCAGGGAATTGTATTTCTATTCGCACTTGAAATTTTAAAATTAGCTTATCTACACAATTTATTTGAATTTCTGTCTGGAATTAGTTGGCTTAGTAACACTTAGCAGCTATAGAATCCATGGGAATATCAACCTATCAATGATGATTTCTATTGAGGGCATGGATGTGTGAACTTCCTTCATCTTCTGACTAGCCTCTTTTAGGTGGAATAAAGGCTAAACATTACCTCCTTTTTTGTATAGGACTATAAAAGGGATATATCCATATTACCTCAAAGCTCCTAGTGATGCCAATACAAAACCCATAAAGCAGCTTTTAAAAGGTAAGTATCACTTACATGAGATTTTCACAAGTTGTGCCGATATGGTATTTGTTTTACAACTTCGGTACTTAAGTGTTCCTAGCCTCTCTCTGACTCTCTTTCCCAGTAATTTTCATTTATCTGGCACATAGCCTTCATCTTTTTCTCAAGAATGGAAAGCCTTGACTGCCTAACCTCTACAAATCAGAAGGATAAGTTCACCCACCCTTGAAATACTCAAGTCTCGTTTCCTTTCTCCTATTGGCTCTCTCAGGCCAGTGATTGACTTACTCCACACATAATGGCTTAAATTATTGATTTTATCATCTCTTTACCAATTCCCCTTGGTGTCACCTAACAGTTGGATTGGATTTTATTTTATTTTATTTCATATAGTAACTACTTTATACAGATCTTAGAGTGGCCATATATCCCTTACAATAGAGAATAAAATTAACTAGCTACATCATAGGGATTTTTGATGATGGAGGGTCATAGTCCATTCCACCACCAGCCCCCCCCCCCCAAAAAAAAATCCCATGGTATGCCTAGGAATTTTTTTCATAATAATTGCTCATTTACTTGAATGAAGTTCACTTATACCAAATCATGATCATCTCCACCACCATCAGCATAACCACCACCAAATTTGAATGACCTCATACATAGTACTTTGTGAAGCAAGGCAAAGATCTATATGGTCCTTTAACTTCATGGACTTTTGAAAAAAATATATAATTCAGGTCTACATGTTGCCAAACAATTCCTCATTGTCCATAGTTGTTATTTCAAACCTTTTTCATATTCCTCAGTCCCCAGACCTGCCCCTTCCTGTCTCATTCTCAGCAATAGGCCTCACCTCCTACTTGTAATAAAATTAAGACCATTCTAAGTTCTTTCAAATGCATTCCTATCTTAAAATGTCACTGCAGTAAAAACCTTAGTATTTCTTCACCCATTTTTTCCTTTCCGCGGCCTCCCATTGCCAATATTCTTGATCCTATTCTCTCCCACTTTTAGGACTATGTATCGTCAATTAATCTCTTGCTTTTTGCACCTCCAATCTCTACCTCTCTGCTGGTATTCTTCAAACATGAATAGGTAGGTAGGTCCCAATTATCCAAAAAAAAATCTTTTCACTAGAATGTAAATTCTTTGAGAGCAGGAGCTTTTTCTTTTTTTGTTTTTGTATATCCAGCATCTAGAATAGTGCCTAATATGTTTGTTGTTATTCAGTCATTTTTCATTCATGTTTAACTCTTCATGACCCTATTTGGGGTTTTCTTGGCAAAGATGCTGGAGTGGTTTGCCATTTCCTTCTCCAACTCATTTTACAGATGAGGAAACTGAGGCAAACTGTCTTAAGTGACTTGCCCAGGGTCACACAACTAGTAAGTGTCTGAGGCCAAATTTGAACAAAGAAGATATATCTTCCTGACTTCCGACTTGGCACTCTATCCAATATACCACCTAGCTAACCTACCTAAAACATTGTACAAACTTAATAAATGCTTGCTGATTGAATGGCTTATTTTCAATCAGGAGGCCTTACTGAGCTACTAATCTATGTTTCACCTTCCTTTCATTATCTAATTTCTCTTTAAGAAAGAAAAACCTTTTGATTACCTGCCTTTAATTCTGCTATATTCATTCACTCTTTACTTCCCTGGAGTCTGGTTTTTGACCCCATTCCTCTACTGAAACTAATGTTCTAAAAGACTTCCTAGTCATCCAATCCAGTAGCATTTTTCTTAATCTCACTGTTCTTTTCCTCTCTCACATTTGACATTATTGATAATACTTTTTTGAAATTTCATTCTTTTGTTGATTTCCATGATTTTGCACTATTCTGACTTTCCCCTTTTATCTTGGACAGTTTCTTTTCTGTTGCCTTGGCAGAATACTCTTCTCCTTTCCCTTAAATGTGCATACTCCTTAAATGTCTGTTCTTCACCTTTTGGTCCTCTCTTTTCACTCTCTTTGGTGAGAAGAGCACTAGTCTAGGTATAACAAGGGAAATGGAAGGGAAGGGAATGAGTGTTTATATAAGACCTACTATGTTCCAGGAACTGTGCTGAGTGCTTTTACAAATATTATCCCATTTGATCCTGACAACAACCATGTGAAGTAGGAATTAATATATCCTCATTTTATAGTTGAGTAAACTGAGGCAAACAGAATTAAGTGACTTGCTTAGGGTCACTCGGCTACTAAGTGTCTCAGACTGGATTTGAACTGGGATCTTCCTTACTACAGTCCATCACTCTACCCACTGCACCACCAACGGCATCAACAAAGACTAGATTGGAGTCCCAGCTCTACCATTTATGAGCTGAGTAAGCCTGAATAAGTCACTTGACTTCCTAGAGACTTAATTTTCTTATCTGTAAAGTGATAAGACTAGATACTGTTTCAGCTCAAATAATCTATGAAAAAACAAGTCTACAAATCCCTATATAGATTAACTTCCGTGCAGACTTCTAAAACAGTATCTCCTCCTGCAACCTCTCTTCTGAGCTCAAGTTCCATGTTCCCAAGAGTACAATGGACATTTCCACCTGTAACCTTAATTTCAACAGATGAAAAACCAAACTCATCATTTTCCTAACAATGAGAGGTATCCATACACCCAACTACATTTTTCTGACGTCCTTATTTCTGTTATTAATGATAATATCATTCTCTCAGTCATTAAAACTTAAAAACTCAGTGATGTCTTTTACTGCTTCTATCACCTCCATTTAATCCTATCAATTCTTCCTTTGAAATATTTATTACATTGACATTACATTTATTACATTGACATTACATTTATTACGTTGAAAATATGGAGAGTACACAGAAAAGATGATCAGAGAGTGATGAGTCAAAAGACCATACTATACAGGAATTGTTCAAATGAATTAAGGATATTTACCCTGGAGAGGAGAAGCTTTGGGGCAATGGAAGGGTCTTGATAACTGTCTTTGAGTATTTTGGGGGGTCATAGCATGGAAGAGAGATTATATTGCTTTTATTTGGCCCCAGAAAATAGAAATAGAGGAGTTCTGAAAAGTCATCTTCTTTCATTTCACATGTTGAAATTTTACCTGTCCTTCAAGGTCAAACTGTTTCTCTCAATCTCTCACTGATAGCTGCCCTCTATGCCTTTTCTCGTGTTTTCTGCCTCTCATGTAATGGACTGATTGGTCACTCCCAAACTCCATTTCCTTTCTTTAAGGGCCAGTTTAAGTACTATACCTCCTTCATTAAAATATCTCTGTCCTTCTGCCCCACAGGAAGTGATCTCTCCTTTTTCAGATTTTATATAACATTTTTCATGTATTTCTCTTTTGCATTTATCACTGACACTTTAACTAGAGTTATTTATGTTCCATTCTCAATCTTCAAGAATAAGATATTTGTCACAGCTATTTTTGTATCACCAACACCTGACATAGTATAGGTACTTATTAGATTTTTTTTTATTGAACTGAATAGGATTATTTGAAAACTGATTGATGTATGCCAAATTTCTGAGATTCTTGTTTAAACTTAATTGTATTCTTCTTCCTTTCTAGATAATAATTTTAAAGATATCACCATCATTTTGTCCCGAGACAATAGCAGTGTAACTGAGAATGAGTGGTGGGTTCTCAACCAGCTTGGAAACAAGTTACATAACAAAGATACTCAAGGTTTGGAACTGGTGGTATTCAACGACAAAGTTAGCCCTCCCAGTCTTGGATTCCTTGCTGGCTATGGGTAAGGGATAATTTCACCCATGGAAATCTAAAAGTCTACCTTCATGATTTTTAAATTTGGATCACGGAAACATTTTATTTTCAGAGTTATAAAATCATAGAGCTAATAGGGACTTCAGAGTCCATGAAATACAACCTCCTCATTTTATAGATCAAGAGTTTGAGGCACAGAGAGATTTTACCAGTAGTCAAACACTTATTCAGTTATATAGCCAGGACTAGAACTCAAGTCTCTCACTCCTAGTCCAATAGTCTTTCTCCTAAACTACACTGTATTTAAATTTATAAAAATGTTTATGCATTTTATCTCCCTACTTCAGAGCATCTTTTAGAGTATAAAGCACCAGGCAATTATAATCAATTTTGTCCCATAATTCATTACCTGGGTGTTATCTCTACTTAAGCCTACAATACCAATATAACCAGTATTAGTTTTGAAAAATTAAGATCATAAGGCAACTTTGTTGTCAGAATAATATTTATATATGATGTTTGATGTATATTATATTTGTTATATGATATCAATATGCATATATATACACACATATATGCATTGAGTCCTTTTTCATTCATGACCCCATTTGGTGTTTTCTTAGCAAAAAATACTACAGTGTGGTTTGCCATTTTCTTCTCTGGCTCATTTTACAAATGAGGAACTAAGGCAAACGGGGTTAAGTGATTTGCCCAGGGTCACACAGCTAGTCAGGGTCTAAAGTTGGATTTGAATTCAGAGGATGAGTCTTTCTGACTCCTGGCCTAGTATTCAATACTCTGGGCCACTAGCTGCCCATACATACATACATCCATACATATATACATACATACATTCAAATGGTTTAACTCAGATTTCACTAAATTCTGATTTGGGGATTGGAGGTGCCAAATTGACAGGTTATTTAAGCAGCATGTAGCTATAGCCTCTGGTTCCCCCTATATTAACTACAACTTTCCTAAGCTTCATATTCCTCCATTCTACTCCAGCCTTTGGCCAAACTAGATTTCATGCCATAACTATCTCTATTGATTTAAAAAGATGGCCACGTTTTCCCCTGCCTCAAACTTCTATCTTGGAATTACTACTGAAAGTATTGCTAGCTGCCTACACCCAGGGCTGAGGATTTTGTGTGTTTGTGTGTGTGTGTGTGTGTGTGTGTGTGTATGCACCCATTTTCCATACTATAAATAAGATCAAGTTCTTTATAGGTTTATAGGTCTGGGTAAGCTGGTCTATGTTCTCTTTAAAGTCTAGAAGGTACAGTAGAGTTAGGATTTTATTTTTAAAATATTTTTATTTTGTCTGTTATTCTTATCATTTAATGATGTAATTATATATCTATCTCCCATTTCACTTATTTTGAACAATTTCCCTTTTTATTTTCACAGTATTATGGGACTGTATGCTTCTGTTGTCCTCGTGATTGGGAAGTTTGTCCGTGAATTCTTCAGTGGAATCTCACACTCCATAATGTTTGAAGAGCTTCCAAATGTAGATAGAATTTTGAAATTGTGCACCGACATTTTCTTAGTGAGAGAGACGGGGGAACTGGAACTAGAGGAAGACTTATATGCCAAACTGATATTCCTGTATCGCTCACCAGAGACAATGATCAAATGGACTAGGGAAAAAGACAACTGATGCTGTGAGATGCAAAATGCAAATAAAATTGACATTTAATTTTTTTTTAAAAGCACAAAATTCTCAGAAGAACCAAGTGTTTTATAGGCAGGCATTGGTGGCCTCTCCCAGACCTCTTGGAATCCATACCACCTTTCTGACTAAGGGATGATGGTGAAGATTGGTTTTGATGTTTTTAAATTCCACTTCTATCAAACCATGGGAACATGCTTTATAATGTTGTCAGCAGTGTCTGGCATTGTGGCCAAGCAAAAGAGCCATATTTATGAATTCAGAGAGGACCAAGAGGGAAAGGAACAAAAAGAAAAGATGCCCCATGGATGGTTAAACTGGGCCTATAATGGTGACACAGTTTGGGTATACAAAATCCAGCTTTCCATCACTAACTGTGAAGAAGCCATGATGGAAAATCAGGAGACTGCCAGCACACAAGCAGTGGGGTATAGCAACATGAGGCTGAGTCTCTTCGCCCTACCTGCTTCTGGCAAAACAGAGCTATTGACACATTGAGACCTCAAATAGAGAACAAGCCTCATTCTAAGCAAAAAGATAACCTTAGTGATAATCTCTTACTGCCTTATTTTATTTGAAAAAAAAATCATATGAAGAAAGTTTCCATGAAATATCAATGACTTCTCAGGAAAAAAACAAAAAACAAAAACAACAGTGAAACCCATTTTGCTAAGATCCTGCAAATCGCAAACACCAATGACGACGACTGTTTTATGAGGTTATTTGCTTCACACTTACTGCTCCTCATTAGACATAGACATACAGTATAAAACAAGACAGCCCAATTATATAAGGAGCACTTTGACTTTATAAATCTTTAATAACTGAGGTCATAAGCATTTTCCTGCCTTTTCCCCATCCTTTAACATGCTTACCCCCCCATACTCCATTTTGATGATTTAAGGCAATGCTTTTTCCAGTATGTGACATTTTCCTTCCAGTTTTTCAGGTATACCAAAGTGTTTACATATTCCAACTCACATTTTTACATCCAAGACGGGTTTTTTTAAGTTCATAATTATGAAAGAAGTATGTATATGAGCTTGGGGGAAATAAAATGGCCTTTTTCTTAAATTATTATCATTGGTGATACAACCTCTTCATTAAAGAACAATGTAGCATGAAAATTTGTGATTGAAATGTAGTTTTCATTACATGTTAACTTATGGTTTCAAAGACGAATCATTGAGCAAACTGAGGTATGTGAAAAGATTATTCTGAGTAGTTTAGATTTGGGAATGACACAGAAATAAAGCCCATGTTGTATAGTCATTTTAAAGATACTCATTATTCTGCCATTTTGCATGGAATATTTGAAAGGGGTTTGGGGGAAGTGTCTATCCATGGCATATACCCAGGAATGAAGAAACCCCAATGGAGATGAAGAATCAGGTCTTTTCCTCTTCGCTGCTATGTATGAACAATGTAATAGGTTACCACTTAGCAAATATCAAGGTCCTAAATTCCAAAGAGAAAACTATTATAGTGAATATGGAGCTTTAACAGCAGAGTTCAAATAATGTTCAGCGCTTCAAAATAAATATTGCACATTTGTTATTATACTGTGAAAAGTATCACACGTTCAACCCTACACATGGCATCTTGACATAAATTGCATCAAACCACTGTAACAATAAAATTGAATCAGTAAATGGAATCCTCTGGAAGACATTCTGATTTCCCAACAATGTGAAGGATTCTCAATGTGTATGTTTTTGATTATGAGTCCTTTGCTGTGAAAAAAAATCAACCCCGTGAATTTTCAGAGGTTAGATTTCATCTAGGTTAGGAAATAATAGTAGCATCACCACTGGATGTAAGTATCACATGGGTGTATGGGTGTAGCAATTGCTTTATGGTCTTTTATGTGCTGCCCAGACCATGGACAGGGATGACTGTCAACCCAATACCCCAGTTACTTCTGCTAACTGACCCTTCTCTCAAGTTATGTTTTGCCCATCTAGAAATATGATTTATTTGGTATGAGTGCCCATGTCAAGAACCTACTTGGTCACATTACCTTCTTTCCTTCCTAATCTTTTATGTTGCTTTACTTAGCACCTTGCCTCAAGAGTATAACATACAATTCATCATCTTTTTGTTGCAGCCATTTATTTTACATCTGGCATTGATTTCACAAGATTTGGGCACGTGTGCTTTAGTTCTTCATCATGAAACCACATTTCTATCACATTAGATAATAACCACACTTTTGATGAACAGTCCATTTTTCCAAGTCAAGCCTTGATTGTAATGCATAGCTTTTCAATGTGGTTTAAATTAAGTGAGTTTCCAGGCCATTGCATGTTTATCTACATCTCTTGAAAAAAGTTCTTAACTTTGTGACATGTGGCATGGTGCAAGATTGTGTTGTAGTATTCCATCTCCATTTCAGAATTTATGCAGTTCAGGAACAGTTCTGCTTCTTAGTGGGCAGGTAGGTGATGCAGTAGATAGAGCACTGGGCCTAAAGTTGGGGAGAACTGATCTGAAATCTGACCTCAGATATTTACTTGACCCTTAGCAAGTCACTTAACCTGTTCACCTCAGTTTCTTCATCTGTAAAATGGAGATAATAATAACACTTACCTCCCAGGGTTGTTGGGAGGATCAATTAAGATAATAATTATAAAGCACTTAGTGCATTGCTTGGTACACAGTAAGTGCTTTATAAATGTCAGCTATTATTATTTTCCCAATATATTTATTTCATTAAATATTTCTCAATTATATGTAAAATTTTTAACATTCGTTTAAAAAAATTTGAGTTCCAAATACTCTCTTTCCCTCCCTGCCTTCCTCCTCCTTGACAAGGCAAACAATATGATATAGATTATATATGCGAAGTCATGCAAAATATTTTCACATTAGATATGTTGTAAAAGAAAACGCAGACAAAGAAAAACAAGAAAAAGAAAGTAAAAAAAGAAAAAAGGTATGCTTTAATCGGTATTCAATCTCCATCAGTTCTTTTTTTAGGAGATGGATAGCATTTTTCATCATAAGTCCTTCAGATTATTGTCTTGGATCATTTTACTGCTGAGAATAGCTAAGTCATTCACAATTGATCATCGTACAATATTGCTGTTACTGTGTACAAATGTTTTCCTAGCTCTGCTCACTTCACTTTTTATTAGTTCATATAAATCTTCACAGATTTTTCTGAAACCATCGTGCTTGTCATTTCTTATAGCACATAATATTCCATCACAATCATATACCACAACTTGTTCAGCCATTCCCCAATTGATGAGAATCCCCTCAATTTCCAGTTCTTTGCCACCACAAAGAGAGCTACTATAAGGCCGTTTGCTTTTTTTCTCTGATTTCTTTGGGATACAGACCTAGTAGTGGTATTGCTGGATCAAAGGGTATGCACAATTTTATACCCCTTTGTACACTGTTCCAAATTGCTCTCCAGAGTGGATGGATCCATTTACAATTCCACCAACAATGCATTAGTGTCCCAATTTTTCCGTATCCCCTCCAACATTTGTCGTTTTCCTTTTCTGTCATATAAGCCAATCTGATAGGCTAGGTGAGATGGTGCCTCAGTTTTTTCAATTTTCATTTCTCTACTCAATAGTGACTTAGAGCATTTTTTCATATGACTATAGACAGCTTTCATTTCTTTTTCTGAAAACTGCCTGTTCATATCCTTTGACCATTTATCAACTGGGAGTGACTCAGATTCTTAGCTATTATTGTTAATAATAATAATAATATATTTATCAGAGTTCATCATTCCTTCAAAGGAAACAAAATTTCTAGGCCAGCTAAAAGTAAAAAAAAAATCCCCAAAATAGTTTTAGATCAATGTTTTTAGAGTCTAATAAAGATGCCCTGATCTTATAGCCTCACATGGAAATCTATCATTGGTTTAGGTGTGGCCTTAAATAAAAGGCAATTTTCATCAGAAACGATCTTTTCCAATAATAAGTCAGTGTCTTTCCAAGACAATGTTCATATCAATGGTTTGCAGCTGTCTTCTCACTACTCTTCCAACTTCAAGAAGCCTATAAAACATAATAAAGATATCAACAATAACCCCTCCAGATGCCAAATGTCTCTGAAGCTCATTGCTTATTTTTTGATGATTAATTAAACTGTTTTATAGCAAGAGTTCATCAGTTCTTATTTGTTTGTTTTGACAGCACTTTCCTTTGTGTTTTGGTGTGACTGATCCTGTTCCATTGGTGGGCTTGAACAATCTTTGAAATACCCCTGCAGATAGCCACTGCAATATCTCTGACAGACATTGAAACATGATATTTAAGAACCACAACTTTTGCATGTTTCCTTGGTGTAATACTCATTCTTAGAAACCACAGATGTTAAAATACAACAAAAGAGAGCAAAGAAACCTGTATATGGGACAAAACTCTAGCAATCAACTAAGAGAGCACTGGCTAAATGTGCGGAAACCAGTTCAGTGCAGTTTCACATGATCAAGGTCAAATATTCTAAGTCTGTCCATTAGTCCAAGTCAGTGTCATTAGAAGCATCATTGTTGTCACAGAATGAAACCATATCAAAATTATAGATTACCCTAAGCCATTTGCACATTATAGCAATTGAAATTAGAACTTGTAAATATTTGGTCATTTCCCTTCCACATAGCACTATCTCTGTAGCATGCTGCTTAGCATTAGCAAGTGATGTGTAATTCTAGTTAGACTAGTAAAAAAATTATCCTTAAGTATTTATTCCTTTCTAGATTTGTTCAGTCACACACAGAGGTCCAGCTGGACTCAGACCTCCCCTCCCACAACCATTTTGTTTTATAAAAAAAAAATGAAATTTAGTCATCCTGATACTGGATATTTGGTGTTTACCTCCTATGAAACATCTAGACACTGTTTATATTGTCTACGCAATTTAATTAATCTTGGGATACACTGAAGTTAAATGTAAACGAGCCTTCTGTGGTTAGCCAACCGGGCTGTAAAACAGCTGAATCGGCACAATCACACTACGAGCACCTGTCTTTTTCTTTTTCTGTTTTTAAGCTATTTAAACTTGGTGAAGATCTTTCCTTACAGCAACCCCATAAGCCAACCATGCAAGCACTGCTATCCCCATGACTTCATGGAGGAAACTGAGACTTAGGGAGATTAAACGATTTTACATAACCCCTAAATGTGGAAGAGTCGATTCAAATCTATCTGTTCTGAGTAGAAGACCAACACTTTTTCTACCACATCTTTAAAGGGCTATTAACTCCAAGAGTTTTGTTTTTGTTTTTAAATTTTAAGTGCTACAAGACTACTATTATTTAATGTTTCTTCTTTAAGTCATCCCCATATCATGGAAATTAAAGACAACATAATCAAAAGACTTCAGGATCGCTACAAACACTGTCTTTTAACTTTCTCCCATAGGTATTCAGTTTCAATTCTACATGAATTCTCCTTTCGGGAATTCTAAAGAGGGGAAATACCAAAGGAATGGGGAAAATCTCATTTGTAAGTATTACCAAAATAATAATAGATAATATTTATTTAGCATTTTAAGTTTACAAAACATTTCATTTTTTAATTAATTGATGTTTTGTTTTTATATTATAAATGATTACAGATTACCCTCACTACATAAGAGATCTCCTCTAACAAATAAACTAATTATTAAAATTAATAATATAGTGATCTCATCTGAAAGTGCATAGAACATTTCACACCTATAGTACCATCTTCTCCTCTGTATTTTAAAAAAAATTAACAAAAACATATTTTTCTGCCTCTCACCTTTTAACCTACTAGGGAAAAAAGAGAAGAGAAAAACAAATTTATTGTAATAGATATACATAGTCAAGTAAAACAAATTCCCTCAAAGGCTGTATGTATATACATGTATATACGTATATGTGTGTGTGTATATGTATATATACATATATGTGTATATACATTGTGACAATATAATAAATATTATATATGTGTGTAAATGTGTGTGTGTGTGTGTGTGTAACGTGTGTGTGTGTATGTGTAACTCTGTTCCCTAATCCCATCACCTCTATATCATGGATAGATTTCATCACCAGTCCTCCGGAATCACAATGGTCATTGTATTGATCATAGTTATTATAGCTTTCAAATTTTCTTATCTTTATACTATTTTTGTCATTGCATAGATTACTCGCCTGGCTCTGCTCATTTAATTCTTTGTCAGTTTACAAAAGGCCTCAAAATTATTGATTTTTATAATATTGATGTTATAGTATAATTTTTTATTCTAGTTCTGCTTACTTTGCTCTGCATCAGTTCATACAAGTCTTCCCCGTGTCTTTTTGAAATCATCTATTTCCTCATTTCTTATAGCACTTATATAGTTTCCCACCACATCAGTATACCACAACTTATCCAGCCATTCCTCAACTGACAGGCAGCCCTTTCATTTCCAGTTTTTTTGCTACCACAAAAAGCTGCTATAAATATTTGAGTACATGTAAGACCTTTTTCTCTCTTTTTGATCTCTTTTAGGTATAGACACTTTGGAATTATATATAAAATGTTACAAAACAATGTATGCCCTTTGACCCAGAAATACCACTGCTAAGTCTATATGTGAGGCACTTTACATACATTATCTCATTTGATCCTCAAAACAACTCTGTGGCATGAGTACTATTATTAATCTCATTTTACAGATAAGGAAACTGGGGCTGAGGAAAAATAAATGACTTATCCAGGCCCAATACAACTAGCATCTGAGGCCATATTTGAACTCAGGTTTTTTCCTGACTGCAAATCCAAGACAAAATAATAATAATAATAATAATATGCTTTAAGATTTGCAGTGTACTTCACATGTTATCTTTTTCGCTAACTATAAGGTACTATTATGCCCAATATGCCACAAAAGATGAAACAACAGAGCTTACTTTGTTCAATGACCTTCTGATTATTAATAACAAGGAAGGTATGAAATTAAAAGACTCATTCCCACTGCAGGTTTTTGTTACTGTTAGGAAAGAAGTTGTGTGCAGAATCCAAATTGAAGGATTTCCTCTAAATTGTGAGCTCCATCAGATGCTCCTGTTTGCTAACATGGTTCTGACTACCTTAAGCCCCTAGTCATTGCACCTCTTAAGTGAAATCCACAACCACGCAAAAGAAATCAGCCTTACAATCTGCACAAGAAAAAAACAAAAAGTTGAAGAAAGTAGATTGTTCAGATTGTGGCATGTAAATTGATGGCCTACCCCAGGTGGAGCACCTGTTGTCTTAAGGCCACATGTGGCCTTCTGGGTCCTCGAGTGCAGCCCTTTGACTGAATGCAAACTTCCCAGAACAAAACTATTTGACTAAGTCCAAACTTCACAGAACAAATCATCTTAATAAAAGAATTTGTCCTGTGAAGTTTGGATTTGGTCAGAGGGCTGTACTAGAGGGCCACATGTGGCCTTGAGGCTGCAGATTCCCCAGCCCTGGCCCTACCCATACAGCATGTCCATGAGTACCTTCATCTTTCACAGACAGTACAAATGAATAATGAGCTAGGCCCAGATTAAAACAGGAAGGAGAGATGTCCTTTGGGAAACTACATAGTTTTTTGTTTGTTTGTTTGTTTGTTTGTTTTTTATGACTCCAGGGTTTTCTTCTGAAACAAAGGCCCATCATTTTAACAATAATATTTCCTTGGTGATGTAGGCTGATACTCATGGAACACTAGAGTTTCCATAGAGTTGAATCTGAGGATCAACCAAAGGGCAATGGAGAGATACATTCCTGGGAGTTCTTAGCAAAAATAATTTCCAACCACAACTCATAGAAACATAGATCCTCAGAGACTGTCTAGAATTATTTTACAGACAAGGAAATGGAGGCCTAGGGATATTAAGTGACTTGCCCACAATCACATAGGTAGTAAGAGCCAAAGGTGGGATTTGACCTCAAATTCTCTGATTCCAGTCAGTGCTCTTCCTATTATTCCACTATACCACTCTGCCTCAGTCCATCCTACAAAACCAAATAGAGGGAAAGAGTTGTTTAAAAAAAGCTCATCTGTGCAAACAGGGGAGCCATCCATGTGCTCAGTACAATACAAATTACTTCATATATTTGGCACAGAGGAGAATTGGATTCCTCCACTCCCATCACCATTGCAATTATAGAATCTCCAGCTCTCCCTGGAATGTTAGGTTGTAAATCTGGGATGAAGCAGATGTGAAGCTAAGTGGGACACAGGAGATAGTAGATGGAAATGGTGGTTTTGCTTTCTTTCTCCAATAAACTTAGCACCCTGGGCAGATTTAGACTTTGAGGAAAAATGGGATGAACCCAAGGTCTCATCCTATTTTCCCATCATTGATATTCATGTCAAACTCTCCCTCTCCAATATATCACTCCCATCATCACCACCCCTACATATCCAGAAATGTGTAACTGGTTTCAACTTATCAAGCTATAATGCACATTCATTCCTTTATCCACATGTGTTATTGATGAAAAGAGTGAAGTAGTCCATGAAATATCTAGTCTAGAAAACCCCCATAAACTTAAACACATCAACCGAGCACAAATTTCATCTATCTTGAGCCTGGAAAGACAGAGAGAGGCTTAGGGAATAGAAAACTACAGTTGGGGTCAATAAATGTTCAAATTCTGCCTCAAATATTTACTAATAATGACCTAAGCAAGTCATTTAACCTTTCTGACCTTCAGTTTCCTCATCTGTAAAATGAGGATAATAACACTTTAACTGGGTTGTTGTGCTTTGCTAATCTTAAGGTCCTTTATAATTGGTCTGTTTGTCCATATTCCTTTGAATACCTTTCCTAAGCTTTGGCTCGTGGTTACTCCCTTACTCTCACTCTTCTTAGTGTCTGACTCTAATTATCATTGTTTATGGATCTGGCACAGAGTAAGAATTCAATAAATATTTGTAAATTGACAAGCTGCCTTACTGAACCTCCGTTTCATTC
Source organism: Vombatus ursinus (assembly GCF_900497805.2). Taxonomy (NCBI): domain Eukaryota; kingdom Metazoa; phylum Chordata; class Mammalia; order Diprotodontia; family Vombatidae; genus Vombatus; species Vombatus ursinus. The sequence goes on along the minus strand of NW_020955033.1, from coordinate 38,122,434 downwards.
TCATATGTATTACATCAAATGTGTAGTCATTGCATATTTGTGCTCATGCCTTATTTCCCTCCTTGCTTAAGTTCCATAAGGGCTGAGGAAGCAAAATTTGTATGGACTCCAGCACCTAGTTGAGTGGTGCTTCATGCAGTAGTGCTTAGTAATCATATGTAGTAAATATGGAAGGAAGGAAGGAAGGAAGAAAGGAAGGAAGGAAGGAAGGAAGGAAGGAAGGAAGGAAGGAAGGAAGGGAGGGAGGGAGGGAAAGAAGGAAGAACATATGATGAAGGGTAGTGAGCAGTAGACAGCTGAGAGAAGATGGTCTGTCCCATGTGACTTTCCCCAATTCAAGATTCTTTTGCAGACACAGCATACTAGCTGGGGCCAAGGATTCACATAAGTACTGCTTGGTCCCCAGCTGGTTGAATAGTAACTAGAAAATAGAAAAAGAAAAAGTAATTAGCAACTATAGAAATTCAGTCAAACTGAGAAGTGAGACCTTATCCATGCCACCACAATTAGGAGACTGTTCTTTCCCAACTCTTTTCTTCCCCTCTCCATTACAGCAATATCACAAAATGATGTCTTCATTGAGTGTTCCAGGCCAGAAGCTGGTAGGAGTGAGGAGAGCCCTGGGAATGGAGTGGAAGTGGGGATAAGAGTGGTGAAGAGAATAGCTTTGTTGAGTCCTACAGAAAGTCCCATCTTTGAGGGTAGGGGTGGTGAGAAGGGAACAGCAATCCAACCACAGGTGAGATTACTCCGGGAAAGGAACTGACTGGTCCCTCAGAGATACCTACTGATGTCCCTATAAGGGTTGAGATGCCTGGGAGAAGACACTGTCCTTAAGAAGAGTTCAATGTCAATAGAACCAGAGGGTGGGGCCAGGTAAGGACACTGAAATCATAGCACCCATCACAAGGATACTGGAAGTGGAGCAAAGCAAAAGATCAGGATCTCAAGCCAGGAGAGCATCACTGCATGCACCAAAGAATCAAATTAGCAGTCTTTGTGAGGTGCTGAGATGGTGGGATCCATATGGTTATAAAGAAAATGTGCACCCTGGATTTTGGAGGTATGGATCAAAGCACAGATGACCTTACCCTAGTTGCTGCTCTGGGACTTCAATGGAAGGTATGAAGGAGATAGAAAACTAAAGTCTCAAAAGGGTCAATTGTCTGGGGCAAACATTTCTGGAACTGAAGGCTTTTGTGGGCCTAGAATTCTTGATCCTTCAGAAATGTGAACTAAACTCCATTAAGATCCCAAGAAGGTACACATTAATCCCAGTGTATCACTTTTCCTATGGAAGATTTCTTTGGATGATTTTTTTATGTAAGTGCTAAATTACAATGAAGTTATATACTAGACTAACATATTTAGTTTGAGCTAATATTTCCCACAAAGTTATCAAATGAAAGGGCCTCCAAATAATTGAAATGACTGACCCAAGATCACATTGCCATATTAGTTAGAGGGAAGTATGGGTCTACAAGCAATGAAGCAAGGTTCAGGTCCTTGCTCTAACCAGATAGTTAGCTGCAGGAAAATCACTGAATTTCAGCTAGCTCATCTGTAAGATTGATACAAAAATTTGTGTTTTACCTACCTTTTAAAAGTGTTTTATAAACCATAAAATGATAAACAGTAAGTTGTAATAATGATTAGAATGCAGATCACTGTTTTCTTTTGTGGTGGGAGTTGACTGAGTTTTTGGTGTTTGGTGTTTAAGAATTTTTGAAGCCTTGTAAAAGTCAATTTTACTGGGTTCCAAAAACTGAAAACTATTTAACTATAGCAAATAGACACACACATAAAACCAGTCCAATTTGTTCTTGTCCTATCTGTCCATAGGCTTCCAGGCCCACAGCATTGTAAGAGTTAGATTTATGCATAGGCAATCGATTAAGCAACAAGTATTTATTAGGCACCTACCAGGCACTGTAGACAGTTGGTCAATGGGCAAAGCAAGCAACAGCTTATAGCTCCCTAAATCCCCCCAAATCTTCTACCCTTTAGCTACCCTCTAGAATGTACTACTCTATGCTCCAATCAAAATGTAGTCATTACTACTCCCTCCCACCCATTTCCAGGACTCACCCACCATGATGCCTTTGTGCTATTCATATACTGAAATGGAGGAGTGTATATAGCAATTGCTTTTGTTCTGGACAAAAACTCTGAAAGTCTTCCCCTCCCTGACTGATTCTTTTGTCAAAGCAAAGTAAGCCATATTTTACCTCAGATTCTTACCTAGCCTTTAACTGCTGAATGGGTGTTACCTCAGACAAAATGAGACCTGGGAAAGACCTTAGCTTAAAAAGGCCAAGGCCACTGCATCCTGGGCCATCACCAGTCGTCTTGACCCGTGTCTTACCGTTGGACTCCAATAACTCTGGAGGAAAGAGTGGCACTAATGACTGCACACAGCTCTGCCTCACTTAAACCCAATTCCCTTGAAGGTCAAGATGTCATTGGTCCTCTTCAAGAACGAAAGATGAACAACAACAATAATTCTGAAATGGGACTCTCCCTCGGTGCTGTCGTGTCCTC
>NW_020955033.1:38092393-38114893 GCF_900497805.2 Vombatus ursinus | reverse complement strand
TTAAGTATTGTATATAAACCATTTACAACTCATATTACTAAAAAATTCTATAAACACAAGATTGTAACAAGTTGAGTATGTGTTTAAAGGTTTGAAAAGCACTTGATATACATTATCTTATTTGATTCTCCCAACAATCCTGTGAGATAGATTCTATTGTAATCCCCATTTTAGAGATAAGAAAACTTAGACTGAGGCTTAAATTACTTATCTAGGGTCACACAACTAAATAACAGAGGCAACATTCAAATTCATATCTTGACTGCAAGTTCTGCCTTCTTTAAACTAAGGCAAAAGACAAATGCCCAAAGGTAAAGTCCATGAGTAAGAAACATTCACTGAGGCACCATTGTATGTCCTAAAACAGCAAGATGATTCAGTGGATAGAGCTCTGGGTTTGGCATTAGGAAGACCTGAGTTCTAATCCACTCTCAGACACTACCTAGCTGTGTGATCCAGGGAAAGTCATTTAGTCACTGTCTGCCTCAGTTTCCTCATCTGTAAAATTATTATAATAATGGCACCTAATTTGCAGGGCTGTTGTGAGGATCAGATAAGATATTTGTAAAATGTCTAGCACATAGTAGGCATTTAATAAATTCTTATTACTTTCCCTATGTGGGCTAAAAAGAGATGTAACTAATAGATGGTAACAGCAATTCTACAGTACTCTAAGGTTTCTAGAACTGTTTATATATGTTATCTCACTTGATCCTTACAATAATTCAGTGAAGTAGATGCTAATATTATCCTCACATTTCAGATGAGGAGAAAAATGGGATTGAAAGAGATTAAGTAACTTGTCCATCTCAACCCATCTTCAAATGAGGGTGAGCTCCTTTTGAAAAAACTAGGAGGGAGGGGCAACTAGGTGGTGCTGTGGATAGAGCACTGACCTTGGAGTCAGGAGGACAAGAGTTCAAATCAGGCCTCAGAAGCTTACTAGCTGTGTGACCCTGGGCAAACTACTTAACCCTGGCTGCCCAAAAAAAAAAAAAAAAAAAAAAAAGGAAAAACTGGGAAGGGAGGTGGTCAAAAAGAACATTGACTAGTCCAAGTCCTGTTGAGCTGGCAAATAAGCACTTCTTCTACTGTGGGCTTTGCTAGACAAACAATCAAACTGAGCAATTGGGTGAATAAGGTGCTGGCAATCAGAAAAAAAAAGACAAATGGATCTCCTCAGGAGCCAAATTTGATATCTTCAGGGTAAATCTGGTTTTTTACCACTCTTCCCCTGCAATTATTAAGTGGAATCATTATACTGTAAATCACAGCTAAAGTTCTTCTCCCATATTACTAGGCATTATAATTATTTGTGTGTCATGTCTGAGTATAAGCTCCATGAGGGCAGGCACAGAATCTCCCCCAGTGCCACACAGAATGTGCTCTGTACATAATAGTTATGTAATAGACATTTACTAAAATGAATGGTAGTTCTATATGTGAATAACTTATTATGTGCAGAGGTTGTAAGTACAAGGATCTCACAACCTCTGCACATAAGAGAAAATGGGAAAAAGGATCAGAAAGTATTGTCAAGGACACACCTATTGCTTATGACCCAAAGTCTTCACTGACTGGCCCTTCGGTATGTCATGCCTCAGAACACAAGCAGCTTATGCAAGACTTTCCCCCAGAATGTACGTTATATAGAAGCACAGAAGAGAGACAAAAGGAAAGCCACCCAAATTGAGACACCCCAGAGTTGTATCCCTATGTCACACTGGCTAGTTGGCCCTCTGCCCCTGCTGCCTTTCAAAGCACACACAGCTCAACTGTCACACTATATTAGTAGCTTAATTTAATATCAGCCTAGAGGTCCATACTATTCGACCTTTGAGGTGCTTGCTGCCTAACGGTAGCGTTAGAGTAAAAAAGAGGTGTGTGTATCCTTGTTAGGGTCACTGCTCTTTTCTACCCCACATATCATCTTCCCTTCTTTTCTCTCTGTGGTAACATCCCAAAGTTGAATGGATGAACTACTTTGAAATCCCTGAAAGGTCCATGGCTGCTCACAATGGGGACTTCTGATAGCTATGTGAGGCTGAGCTAGAACTCAGGGTAAGGACAGAAGAAAGGGGAAAGTGTGAGTCTGTGAGAACCCCTATTGACCTTCTTCCTCAATATCTTCCTCAAATCCCCTTGGGTTTCCCCAAAGTATGAGAGTTAAAACCTGAATAGTAATCATTAAATTTGAGATCTGGAAGGACGGTCTTAAAGGACCATCTCAGTCCAACACATCCATTTGATGTTTGAGAATGTTCATTAGAATGTACACTCTTTGAGAGCTTAGTATAGTGAGTCACTTAGTAACTCACAGGCTATTAACCTTTTTTGTGTTATGGACCCCCTTTGGTCAGTCTGGCAAAGCCTATGGACCACTTCCTAGAATAGTTTTTTTTTTAAATAATTGAAGGAAATGCTAAATTTCAATTAGAGGCTAATGAAAATAAAGATGCAACTTCACAGACCCCTGAAATCTATCCATGGTCCCCAGTGTGTTGGACCCCAGGTTTGCTAAGACTAATTTTTACCAGGGGAAGGGGATGGGAAAGCTGGCAAGTTTCTCCTTCTTCCCTAATGCTTAGGGATTAGCTTTTCCTAAAAGGAGACAAAGTTATTCTCAGGATTTAACAGGCTCCTACTTTTTGAGCCAGCATCCTGGTCAAACAATGGTATAAATCTCAAATAGAAATTGATCCCTACAGGCCTCATATGAACTTGGGAAACCATAAATTAACACTATGTTTCATTGTATTTTTATTTATTTTGTTAAATATTTCACAATTATCTTGAGGCACTCAGGTTGGCACTCAAATTTTTCCAAACTTATGGTGGGGGGAGGGTCAAATTTGACCGATTAAAGACATTAAAAATTCCAGCTATGGGCAATTAGGGTCCTTTGGACTAGTAGATTTCTGAAGACCACTGTCACCAAGTCCCCATGTCCTTCACCACATGCTGCCCTCATGACCATATTTTCATATAGAGACAAAGGGGGAGGAGGCACTGCTTCCAGAGAAGTTAAGAACTGCCAGTATCCTTGTTGCGTGTCCTTGTTGTGTTTGGTCAAAATAAACCTTTTGTTAACCATTCAAATGTTTTATTTATCCCAACATAGCACTTGAACAAAAAAGGAGATAAAGTTTTATTTGGAATATATTAATTTTAAGAAGCATATTTAGTATGCATTTAAAATGCCATAAATATCAAGGGAGAAGGTCTATATAGAGAATATAAAAGGATGTGAAGATGGCACCGGGGCAGGGCCCAACTGAAGCAGGAAGCATGGTAGTGAGTGTCGCAGAAAGGGCCCCAATCAAAGCCCATTACCTTTAGAAACAAATATTAACTTCTCTATTTGGCTTTTAAATTCTTTCACAAGTCAACTTCAACCTACCTTTCCAACTGTATCTAACGATATTTCCTTCTTTCTCTCTACAGTCTAATCGAGTTTACCTTCTTACTATTTCCATACAGAGTATTCCATCTCCCATCTCCATGAGACTCCATATGCTTACTGGCTGTCTACCATGCCCAGAATTCACTCACTTCTCACCTCTACCTCTTGGAATCCCTAATGTTTTTTTCAGAGCATCCTCAAGGAACTTACATTCTAATAGAAGATGACAACATCAAAATCAGGGCTGGAAAGGTGGGGGGGGGGGGCAGAAGAAGGTACCTGAGCCTAAACATTGTGAGGAGGAAAATGAAGGAAGCAGCAGTAGGGATTCTGCCCGCCCTCCACCTCCCCCAAAGAAAAAATTACCTTATGTTTCCCTGATGGAATGTAAGCTCCTAGAAGGCAGGCATTGTCTCCCTTGTGGCTTTGTATGTATAGTGCATAGTATATAGTAGGTATTTAATAGATTCTTATTGATTGAAAGGCCAAATAACTTTGCCAATATCACACAACTAGCGTATGTTAGAAGTGGAATTCAATCAGGATCTTCTTGACTCCAAGACTGTCACTCTATTCCTCTCTGTCCAAGATCACACAGCTAATCAGTGCAAATGGTCACTGCCACAGGCATTTCTAAGGGTATGGAATGTCTGCTTTAAAAATAGCCATTTTCGCAGTGGAGAGAACACCAGCTGTGAAGTCTGGAGGACCTGAGTTCAAATCCGGCCTCAGACCAAACACTTGACACTTACTAGCTGTATGACCCTGGGCAAGTCACTTAACCCCAATTGCGCCCCCCAAAATTAGCCATTTTGAGAATTTGTTTGGCTTGACTATGTATATTAATTGTAAGAATTTTGCTTTTCCTTCCCCCTCCTCCCCCCAGTGGTGGAGAGGGGGGAGGGGAAGGGAGAGAAAATGGATTTTTATTAATTTTAAAAAGTAATTTTTTTAAAAGTAAACTTTTTTTTACTCAAAGAGATCAGAATTATAGCCATTACATCTAAGAAGCCTGTGAATTTGTGTAACAAAACAAAAATGTAAGAATGGTTTGCTCTTTTAGCTTATGACTACACAGATTTATATATACTTTGCTGCCCTATTTACAACTAATTTGCTTTCTCCCTGAGAGTACTTTATTTCCTCCTTCAAACCTGAGCAATGATAATCCTTAAAAGAAAAAAGGAGAGATGGAAAGGTAGGGGGAGAGAGGGAGAGGAATAGGAAGGAAGAGAGGGAGACAGGAAAGGGGAGTTGGAGAGAAAGAGATGGAAAAGGAAAGGGAGGAAGGAAGACAGGGAAAGGCAGGGAGGGGAGGAAGATGGAAAGGAAAGAGGATGAAGAAAAGAAAGGAGAGAGAAAAAGGTGAAAGGATCAGAGAGGAGAATGAAGGGGAGAGAGGTTTCTAATAGAGCAGAATCCCTTTATGGTTCCTTAGTTCCTATGTGTCTCTGAGTCCTGGTTTCTCATTCATATTTCTAGCAGACATTTCAGACATGAAATATAAATTTGTGCCTGAATGGGGAGTTAAAATGCTCCGGGAAGTAGTTTGCAATTTGTTAACTTGGAGTGTCCTTTCCTTGATGCCTTTATATGATTTTCCCATACGTGGGCCAAAGTTTTCCAACTGCACAGTCTGTCTCTGTCTTTCTCTCTGGCTCTCTCTATATCTGTCTCTGTGTGTATCTCTGTCTCTGTGTCTCTGTCTCTGTCTCTCTGTCTCTGTCTCTGTCTCTGTCTCTCTGTCTCTGTCTCTGTCTCTCTCTGTTTCTCTCTGTCTCTCTCTGTCTCTCTCTCTGTCTCTCTCTGTCTCTCTCTGTCTCTCTGTCTCTCTCTGTCTCTCTCTCTCTCTGTCTCTCTCTCTCTCTCTCTCTCTCTCTCTCTCTCTCTCTCTCTCTCTCTCTCTTTAGACCTAAAACAGGATTTGACATCAAGGGATCTTTTTAAGCCTCCTTTAGTTATCTTCCTTGTTAGAAAAATCTCTCTTTGCCAGACAGCACAAGTTCTTTTGTAGCGAATGGCAAAGAAACAAAAGAATTGTACTCTCTTAAATTAACAAACTGAACATCTCTGAAGTGAATAGTACGTTACATGCTAGCAGGACAACCAGAGATCTTGAGTCTTTTCGGTTTTTTTGTTTTGTTTTATTTTTGTGCTGAGAGCCAGGGTTGGTCAAGCACAAAAAGAATTTTAAAAGAATCATATTTTGGGGGGCTGCAAAGATCATTTCATATTACTTCCTCATTTTACAGATGAGGAAGCTTAGGTAAAATATTTTGTCTAATATCTCAGCTCATTAACAATAAATGAAGGACTAGAAATGGGGTCTTCTACCTCACAGGCTATTGATCTTTGTGCTATTTTCTGCTGCCAGGTGAAGTAAACCTAGAGTAATTTTCTCATTTATGTCCAGGAAAACATCTCCTCGTTTCTCACCTGGATGCACTACTTTGGGGATTTCTCTGGCTTTTCTACCATATACTAGCTTTGGGTACCTTCTCCCCACCTAATACTTTTCAGCTTCCTTTTGAATGTTGTCTTCTCCCATTAGTTTGTAAGCTCCTTGAGGGCAGGGATTGACTTTTTTTTTCACATTTGTGTACCCAACATGCCTAACATATAGGAGGTGCTCGATAAATGCTTATTGACTGCCTGCCTGAAGGATATTACATCCCTTTCAGTCACCTAGTTTCTCAACCTTAGAGTGATCCTTAACTCATCATTTTCTTTCAACTCCTATATTCAATCATTTACCAAATCTCCTTGTTCTTACCTCAACAAAGTCTGTCCCCTTTTCTCCTCTACTTTATTTCAGGCCTTCAACAGCCTGAACTCTTGCAATAGCCTCCCGTATTTCCCCTTTCTTTCTGACTCTGTCTGTCCTCTTTCTCCTCTGTCCTCCATACTCCACACTGCTGCCAAATTGATCTTCCAAAAGTAGGGAAGTTACCATGTCATTCTGCTATTCAAAAATCTTCAATGGTTCGATGGTTCCCTCTAGAGTAGAATACAAAAACCATAGCCTGGCACTTAAATCCCTCCATAGGGGATTTGCCTACCATCTACCTTTCCAGAAAATAAGACTAGAAGTGAAAGGTAGGTTATATGGTAGCAGGATGGGTTTCCAATTTTGTTGATTATTTCTTTAATTTTCAGAATTTTTATTTTAGTGTTTAACTGGGGCTTTCTTATTTGTTGGTTTCTAGCATTTTTAGTTGAATTCCCAATTAATTAATTTATTCTTTCTCTTTTAATTAATAAATGAATTTAGATATATGTTTCCCCTAAGGACTACTATGGCCATATCCTCCAATTTCTGTGTGTGTGTGAGGCAATTGGGGTTAAGTAACTTGCCCAGAGTCACACAGCTAGTGAGTGTCATATGTGTCTGAGGCCCGCTTTGAACTCAGGTCCTCCTGACTCCGGGGCCAGTGCTCTATCCACTGCACCACCCTACTGCCCCACACATCCTCCAAATTTTGGAATGTTGTCTCATTGTTATCATTATCTTTGTTGAAATTATCCTTTCCTGTACTCTCATTTCCATTCAAAATTACCTGGTAGCCATTTCCCCCATACATCATTCCATCTGTTGCCTCCAAGTCTTTGCCTAAGTGAAAGCCCAATTGTAGTATATGCATCTAGTAGAATATATGATATTCTTGAAGGAAGGGACTGTATTTTTGACATTTAAATCCCCAGCACCTAATAGTTTTTTGCACATAGTAAGTGCTTAATATGTCTTTGTAATGCAATGTAATTTGAAATGAAATATGATTGAGGAGTAGTTACAAGAAAGGACCAAAGTTATTATAGGTATCAGGTCTCGCCTGGGACATAACTGAAAAGTAGGTAAAGTTTGCCTTTCTCAGATATCCTCAACCCCTCCTGCCCTCCAAGTTCTACTCCCCATTATATGCCCACATTTGCTCTTAAAAGAAACAACCTAAGCATTACATGGGGAATAACAGCTTCCAGTTATATAGCACTTTAAGATTCACATATGTTATATCTTTTGATCCTCACAACAACCTTGTAAATTAAATGCTATTATCTACTTTTTTACAGATGGGGGAACTGAGGCTGAGAGGTTAAATGACTTGCCTGTGGTCACACAGCTAGTAACTGTCTAAGGCAGCACTTGAACTCAGGTCTTCCTGACTCCAAATCCAACACCATATCCACTCTGTCACCTAGCTAACTCTAATATATGAAGATATGCCTCCAAGTTATCCTTCTTACCCTTCCTCTACCTCAAAATTCAAATTCTCTCTGTGCCTGATCTCAACAGGAAGAAAAACTAATTTATATGATCCTGTTTATAGGAAAAGCATGACCTATTTATATCTTTAAAAAAGATGTAGGTGTATAGCCTATGTGTATCAAACCACCCACATGAGCTATTTAGCTGAAAGACATACACTCACTACCTCTCTCTCTCTCTCTCTCTCCCTCCCTGTCTATTTCTGTGTCTGTCTGTCTCTGTCTGTCTGTCTCTGTCTCTGTCTCTCTTTCTTCCTCTGTCTCTCTCTGTCTCTGTCTCTTCTGTCTCTGTCTCTCTGTCTCTGTCTCTCTCTGTCTCTGTCTCTCTGTCTCTGTATGTCTCTGTCTCTCTGTCTGTCTCTCTGTCTCTGTCTCTGTCTCTCTGTCTCTCTGTCTCTGTCTCTGTCTGTCTGTCTGTCTGTCTGTCTCTCTCTCTCTCTCTCTCTCAGTACAAGGAACCCTGGGAGATTTCCCCTCTCTCAAGCTATGGATGCCACTAACAAACAATAAAATCAGACAGCTCTGTACACAGCAGCAGGATTCAGCTCTCCTCTAATCAGCCCTGGATAGCTTTCTTGGTGAGCAAGACTTTTTACCAGCCAGTGATCAAAATTATGCTTCTCTTTCCATCAGTAGGCTTCCAACAAGGCAGCTGAAGAGTCAGCTTTCTCAGCTAGGAGGAGCTTATCTCAAAGACTGTGCTCATCCTACCCCCTACCCCTTATCTCATCCTCTAGTGTGTTCTCTCCCTTCATCTATCTTCTCTCTGTTTTCCACATCTCTTCTCCCTTCTGTATCTTCCAATGCCTCCAAGCAGACCCTTCTGGTGACCAGTGACTCATCTTTGTCTTACAAGGAAAAACTGAAGAAATCTGCCTTTCTGTCAAGTATGAGCCCAACAATCCTCACATAATCTTCCCATAGACCTTTAATAGTTAGCTATTTGATATGCAATGTTATAGTTGTAAATTTCCAAAAATAAAAAAAAAATTAAAGCAGTCCCATACAAATCAGTATATGGACCACATTGCTTCTTCCACCTCCAAAAATAGTTCTTTCAGTAAATTTATCTGGGGGCAATTCTCAGTCTGGTCCTCAGAGCAATTTAGTCTTTTCTCTACATTATATCTTCTTCTTAAGGTGATTTTTGTCAGTTTTGCTTACATAAATGTTCTTTTTATGTCCCTTTCAGCAATCAAATTGTTCACATACAAAAGAGGAAAAGGCTCACACTGGAAAAGCCAAAGTCTTGAACCCCAATGACTCAGTCACCAGTGGCATATAAAATTTTAGGTTTCTCAAAAGTTTAAATGTACTTTTATACTCTTCGTCACTTACCTGCAGGCCTTGACCTCTCTACTGACTTATTAGAGCCTTTTTGTATTGAGTTAAGTAAACCTGTACTTTAGATAAAGTCCTTCCTCAATCCTTCCTTCATTGAGGCATTGGTACTGGGTTCTAGAAAGCTATGTCAAAAGGCTTTGAGAACAGGCCTAGTAATAATGACTGTGTGTCTGTCCTGAGGACTGATCATCCCTGATAGCTTTTATCTAATATCATTCCTCTTTCTCTAGGTTAAATTCCCAGGCAAGCCATCTATGTGAGTAGTGTCAATAAATCTGTATATATTTGTGTAATGGGAGGACTAGTCTATGAGTGCCCAATACTTTTAGCATGGTCAATCTTCTTTGCCTGGTGTCAACTGACATATCAATAAATGTGGACTCTTCTGGGCATGTGTGATATAGGCACACATAAGAACTATGTAAACACAACTACAAAATTTTTATTTTATTGTACAAATTTTTTTTACAGAAATATAGACCTACAAAATTGGGAAGCTATTAATTAAAGGTAGGAGAAGGCAATATAATAAAAATATTAATATTTTCTAAATAAATTTACATGTTAAATACCATACCAATCAAATTACCAAAGGATTACTTTATAGAACTAAAAAAAGTAATAATGGAATACATAAAAAGGGAAGAAAAAGTCTAAAATCTCCAGAGAAATAGTGAAAAAAAATTATAAAAAAAGCGGGCCTAGCAATGCTAAACCTCAAACTATATTGCCAAGCAGTAATTATTAAAAACAATTTGGTACTGGTTTTAAAAATGGAGACATTGATCTGTGGAACACATTAGGTACATAATATACAGAAGCAAATTATCTAATAATATTGTTTCATATGATGAATACAAAGACCCCAACCACTGAGATAATGACACTATCTAAGAAAAATGCCAAGAAAACTGGACACCAGTATGGAAGAAATTACATTTAGACCACCACCTCACACTTTCTGTATAAAAAAAAGCTCTAAATGGGTACATGACTGAGATATAAAAGGTCATATCATAAACAAATTAGAGAAACATAGAAAAAATTACCTATGAGATCTAAGTAGGAGAAATGTTTATAAACAAACAAGGTGTAAAGATTATCATGTAATAAAGGTCTTATCTCCAAGATCTGTAAGGACTTAATTGCAATGTGTAAGAACTAATTGATAAGTGGTCTAAGGAAGAAACAATGGCTATTTAAGGCCATATTTTAAAAAGCTCCAAATTACTACTAATTAGAAAAAGGCAAATTAAAGCATTTCTGATATTCTACCTCATGCCAATCAGTGTTGCCAACTATGACAAAAAAAAGGAAAATTATAAATGTTGGAAGGGCTACAAGAAAACAGCAACTTTGTAGACTATTGGTAGGCCTGGGAATGGGCCCAACCACTACTGAAAGCAATTTGGAATTATACACAAAAAGTTACTAAGCGAACATGCCTTTGAACCAACTATACCACTGCTAGGCCTATACCCAAAAGAGAACTCTAAAAGAAGAAAAGTTCTTTTACACAGAAAAATATTTATAGCATCTTTTTTGGGATAGCAAAAAACAAAACAAAAAACAAAACAAAAAAAAAAACTGGAAACTAATGGACCATTAAATCAATCCATCAAGTGAGGGGAATGGATGAATAAATTACAGTGTAAGAATGTAATGGAAAACTATTATGCTGGAAGAAATGAAGAAATACAACATTTCAAAAAGATATTACAGAGAAGTAATAGATTTAGGGTATCAAATGAGGCAAATATATACATATATAATGTTTAACATGTAAATATTATATATGTGTGTGTCTGTGTACTGCCACTAAGGTTACTTGATTATGCATATTTATTATAAGGTTTGTTTTCCTGTACTTTAATGGGGTGGGGGTTGGAAGGGAAGGAAAATACATTTGTTTACTTTAAAAAAAAAAGTAAGAGGGGGCAGCTAGATGGCACAGTAGATAGAGCTCTGGCCTTGGAGTCAGGAGGACTTGAGTTCAAATCCAGCCTCAGATGCTTGAAACTTACTAGCTGGGCAAGTCACTTAATCCTGATTGCCTCACCAAGGGGGAAAAAAAAAGAAAGTAAGAGTAAAAGTACAGATGTAAAATGTTTCATGTACTTTCAGATGAAGTCTCCTGTATTATTAGTTTTACTTAATGATTTTATTTTGTTATGAGACCTGTTATAAAATGGAAGTAATCTATTAATATTTGTAATATATAAACAAAAGAGATCAATAAAACTTGATTAATATTTGTCTGCTGAGATGGAATTGAGTACGCATTCAAAAGGGTCCAAACAAGCCAAGCCTGACTCTAGTTGCTGGTAGCCATTGGGCAAAGACATGTTATAACCCTCTAACTTGGGAGAAAGGCCTCTGGTCCCTGTCTTCCTACATGAACATACCATGTGGCCTTGGACACATGACACTACTTCATTTCTGTCTCTGCTGTATTTTATGCTTTGTTGCCATTTGGTGATTGAGTGTAGGATATGGAATGAACCAGACTGTGACCTTATGAGCTTTGAACAATTGGAAAAGCCACCATCGATCTAGGAACTGTGAAAGGTGATCTTTTCGGCCCTGGGCAGCAGATACTATCTTTGTGTCTCTAACATCAAGGACAATTCCAGGCTAATTGAAGGTATTAATAAGTGCTTATTGATTGTCTGATATTATACTTGCGTCTGTCCATAATCTTAGAAATGTCATCCGTCGACCAATTCAAAAAACATTTTATAAGTGCCTACTATTTGTCCAGCATTGTGCTAAATGCTTGGGATACAAAGGCAAAAGTAAATTGGCCCCTTTTCTCAAGCAATTTACTTTCTAATAAGGAAGATATTTTCAAATATATGTGTGTGTGTGTATATACATATAAATGTACATGTATAACACATATAAAGCAAATATAAGATAACCTTAGAGGGGAAAACAGAAAAGGATTAGGATAAATATTCCTCTTTTTTTAATAGAATAGAATGGAGTCTGCAAAGTACAGCCTAAAGACATAAATTCAATTTCTGGGAAAAAAATCTAGAACGCATCATTAAAGGATCGTGGGGTCATAGATTTAGGGCAAGAAGAGACTTTAGAAAGCTGTCTGGTCCAACTCCATCATTTTACTTATTATTAACATCTAGAAAAGGAAGCAATGATCATAAAGAAACATCAAGAACAGATCAAACCTCATTGCCTTTTTTGACATAAGTTTATTTTTTGGAGTTGGAGTCAAATGGTCTGGGTTCAAGTTCAAGTTTAGAAATCTATTAATTCTGTGATATCACTTAATCTATCTCAATCTCAGTTTCTCAACCTAAGAAATGGGACTGGTGATACTCGTACTATAGGCCTCCTAAGACCCTCATAAAAAAAGAGCATTTTGAAAACTGTGAAGTGCTATATAAATGTAAACTGTTATTATGGTAGGTTACATTATACTATATTGTGATATTATAAAGAAAACACTTTATACATTTTCTGTGAAAAAATCTTGTTATACTTAATTTAAAGGTTTATTTAAAAGTTGAGTTTGCGTGGTTAATCTTGTAACTCTAAGATTGTTAAAAGGAAACAGACTGAGCCATAACCCAGGCCTGAGGAAGAAACTAGGGTTGAATAGAGCAGAAATTGATAAAAATTGAAGATACTTCTTCCTTCCTTCTGCATAGATGCTGTATTCTCTCCAACCCAAACTCTCCTCCATTATAATCCCACTAGAATTTATATTCTAAAGTCCCTACTATAGTGCTTCTTGAAGGCAGAGACTCTCATTCTTGTCAATGTATCCCCAGTCCCTAGCAGAATGCCAGAAACATAGTAGGTATTTAATAAGGATTTGTTGAATTGAAGAGAGTATTGAATTATAGCTAGATCTTCATGTTTATTGAATTTCTGTTCCAGTGACATAATTTAATTTCTTTGCTAATACTAGTTCATATATATGCTTACATATTTTAGTTTTATAGGAAAAAGAGTATAATTGAGAAGGAAAGTATTCTGTACTCTTTGTTTTAGTTAACCACTCCTAAGAGAAGCATAGGGCAGCTAGGTGGTACAGTGGATATAGAGTGTTGGGCTTAGAATCAGGAAGACTCATCTTCCTGAGTTCAAATCCAGCCTCAGACACTTAGTAGCTGTGCAACTCTGGGTAAGTCACTTAATCCTTTTTGCCTCAGTTTCCTCATCTATAAAATGAGCTGGAGAAGGAAATGGCAAGCTACTTCAGTGTCTTTGCCAAGAAAATCTCAAATAGGTCATGAAGAGTTGGTTCCAACTGAAATAACTGAATGAGAGAAGCGTATCTGTACAGACCACAAGGCCATAACCAAGGTATTTGCTGTTGTTGTTTCTGAATGCTGGTTATGTCTAACTCTTCATGGCCCCCTGGTCCACACTGTCCATGGGATTTTCTTGGAAAAGATACTAAAGTGATTTCCTTCTCCAGTAGATTAAAGCAAATAGAGGTTAAGTGACTTGACCAAGGCCACACAGCTAGTAAATGTCTGAGGCCAAAACAGAACTCAGGTTCTGACTCCAGGTCTAGTGCTCTAACCACTGAACCATGTAATTGCCCCTAACTAAAGCACTACTTCTCGCCTACAGGAAGTACGTCCCAAATGCCAGCAAAATTCTTTGGAGGAAATAAACAGCCCCAAATCTATAAAATGATAGATAAAAAACATATACATATATGTATATATGTATGTGTGTGTTTGTATGTATACGTATATATAAACATGTATGTATATACATAGAAATGTGTGCAAATGCATGTGTGTGTGTTTACTTTTCTTTGCTACACTCCCTGGAGGCACACACAGGAAAGAAAATAAATAAAATCAGAATTGCTTACAACTTACCTAACAACATTCAGCATTTTACCTTCAAATGTCATTTTTTTTCCTTCTGTCACAGAAGTTCTGTTCAAACGATATTGCTCCCATAAGGCTAAGAACCTGAGATGCTCAAATCAATAAATAAGGGTTATCTGGTTTTCCTGGGGACTTTAAAATTAAATCCAATGTTAATGCTTCTTCCTTTCTAGTTAATAATCAGATTTCATTTTACTTTAATGAGTACAAGACTCTAAGTGCATCTGGATACAGGCAAAGCAAAAACATTGGCATGCATAAAGGATGTTCTTGGTGTGCCCAGGCACACCCTCAAGTGCCAGGATTCCCCTCACCAAGGGTGGGGCTTCTTGAGAAGCATAGTTCAGTGGAGGTAGAAGGAGGGGGTGGCTTTCCCAGTCTCTGGGACTTCACAGTTGTTCCAGCTTTTTCCATAATGAATTGCCATTTCCTTCCTCAGTCTGGTTCACTTCCCCTTCATTGCTTCTGTGAGGATCTAATGGGGGAGGAAGAAATAGGCAGGTATAGTGATTTGGTCTCCCTGTAATGTGGGGCTCTCTCTACTTCCCCCTTTCAGATGCTTTCTGTGATGCTGCTTCACCTTTTCCAGTGAGATTTTTGTTTGGTATAGTTCAGTTCTTACAAGGTCAGTTGGGCCTGGAGATTCCAGCCAGTTGTAACCAGGTCAACAAAAAATTAACTCAACATTTTTTCACTCTTCAATGCTCCTGACTACTTCTTTTTCTATAGCTGAGCTCATAGTATATGGTCCTGGACTGTGGTTTGTGTGGACAAGAAACGTAAAAAGATTAACATTTTAATTTTAAAAGGAGGTACCTCTGGTGATGAGTCTTTAAACTTCACCATTAATCCTTCTTGGCAAAGTGTGGGGCTAGAAAAGCAGGATCCATTTGGATCAGTTTTTAGTCAAAAAGACAAGGCATTCTATTTTATAGGGTAAAGTTTGTTTAGAGAAGCCCTTTACACAGTTTTTATTTTTGAAAGACTGAATTGTTGAAAAAAAATGCTTTGTTAAGTTTTGGCTTCTTTTTTTTTTAACTGATAAATAAAAATACCCTTTGTGACTGAGTGTTCAATAAATATATTAGAAATCAGAGAACTTAGGTTCAAATTCCAGCCTCATGAAATACTTCATAAATAAAATTAAATTAAATTAAATAAAAATAGAGTAAAATAAAATTCCTCCCATTAGAATAGGCAAAGAAGGAACAAAGCTATCACTCTTTGCAGATGATATGATGAAATATTTAGAGAATCCTAGAGAATCAAGCAAAAAAAATACTTGAAATAATAAACAACTCTAGCAAAGTTGCAGGCTATAAAATAAATCCATATAAGTCACCAGCATTCTATATGTTACCAACAAAGTTCAATAGCAAGCGATAGAAAGAAAAATTCCATTTAAAGTTAACTGTAGACATTATAAAATATTCAGGAGTCTACCCACCGAAACAAACCCAGGAACTATGTGAACACAATTACAAAACAGTGTCTTTTACAAAACACAATTATAAAACACTGTACATTACAAACCAGTTCCCCTTTTAGGGACTGGTCAAGTTTCAAGTTTTCTTCTAATGCTGGGTTAACTTCCAGTTTCCAGAGAGAATATGGACAAGGCCAACCCCACTTCAGATTGCTGAACAGAAAGATTCTTGGAAGAAATGAGAGGAGCAGAGAGTCTCTATCATGTCCCTACTTCTAGCTTGCTACTCTAGTGTCTTCCAGTAGTTTTCTGTTAGGTGAGATCCAGGACTCTCTTTCCGTGTTAGGAAAGATTAAAGGAAAAGTGGATGACAGATGACATGGCCAAATAGTGTCATGGAAGCAACAACATGAAATTAGACAGACTTTGAGAAAAGTGGAGGATAAAAGGGCCTGGCATGCTATGGTCCATGGGCTCATGAAGAGTCAGACACAACTGAACGATAACCACAACGTTTATCATCAAATTATTTGACATATCCAGCTTCTCCTTTCTGAAAATCAAAATTACAGGAACCCCAGAGTCAATGGTATGCTATAAGTTGGTTGTAGCATATATGTTCATTCATTCTTTCATTCACTCAAAAAGCATTTATTTAGTAAATGCCAAATTTGTGACATGGACAGCTAGGTGGCACAGTAGATACAGTGCCAGGCCTGGAGTCAAGAAGACTCATCTTCTTGAGTTTAAATCTGCCCTCAGACACTTAATAGCTGCATGACCTGGAGCAAGTCACTGAACCCTGTTTGCCTCAGTTTCCTCATCTGTAAAATGAGCTGGAAAAGGAAATGGCAAACTTCTCCAGTATCTTCACCAAGAAAACCCCAAATGGTGTCACAAAGAGTCAAACATGACTGAAAAATGACTGAAACAACCACAGACAAAATTTGTGCCATGCACTGTGCTAAGCACTGGGGATACTAAGACAAAAACAGCCCCTAATTACAGGGAGCTTACATCCTATTGGAGTGAAACAACATGAATATAAGAAAAAATAACATAAGAAAAAACAAAATATACACAAAAATGTAATTTCCATAGGCCAGGTGAACCTCTAAGATCAGGCTGGTCAGTCCTTTCCATGATTCTCCTTAAGCTTTATTTTTAAAGCTGAAAGTAATGAACAAGGTAATTTTTAAAATTATTATGTAATGTGTTTTATATCAGGGCTTATTAAACTTTTTCCACTCAGTGACCCCTTCGGCACTTCTTAAACTATGGGTCACAACATAATATATCATATATTATATAATATACATGCCATATATTATATGTTATATATTATATGTTACATATATACATGCATGCATGCATGGGTGCATACAAAGACAGGCTCAAGTCTTACCTTAGACACACACTGGCTGTGTGACCCTGTGTAAATCAGTTAACCTCTCAGTGCTCTGGGAAACCTTTTAAGACTTTAGCTGTAGAGAAGGGGTAGAGAGGTGTTTAGAAGAAACGTCATCTTAGAGTTCCCTATAAAATTGAAACCACAAGTATATTCCAAGTGTGTATGTTCATGTATGTGTATATTTATATTTACATATATTGTATTGTAATGCACATGCATTTGTGTGTATGCATGTATGTTTTACAGGTATGTACATGTGCGTATTGGCATGTATGTTATAGTACTGTAATCTGTGTAACCTGGTTTGCCAAGACCAACTGAAGTGTCTAGGGGAAAAGGATCAGAAAATTTCAAGGGAGGTAGGAAATGATTGCAAGCAACCATTTCCCAGAGCCTTTGGGTTTCTATTTCCTTTGACCTTGAAGATTTCTTAAGAAAGACAAGTCAGTTCTTGAACTCCATATAGGGGTTACCTTCTAATTGATTGGAAGGAGGAAGGGTTCTCTCTGCACTGCCTGGGCATCTATGATGGAGAACTGAGATCATTCTATGTAGCTCTGTTCATTGACCTAGAGCAGACTGGAAGAAGCAGGAGAACAGGTTAGAGAACACTGGTATGGTGCAGAGAGGCCCAGAATGGGGCAAACCCCAGGCATTGCATTGTGGTCCAGATAAATATGAGACTGGCAGCTGTCAGGGGCACAGCCATCTTGGTGAGATCTCACCTCCTATCATTTTCTTCAAACCATTCCTTTACTGAGGAAATCTCCAATTAGTTTTAAAACTCAATCAATCCTTTCATTTCCTTCCCCTTTCCTCTGATTTCCTATCCTCCTTTTCACTCTCTATTCCATTAGACCAACTAGGAGGATGGGTGGAATGGGGAAAAAATAGATGACCTAAGCCGTATTATAGCCTGTTTGAAAGCCTTTTATTTCACTGGTTTCTTTGTTTATGCCTGATAATTTTAAGAAATCACTTGGCCATTAAGTGTGAATTTTTGAATCTTATAAATTGGGCACCATGGTTGAGGTATGCATGTAGAATATAAACTCCATAAGCAAAATGAGGAGATGGTGGGGGTAGTGTAGCAGAGTGTACTTTGGGGCATATTTCCTCTCATATAATTAACCTTCTCTTGAACCTCAGGCACATTGGTTCTCCAAACTCTCAAGCACTAAGGAGGGGAGAGGAGGCTACACAGGGGTAGCCAGAGTACCCTCTAGAGGTCAAAAAAATATTCTATACCTGCCTCAACTAGTCCAGTAATTTACTGATGAGGGTCTTACATCCTGTAGTTCTGAGCAACGGCAGGAGACAGGAGGAGGAGTGAAGGGTCTTAGATATACTGCTACGTGTACTTCTGGCAGTCACTACCTATAAACAGCTGTCATAAACATACATGTGTGTATATATAGATATAGATGTGTGTGTATATATAGATATAGATATGTGATTGTTGGGCAGGGGAGGGTCTCTCAGTTACTTGGATATGAAAGGGAAGAATTACCTACAAATGGAAAGTGTGCATGAATAACCTTTCCTTGTCTCCTTCCCGTTTCGGCATATACTGTAGGCAAGTGCAGAAAAAAGTTTCTATGCTTATTTTCTAGCTCTAGACAACAACTCCATTGTTACTGATGACTTTGCCATCTTGGAAAGTACAGGAATATTCATTTTGAAGTGGGGAGAAATGTGTTTGTCAAGTTAGGTCATTATTTAGAGATAGACTCATTTTGATTCATGTCATGAAACGCGGGAGTGGATGGTAAAAGACTCGGAACTGAGGGTGAATTGAAGTTACCAGTTATTGAAGAAGCCCCACTCTGGTGAGTTATTAATTAGCAGTAGGGGAATAGTCCTCCAAATGCGATAGTGTGCTGTCATTTCTAACTAGGTGAGTGTTTTTTCATATACCTTCTATAGTGCCTTAAGGTCATAGCTTTAAAGCTGCAAGGAACTTTAACCAATCCTCTAATCCAGGACTTCTTAAACTTTTTCCACTTGCTTCTTAAACTGTGAGTCGCAACCTCATAAGGAGTCTTCTAGTCCGGTGTTCTGGTGGGGTTTTTTTTGAGAGTTAAATTGGCAAAGCTTTATTTTTATATATTTAACTTTGTTTTTTTTTTCAATTACATGTAAACAAAAATTTTTAACATTCCCTTTTTTTAAAATGTTGAATTCCATATTATTTCCTTGCTTCCCTCCCCTCCATCCTCCTTTAGAAGTCAAGCAATTTGATATATGTTATACATGTGCAGACCTGCAAAACATTTCCATATTAGATATGTTGCAAAAGAAAACAGACCAAAAAAAACAAGAATAATAAAAAAATTTTTAAATGCATGCTTCAATATGCATTCAGATTCCATCATTTCTTTCATTGGATTTAGATAGCATTTTTCTTCACATGTCCTTCAGAATTTTCTTGGATCACTGTACTGCTGAGAATAGTAAGTCATTCACATTTGATCATCTTACTATACTGCTGTTACTGTGTACAATGTTCTCTTGGTTTTGCTTACTTAATTTTGCATCAGTTCATGTAAGTCTTCCCAGGTTTTTCTGAAAGCGTCCTGCTCAATCATTTCTTATAGCACAATAATATACCACTTGTTCAGGCATTCCCCAACTGATGAGCATCCCCTCAATTTCCAATTCTTTGCCACCATAAAAAGAGTTGCTGTAAATACTTTTGTACATATATGTTCTTTTCCTTTTTCTTTAATCTCATTGAAATACAGACCTAGTAGTGATATTGCTGGATCCAAAGTTATGCAGTTTTATAGCCCTTTGGACATAGTTCCAAATTTCCAGAATGATTGGATCAGTTCACAATTCTACCAACAGTGCATTAGTATCCCAATTTTTCTACATCCCCTCCAAAATTTGTCATTTTCCTTTTCTGTCACATTAGCCAGTCTGATAGGTATGAGATGGTACCTCAGTTGTTTTAATTTTTATTTTTCTTATCAATAGTGACTTAGAGATTTTTTCCATATGACAATAGGTGGCTTTAATTTTGTCTTCTGAAAACTGCCTGTTCATATCCTTTGGTCTTTTAGCAATTGAGGAAAGATTTGTATTCTTATCAATTTGACCCAGTTCTCTATATATGTGAGAAATGAGGCCTTTATCAGAGAAATTTACTGTTAAAAATTTTCCTAGTTTCCTGCTTTTCCTCTAATCTTGACTTGTATTAGTTTTGTTTGTGCAAAAACTTTTTCATTTGATGTAATCAAATGTATCCATTTTATGTCCCATAATGCTCTTTATCTCTTGTTTGGTGATAAATTCTTTCCTTATCCATAAGTCTGACAGGAAATATTCCATACTCCCCTAATTTGCTTATAATTATCCCAGTGTTTCTTAACCTGAAGTCTATGAACTTGTTTTATTATTATTTTTTAAATATTTTAAGGGACAGCTATGTGGCACAGTGGGATAGAGCTCCAGCCTTGGAGTCAGGAGGATCTGAGTTCAAATTTGGCCTCAGACATTTGACACTTACTAGCTGTGTGACCCTGCGTAAGTCACTTAACCCAGATTGCCTCACCAAAAAAATTTTTAATAATTATATTTAGGTATAGTTTTCTTTGAAATCTTGTGTTTTATTTTATGCTTTTAAATCATTCTGAGAAAGGAGTATATAAGCTTCACCAGATTGCCAAGAGATCCAGGACACACAAAAAAGTTAAGAACCACTGGCATCTAGTTCCTTATTTAATAGATGAGGAAACTAAATCCCAAAGGGATGAAGAAACTTTCTCAAAGTCACATAGCTAGTAAGGATCTCGTAAAAAACCCAAGATGTTGCTACCTCATTGAGAAATAGACATGAAGCCAACAAGGTCTGCAAAGAGTAAAGTAGGATTTAGAAGGCGTAATCATTGAACTGTGTTGCCTGGCATTCTGTCCATTTTCCAGCCCCCAGAGCAATGAAAGTAGCTTGGCTGGCGTGAGCACACACTACTTCTCCACTTCCCCTCCCTGCCCATCTGCCAGATCCAAATGACCCTCAGCATCTGTGTCTGCAATCCTGACGTCTCTGAAAGAGACAAGGTCAGACAGAAAACATGTGGTGCACATTTGCAGAGCCAATTGATTTATATTAAGGGACTTGTTCTGGAGCGAGCACAGGCAGTGTTATAAATTAATTTACTAATCGGCTCCTCTCCCTCCCATCCCCGACTGGGCCAGATATTTCCATGGGACAGATTCCTCCACTCACACTCAGCCACTGACTTTGATTTCAATAATCCGGCGCCTTGGAGAGGGAAAGGGGGAAGCTGGGACATGCCAAATGTGTCTCAGAGGCCCCAAGACAATCCCAGATGCACTGGTATTCTGCTGTTTGTTCACCTCGTTGACGACTGAAACATGGATTGGCTCACACCTCGAGTAGGGGACCTGGAGAGCCAGGGTGCTATAATGGGTGGTTTGGCAGTAACCATCCCTCTTTCTTTATTCTTCATGCTCCTGCTTTCTTGGAGCATTTCAATATTAAGATAAAAAAATAAATTTGTGCTTACAATGCCTTGATGGCTTTTCTTTGTCACAGAACAGCTGGGAATAGACCAGAGTTGGGGAATCCAGCAGAGATCAAAAGTCTTTAGGGGAAAACTGAAAAAATCTAACCCTCTATGTGTTACCAGTTCCATACCCATTTCAACAAAAGACTTACATTTCATTTTCCTAGAGAGATAACAAGGAAGAACTGGAAATGGAAAACTACCTCATCCTCCACCTTCTAGTGCCTTCTGGTTGTAAGCATTTATTAAATGCCTATTATGTGTGAGAGATTATGCTAGGCTCTGGGGATACCACAACAAAAATAATACACATTTCTACAATGCTTTAAGCCCTTAAGGTTTACAAAGTACTTTTACCACAACCACCTAATGGAGCATTTTACAAATGAGGTAAATGAGGCTCTGAGAGGTTGTAACTTGTCCAGGATCAAACAGCCATCACATATCTGAGGCAAGATTTGATCTCCTAACTCTGAGGTTGTTTAGCTTTCTTACAGTTACCTCTAAGAAAGGGGTGGGGAACCTGCTCAGTTGAAGGGCCGCACTTAAGGACCTAGAGAACCTCGAGGCCACAGGTTCTCCACCCCTGCTCTGAGAGGCGGAGGTGAAGGAGTACATTCCAATCTTGGAAGACTAATCTATTTAAAGATGAGATGGAATGTCCAGTTTAGGGAACAGTGCATAGGCCATTTTAGCTGAAACATATAGTGCAGCTAGGTAGCACAGTAGATAGAACCCTGGGCCTAGAGAAAGGAAGACTTATGCTCTAATTTAGCCTCAGACACTTAATAGCCATGTGACTAGCTAGTCACTTAACCCTGTTTGCCTCAATTTCCTCATCTGCAATATGAGCTGGAGAAGGAAATGGCAAACCACTCCAGTATCTCTACCAAGAAAACCCAAATGGAGTCACAAAGTATCAGACACAACTAAAAAACACTGAACAGCAACAAATAGTGAATTAGAGGGAATTACAGAAAATTCTGAAAAAGTAGTTTGGAACCAAAGGGAGGAAGGCTAAGGAGTTTATATCTTATTCTTTAGACAATAGGGAACTACTGTAGGTGGAGAGAGGGAAGAGACTGGAAGCAGTGCCATGGATACAAAGAAAGGCCAAGAAAAGAAAAGAAAAGAAAAGAAAAGAAAGGAAAAGAAAAGAAAAGAAAAGAAAAGAAAAGAAAAGAAAAGAAAAGAAAAGAAAAGAAAAGAAAAGAAAAGAAAAGAAAAGAAAAGAAAAGAAAAGAAAA
>NW_020955033.1:38006239-38092383 GCF_900497805.2 Vombatus ursinus | reverse complement strand
AAGAAAAGAAAAGAAAAGAAAAGAAAAGAAAAGAAAAGAAAAGAAAAAAAAACAGTTTGCTACCATGAAGGAGTTCACATTCTAGTGGGGATGACAACATGAAAATACATAGCTATGTACATCCAAGATCTGTCCAACATGGGGGAAATCAGTAAGACTTAGCAGCTCATTAGACATTGAGGGTGGAGGAAAGATGGCGCAAGGGGAGTGAAGAATGGAGGGAGGGCGACTCTCAGGTTTGAGCCGACCGCGAGGAGGATAATGGTGCCTTCGATCTAACATTCACTCTGTGTGTTTCACAAATGTATGTATGTTGTATGTGTATACATGTGAGTGTATAATTGTGAATTTGCATGTCATCTCCCCCAAGAGAATGTAGACTCCACTTGAGTTCAGGCCCTTGTCATCTCTTACCTAATTCTATTGCAACAGCCTCCTCATTGGTTTCCCGGGCTCTAGTTTCTCCCTTCTTTATACAACTGCCAAAATAAACTTCCTGAAGGCCAGGTTTGACATGTCACATCCCTAACTAGAGGCCTACAATGCTTGTAGTTCCTGTGGAAGGCAGAAGGCCCCTATAGGCCGTCTAATCCAACTACCTCATTTTACAGCTGAGGAAATAAGGCCAGTGCTGGCAAAATAATTTCCCCAACAAACACATGAAGAGCTTAGGGCTGTGAGTTTCTTGAAGGCAAGAGACCTCTTTTTTTCTTTTTTCCTCTTTTTTGGGGCCTTTGATTATAACCACAGCACTTAACGCAGTGCCTGGCCCATAGTAACTACCTAATAAAAACTTACTGACTGATTTATTGACCTTGGGAGGAAGGGAAAATTTAGGAAGGAATATAAGCTCCTAGAGGGCAGGAAAGATGTTATTTTTCATCTTCTTATGCATAGTAGGTACTTAATATGTTCATCAAACTTAATTGATCCTCAGTTTCCTCAACTTAAAATGGATACAATAATGTTGCACTACCTGGCTGATAGATTTGTGAGCATCGAATGGGTTAAGTATTAATAAAATAATAGCTTGCATTTATATAGCACTTAATTGTTAACAAAATACGTTTATCACAAAAACTAGTATAGAAGAAAGAGTGCTAGATTGAGAGTGAGAGGACACTGGGTTCAAATTCCCCCTCTGCTATTTAGTGGAGAAGTCACCTCGTGGGGCCTCATTTCACCATCCCTGGCATAGGGAACTCCCAGGTGAGGAAACTCTCTCCACCAGTACAGGTCTACAGCTTCTCTGTAATTTATAGTCAGAGAGTTTTCCAGAGCACTGAGATGTTAAATGACTTGCTCTAGGTCACAGAACAAGTATGTGCCAGAAGTGACCTCTGAACCTAGGTTTTCTGGTTTTGAGTCTAGCCCTCAACCCATCATGCCACAGTGCTTCTCATATAATGTTTGCTTTACGTGTAAATGTGAACTACTATTTTTATACTTCAAGCAAAGATTTTACCCTAAGATACCAAACTTTCCAAACTCTGGTAAAGATAACCCAAGTTCACAAAGTAAGGAGAAGGGTCCATAGTCTTAGCACCACCACAGGAGTAGTGCATATCTATTTTTTCTTTTGCTTTGCTCTTTAGGCACTAACCTGGCTTGCCTCATCTAGGGAACTCATGGCATAAGGATCCTTGGCTTCCAATTTACACACCCATGGAGCGTGTAAATTTATATTCACTGACTGCAGCTTCCCTCCCTTTGCTGGTAGGAGTTCCTGTATCTCTGAATCATTGGACACAGTCCCGCTCCAGGACTAAGCAGCTTCCTGACTTCTATTCCGTTGGCCTTATTCCCCATCATATTTCTCCATTTGTTGCCAATCAAAAGTTGTTGTGCAGCATAATGGGTGCTTTTGAATTCCTTAAGGAAAAATCACTTTTCGAAGGTAATATCTGCCTATGTTTTTGCAGCTTTGGCCCTTGCAATCAAGATGCTGCCAAGAGCCAAGCTTTGCTTCCAACTTACTATAGCTTGCTGGAAAGATGCTTTAAGAAGACTATCCTTTTCCTAAACTCAGAGACACTTCCAAGTGTGCTTTCCCTTACCATAAGAATAAATACAATTCCAGAGCCTGGGGCAGGCCAAAAATGCTGCAGCATCCTGACCTGGCCTTCCCAGGGCTCTACTCATTAGAGGATCAAAGTTCTGCATAAGAAGCATGGCGTCCAGAAGGAGGCAGGTGATTGTCTTGCCTTCTCACACCATATCTGGAGTTTTGTGTCTAGTTCTAGATGCCATTGTTCAGGAAAGATATTAATAAGCTAGAATGTGTCCAAGGAAAGTGAACAAGATAGGTTAGGGGGAGCCATGCTCTAAAAGAATTGGCTGTAGAAACTGGGAGTTGGTGTAGAAGTGGGAGTGAAAGAGTAGCTTAGAAAAAGAGAAGACGTGCATATGAAGTGGGAAAGGAAATTATTATTATTATATTATATAGATCATATATTATATATAATGTATTATCATATGATATAGTATATAATTATATTATATATTATGTTATTTATTGTTATATTCTACATTAATATATTTTCTTACATATAATTATTATTACTGCTATTGTCATAATTATATATTCCCTTAAGGCTTGTGAAGTGCTTTACATATATTATCTCATTTGCTGGACCAAAGAGGACATCAGTAGTGATAGCTGTGTTCATGTATCTGAAAGATTTTCAGAGAAAAAATTAGATTTGTTCTACTTTACCCTAGAAGGGACAATTAGGAGCAATGGACAGAAGCTGCAAAGAGGCAGATTTAGACTTGGTGCAAGGAAGTATTTTCTAATAATTTAACCTAATAAGGAATAGGGTGATAATGAATTTCCTATTGGCAGAAGTCTTCAGATAAAGACTAGATGACACATTGTCAGGTGTGGTTATAGAGGGAATTCTTGTTCAGTTATGAGTTGAACTAGGGAGCTTCTACGGTGCCTCCTACATCTGAGATTTTATTAATTAATATCAAAATCATACTCTTGGAATTCTAAGGAGCTAGAGTAGATTTGTTTTATGTAGAAGAATGGCCCAAGGAAGTCAAAGAACCCATATTTAAAGGTCAAATAGCTATGAAATGGCTCAGCCAGGAGTACAGATAGGTCTCTGGATCAGAGAGATTCAGTTCTCTCATCCTTTCCTTTGTTTTGTGCCAATATCATATTACAAATGCAGAGAGAGTAAAAAGCCTAGAGACCATCTAGTCCAGGGGTAGGGAACTTGTGGCCTCGAGGCCGCATGTGGTCCTTTAGGTCCTCAAGTGTGGCCCTTTGAAGTTTGGATTCAAAAGGCCACACTTGAGGATCTACAGGACCACATGAGGCCTCGAGGCCACAGGTTCCTCACCAATGATGTCTAACCCCTGGTTTTACCATTGAAGAAGTGAGCCCAAAGAGGTTAGGTTACTTGAAGTCATACAGATATCAAGTAGGCAGAAAATAGGATGGCTGTATCCATCGTCAATAATATTTTGAAAGTTTATGGAAAGCAGGAAAGGTACAAGAAAGTTGGAAAAGGGCAAATGTCATATGAATTATTTTTAAAAGGAAGAGAACAGAGTATGCAAACTGTAGTCCAGTGAGATTTGACTTTGATTTGTAGAAAAATTCTGGTACAGATCAATAAAAAGGTGGTTGGTGAACAAATGAAGACTACAAAAAGTCAACATGGCTTTTCCAAGAGCTGGTCATGCCAGTCTGACCTCGTTGCCTTTTGTGACAGGGCTATGAAACTGATAGCTAAGGGAAGGCTATAGATATATGTTACATAGATTTTTAGCAAAGGTTACTATTGTTATTATAATTGTTGTTGTATAATAATTTAATTAGGTGGATTCAGAAATGGCTGAACTCAAAAAGTGCTCAATGGTTCATGGCAGGAGATTTCTAGTGGAATACTTCTGGGATCTGTGCTTGGCCTAAGGCTGATGAACTTTTTTATTAATGATTTGGATAAAGTCATAGATGGCATACTCATCGGAGTTGCAAATGACACGAAGCTTGAAGAGATAATTAATGTCACAATAGATGACAGAGTGAGGATCCAAAAAGATCATGACAAATAGAACATTGTATTTAATCTAATAAAAACAAAATTCTGTAGGCATTTCAGTTCAATGATTTAATTTTTAAAAAAACATTTATTGAGTACATATTATGTACCAAGCACTGTGCTAAGTGCTGGGGATACAAAAAGAGGTGAAGGAACCTTCAAGGTAGCTTGCAATCTAATGAGAGAGAGAAGATGCAAAGAAATACAAACAAAACAAGCTAAATACAGAATAAATAGGAAATAATTAACAGAGAGAAGGCACTGGAATTAAAAAGGGTTGGCAAAGGTTTCCTGTAAGAGGTGGGATTTTAATCGGGACTTAAAGGAAACCAGAATGAAGGTGGGAGAGTATTCCAGGCAAATGTAAAGTCTTATACTTGGGTTGAAAATGCCAATTTTAGTAGTACAGGATAGTGATGCATGGTTAGCAGTCTAAAACAAATCTAAGGGTTTTAGCTGATTTCAAATTCAATTTAAGTCAGCAGGGTGATGTGGCACCCAATAAAACTAATGCAATCTTGAGGTCAATAGTTATCATTAAGAGAAGTTTGGCTTCTAGGAAGAAGGGGGCGATAACACCACTGTACTCTATCCTCATCAGGCTTTTTCTGTTGGATAACGTTCAGTTCTGGGCATCATGGGCATCACCATTTATGAAGTATATTGATAAGTGGGCAACTGGGATTCTGAAAGGCCTTGATTCCAAATCATCTAGAGATCAGTTAAAGAAATTGGGGTATTTAATCTAGAGAAGAGGAGACTCCAGGGAGCCACAACACTTGTTTCCAAGTATTTGAAAGGCTACCATGTGGAAAAGGGATTGTCAGACCTGTTCTATCTAGCCCCAAAGGATAGAACCAAGAACAGTGAGCGGAAGTCGCTAAGTAAAATTTAGACTCGTTGTCAAGAAAAATTCCCTAACAATTAGAGCTACCCCAAGTGGGATGGGCTACCTCAAGAGGTGGTGATTTCCTTTTCCTTAGAGGTCTTCAAGTAATGACCGGATGATCACCCATCATGTACGTTACAGTAGAGATTCCTTTCACAGGTGGCTTGAACTAGGTGGTCGCTGATGCCCTGTCTAACTCACGTCCTCTGACTCTGAGAAGTAGCTTAGCCAGGTTTTGATCTAGGGTCCTCTGAGTCCAAAGACAATACTATTTCCGCTGTGTCATATACAACAGCAACAACAACAACAACAATGACAGTTAAGCATGTTGAGGTTTATAAAGCACTTTATGTTATTATCCTCATTTTACAGATGAGAGAATTTAAGTGATTTGCCAGGGTTACACAGTTAGCAGATGTTTGTAATAGTATTCCATTTCAGGTCTTTCTGACTCTGACACACTGCCCGCTGTGCCTCCTTATCAAAAAACAAAAACAAAACAGAACAAAACAAAAACAATAGTATTAATTTGTACGGCACAGTGGATAGAATATCGGGCTAGAGTCAGAAAGGCCCATCTTCCTGAATTCAAATCTAGTCTCAGACACTTACTAGCTGTATGACCATAGGCAAGTCACTTAGCCCTGTTTGCCTCAGTTTCTTCATCTGTAAAAATGAGCTGGAGAAGGAAATGACAAACCATTCCGGTATCTCTACCAAGAAAACCCCAAATGGAGTCACGAAGAGTCAGGCATGGCTGAAACAACTAAACAACAAGAACAAATTGGTTTGTATGCCTTGTTACGCTGACCCTGCCCTTTCATCTGATTGCTGCCCTCCAATAAGCCTCATAGATTTATCTCCCCTACTTCTTGTACCCAAACGTGAGCAAATTTATCCATCATAACTCCCTCTTCTCTCCTATTCTACATTTCTACAACCCTTGATATCACTCCACATTCTCTCCTTTGCTCCACTCTGACAAAAAAAATGACCCTTTCCTTAATTAAGGCCAACACTTCTATTTTGGCCTTTGCTCCCATAAGATATGGCATGTTTTAAGTCAAGCGGGCACATATTACCTTCAAACTTCTAATTTAAAAATATGTTTGTTCCATACTAAAAGTGTAAGGATTGGAACAGGGCAGTGCCAGGCTTTTACATACTCCTCTGACTTGGCTCAAATCTAACCCAACAAGAATTTATCACACACTTACTATGCTAGATGGTATTATGTTAAATAGTAAAAACAAAAAACAAAAAACAAAAAACAAAAAAACAGTCCCTGCCCTCAAAGAGCTTATGTTGTATTTCTGGGGAGGGAGTATCTACAACATATAAACAGAGGAGTACATATGTGGTAATTTGAGAAAAGAAGAAAAAAAAAAAAAACACTAACAATCTGAGGAATCAGAAAATGCTTCCCATATGGCACCAGATGCTCCAGATCCAGATTCTAAGATATAAGTATATTCCGGTTATCTGGGACAGAGTATGCAAAGGCAAGAAGATGAGAAATGGAAGACTGAGTCTGGGGAACAGCAAGTGTGCTTTTTTGGGCATGATTTGGAATAACGTGGAGGAAGCCTGAAAAAGTAGGCTGGAAACAGATTGCATAAAACTGTAAATGTCAGGCTTGGTTAGTATTTATCCTAGATGCACTAGGGAGTCACTGAAGGTTCTCAAACCAGGTAGTGACATTGTCAGACTTGTTCTTTAAGGAAGATTATTTTGGCAGCTGTGTAAAGGGTAAATGAGTAGGTGCAAAGACTGGAGTCCAATTAGGAGGGTCCTGCAGCAGTCCTCGTAGCAACGAGAGCTTCAACTACAGTGGATACCACATTAGTGGAGAGACGTATATCTGCATGGCAGGGAGAGATATGAGAGATGTTGTGAAGGCAGAATTTACAAAACTTGGCAATTAGTTGGATATAGAGTGTGAGAGAAAGAACCAAAGTTGATTACAAGGTAGTGAACTTGGGTGACTAGAAGGATGGTAGTGTCCTCAACAGAAGTATCAAAGTTCGTAAGAGAGGTGGATTTGGGTGGGGGAGGTTATGTATTCCACTTTGGACAAGTTGAATTTTAAATACCTCCAGGATATCCATTTGGAGATGCTTAACAAGCAGTTGGTTTTATATAGGACAAGAACATAGGGGGAAAGATAGAGCTGGATATAGGGATTTAGGAGTCATTGGTATAAAAATGATAACATAATTGACATAGAAGAGGTAATGAGATCACTATGAAAGGGAGTGTAGAGAAAGAATAGAAGAGAGTACAAGACAGTCTTAAGAGACATGCACAGTTAGGGTGCAAGGCTTGGATACAGCAAAAAGTAGTCATATAGGTGGAAGGAGAACCAGGAGAGAACAGTGTCATGAAAATCAAGGGAAGGAAGGATAGGAAGGATATACAAGAAGAGGAAGAGGTCAGCAGTGTCAAATGCCACCAATGGGGCAAGAAGATAAAGACTGAGAAATCTACTGAATTAACATTTAAGGGATTGCTGGTAACTTTGGAGAGAAAGAGAGAGACAGAGACAGAGAGACAGAGACAGAAAGAGACACAGAGTGCTAGACAGAGAGACGGAAACAGAAACAGACAGAGAGACAGACAGAGACAGAGAAAGACAGAGAGAGAGAAAACAGTTTCAGTTAAATGGAGAAATTGGAAGTCACATTGGAACAAATTAAGAAGTGAACTTGGAGGAGAAAAAGTAGAGACAATGAATGTAAATTACTTTTTCTAAGAATGTGTCTATAAAATGGAGATAGTGTGAGGATATGGAAATGTCAGATAAAGGTATTTTTAAAACATGGGCATATGTGTAGGTAGCAAGGAAGGAGTAAATGGGTGAAGAGAGAGTGAAACTTATTAGAGGGGAGATGGTTGAAAGGGAACATAGTCAGAGAAGATAGAAGGGAATAGGATCAGGGACCAAAATAGAAGTATTGGCCTTACTTAAGGTAAGGGTCATCTTTTTGTCAGAGTGGAGCTAAGGTGATAATGTGGAGTGATACCGAGGGAGGTATAAGTACAGAACGGGAGAAAAGAGGGAGATGGATAGTTCCTATTTTTTTTTAAATTAAGTACAAGGCAAGGTCTTTTGCAGAGATAGGGGAGAGATATAGGAGGCTTGAAGAGAAAGGATAAGTGGGAAATATTTTAGATAGTGAATTAGAGAAGAATGAAGGGATTGCCATGCAGCAATTAGGATTCATTTGAGACTGGATAACACCAATTTGTAACGGATACAGTCACATTAGTAGGAAACTGGCAAAGAGAGATTATGAGATAAACCCTGATCTGGGATTTATCAAAACATGACTGGCAAATGGAGAAAGAGGCAACGTATTTGAGAGTCTTCCAACCACCTTTTTCTCATGTACAATCTACAATTCCCTAGAGTTTGTTTACTCAGTGATCCCCTCTTTACAAATTGGTATGGTCAGAAAAGAGCCAACAAAGGAATCATGAGTCAGGCCAGTGTCCAACTATGACAGGGAATCCAGTAGGTATCACAAAGGGTCTCAGGAAGAAGAAATGAAGAAAGGTAGAGGTATTATAATGGCCACCACCAAGACAAAGTGAATTCTATTCTTTCTGGAGGAGTTTTGACATGATGGAATTTAAGGTAAGAGCATGCAATGGAAAGGTCTTAGACTTGGAGTCAGGAGACCTGGGTTTGAATGCTGCCTGAGACATGTGTTTATAAGTGCTCCAATATTTCAGGCAATCTGGAATTTCCTCAGTGTGGGTACTTGATGCATCTATACAGACTGTCACCCATCCTACCTGACCTGTGAGACTCTCTTTTAGCCTTCTCATAAGTTTGCCATACTAAATCACCTCTGAGGTCACCCCCAAGTTGTACAAATCTATGGTTCTATGAGGAAAAGTAGAAACAATATGGAGGTTAGAAAAGGAAGGATAAATTAAAAAAAGGAAAAAGTATTAATAAAGGTTGTCATTGAAATAAGGTCCTTTCATTTTCTTTATATCCCCAGTCTAGCACAATGCCTGGCAATAGGATGAATATTTGTTGAATTGAGTCCAGTTCGCATGACTGACTGCTTACTGGGGTTCCTGTAATTGGACCTTTATGGGCAGTTTTAAACTGTGAAACTGAACAATTCCCATTACAATTGATGAAACATTTGCTAAGGGATCCAAGTGGTCTTCATACAGGCCTCTTTGAATAGGCACACATGTAGAAAAGGGTGACTCCTGAAACCTGCTTCCTTTCAGTGAGCTTATCTTGGAGGTAACATCACAGGATTCTTTTCTTGCACAGAATATGTTGATCTCTGGGTGATGCTGTGAACCAGCAAAATTATAAGTGAAACTCTCATTGTTGCCACACCCTTCAGGTCGACAGGAGCTCAGTGTTGTCATGAAAAGGCAGTCTAGGCTAGTTGTGTACCCAAAGATGATCAAACTTTCAGTTCAGTTCATAAAGTAAAGTCTCAAGAAAAGTTGGGAAGAGACTAAAAATGTGTTTCACATAAAACATGAAGTGCATTAACATGACTTTCAAGGACCAGCAAAAGCCAGGAAAATCATATTAAAGGCAGATATTCCGTATTTAACTTAGCTCTCTATTCAATATATATTTTACAGGAGCAAGAAAGGAAGGGTCAGCCAGGGCATGAACTACAAGAAATTCTGAGCTGTGTATTCCTTCCATCTGATGGTGCTAATGGCTTTATGCCAGAACCTGTAATATCGTTTTCAATTTCATTTATATTTCCTTTGATTTTATTCTCTTTATCCTAAGCAGCCCAAGGTGATGCACATACAAAATTAAATGTTTGGACCCAAAAAAGAAACAGGGCAGATATTCTATGTGTCAAGTTCAAAGGCAGCTCTTCAAGTTCAAGTCCAACATCTGGATTATCCCAATGGTAATGAAAACACAGTACCACAGACTTTAAGTAAGTCCTGAACTAAGGGATTTTTCCAATTGGTCCTCTCAGGTGTGTGTATTTCCACAAAAATTCGGTGGTGCAGTTTTGACATAGTGTCGGGGGAGGGATGGAGATAAAGGATAGTTCTTTGAATTGTGTCAACTAAAGGGTTTTAAAAAACAATTGGCTGCTTAACCTATTTAAACTTTTTTCCAGATTAATTTATTGATGTAGATGCAACCTTAATAGGAATAATTGAAGAAATCTGCCAAGAAGATGTTAAGACTCCATTTTTGCTTCCCTTTTTAAATGACACATACAAAAAGTCCATTGAACTGGCAGTTCCTTGAGAGCAGGACTGAACTGTTTGCTTGTTTACTCTTCCTTTATTTGTTTGTTGCCTTCCTTTGTAACTTAGCACAATTCTTGGCACACAGTAAACACTTAACAAATACTCATTGACTGATTTACCTAATGAGAAGATATTTTTACTTTAGAAAAGATTCACAGTCAGATTTCTTAAATAACAAGATTCCCCCCAAAACATTTAAACTTCAATTTGAGTTGCATAACATTTTTCAAGAACTAGCCCTTTATAGAAAATGAAGTACATCTGCAACCATGTCTTTGGGTTGACTAAATCATTGTCAAATGCCAAGAAGGGAGAAGTCAAGGAGAAATCTTCTTGATGAGCTGACTGCCCAAGAGTCCCAAAGGAAGTGCATACACCCTATCACATGTTTTTTTTTCCTCCTTACGACCTCACTTCTAAACAAGAAATTAGTATAAGCATACTCCCACATAAAGTTCCCTTGAACAACCACAGCCCATCCTAAAGTCCACTTCAAAGTGCTTTGGCCAATCCCTGGGGACATAGATCATAATCACACTTCACATTATGTAGTATTCAAAGATCTGCAAAGTGCTTCATATGCTTTATTCTTATTTGCTCTTCAAATGATTCTTCAAATTTTATAGATAATGAAATTAAGGCTTGTAAAAATTCATTGACTTTCATGGAATCATACAGCTATTATATATCAGAGGTAAGAGTCAAACCTAGGCCTTCTTAACTCTAAGTCCAGCACTCTGTGATGCAATGGGAAAATTGTGGAATTTAAAACATGGCCCTTGACATAATCCTGGTTCTGTCAGTTACTACTTACGTGATTTTGAGCAAATCAAGTCAAGAAGCGTGTATTTAGGATCTAGTATGTGCCCAGCACTGTGCTAATTGCTGTGGATAAAACAGCAAAAAACAATCTTTGCCCTCAAGGAGCTCACAGTTTATTAGGGGAAAGAACATGCAAACAAGTATGTACAAACAAAATATGTATAGGATAAATTAGGGATGGTCTCAGAGAGAAGGTACTAAAATTAAGGAGGACTGGGGGAGGATTCTTATAGAAGATTTTATCTGGGACCTGAAAAAAGCCAGGGAAGCCAGGAGACAGAGATGAAGAGGGAAAGAATTTCAGACATGAAGGGCTTCTATTGAAAATGCCTAAAGTCAAAAGATAGAGTGTCTTGTGTGAAAAACAGAAAGAGGTCAGTGTCACTGGATAGTATGTGTGTGTGTGTTGGCAGGGGAGGGAGGAATGTGCAGTGTAAGAACACTAGAAAGGTAAGGATAGGGCAGGTTGTGAAGTGCTTCAAAAGATAAAGGAATATACACACACACACACACACACACACACTGTGTGTGTGTGCGCGTGTGTGTGAGTGTGTGTGTGTACGTGTGGCATGATCAGGGATGTGACATGATCAGGCAAGCACTTTAGGAAGAAAAATTTGACAGTTAGGTGGCAGAAGGACTGCAATGGATAGAGACTTGAAGCAGGGAGACCAACCATCAGGCTATTGCAACAGTCCGGGGTGCAGTGATGAGGGTCTATACCAGAGTGGTGGCAGTGTCAAAGGAGACACACTATGAAGGTAGAATTGATGGGACTTGGCAATGGATTGGATATGGGGGTGAGAAAGAGAGTGAGGAGTAGAGGATGATACCCATGTTGTTGGGGTGAATTAAAGGATGATGGTACTATGTTAGTAATATATTGGTATTATAATAGTAATAAGCAACTTAGGAAGAATTTAGGAAGGAGAGTTTGAGGAGAAGATAATGAATTCAATTTTGGACATGTTGAATTTAAGATGTACACATAGCACACAGTTTGAGATGTCCAATACACAGCTGGAGGTGTAAGACTAGAGTTTAGGAGAGAGGTTATGGTCAGATAAATAGATCTGAGAACCATATGTATATGATCATTGAATCCATGGGAGAAAATGCTATCACCAAGTAAAATTGTATAAAGGAAGAAGAAGATCAAATACAAAGTTTTGGGGAACCTCCATAGTTAGCAGGGTTCACCTGGATGAAGATCTAGCAAGCGATCCTGAGAATCAGTCACATAGGTGTTAGGAGAAGGACCAGGAGAGAGCTATGTCATAAAAACCTAGAGAGAAAAGAATATCAAGGAGTGACATGTGATTAACAGGCCAGAAGATGGAGAGAGGTAAAGAAGGACAAAGATTGGAAAAACACCATTAAATCTGGCTGTTAAGAGCTTATTGGTAATTTTGAAGAGAGTAGCCTCTGTTAAGTAATAAGGTTGGAAGCCAGAATGCAGAGCATTAAGATGAGAGTGAGAGGAAAAAGAGCAAAGGCACCGAATATAGGTGGTCTTCTCAAGAGTTTATCCATGGAAAGGCGGAGAGATATGGCATAATAATTAGAGGGTATCAATGCACCAAGTGAGGGCTTTTGAGAATGGGGGAGAGATGGACTTATTTAAGGGCAATAGGGAAGCAATTAGTAGATAGGGAGAGAGAAAAGATTAGTGAAAGAGTGGAGATGATAGAGAGGACAATCTGCTATAGAAGACAGGGTGTAATAGAATAATTTGTTTCAGTAGAGGGGCATACTTCAGCAAGGAGAAGGGTAACAT
The DNA here is from genome assembly GCF_900497805.2 of Vombatus ursinus. NCBI lineage: Eukaryota > Metazoa > Chordata > Mammalia > Diprotodontia > Vombatidae > Vombatus > Vombatus ursinus. The sequence continues at coordinate 38,079,578 of NW_020955033.1, read as the reverse complement.
CTTCATATGAGGCAAGAATGAAGGAGGAGATAGTGGGAAAAGGCATCTGAGGAGGAAAAACAAAAAGGATGCTTTCAGTGAATGGTCTTGACTTTTTCAGCGAAATATAAAGCAAGATTCTCAACTGAGAAGGGAGGAGAGGAAGAACCATGGGAGGCTAGAAGAGAGACAAAAAGGTTTTGAAAAGCCACTAAGGTTAGTAGGATACAGAATTGAGTAAGGAAATGAAAAAGATTGACTTGACACATTGAGGGTCCAGTTGGTTTTATGTACCATAAATTTATAATTTTCTGACCTAGTCAGAACATTCTCATAAGTTTATCCAACTTCTCCAGTCTTGATTGAGTATAAATATGGATTGAATGAACCTCAAAGGTAGAGAGGTTACTGAGTGGTGGTGATGGTGATAGAGGGAAAGCATGGAAGCAGCAATGGGGAGCAAGGTGTATTCCAACTCCCCAACCACCCTCAGTGAGTCAAGGAAATGAATGAGAGTGCAATCAGTGCTGGAAAAGGTGGACGTGAGGGCTGGGTCATCAAAAGGGAGTTGGGACTCAGGGAGTACAAGAAGATAGAAGGAATGAGAAAGGAAAAGGCTTAAGATGAAAGCAAATTTATTACCTATGGAACTGGCATTTCAGAGAGTAGAGGAAAGGGTGAGTAGCTTTAGAATGAGAAATGGGGAGAGTGAGGTGCACGGGAATAAGGGAATGATCATTTGAGGGAAAGAGACAATGGGGTTTGAATAGCAACAGCCAAGGCTTCCAAATCACTGGGACAGAGAGAGTGTGGTTGGGCAGGAATATGTTAATCATTAATGATTAAATTCAGGTAGATTATAAACATCAATAGAGATTTGGTCTTAGGTCAGAGACCTCCTAGGGGGCCCAGCAGCAATGGGAAGTTAGAAAAGGAGGAGGTGTGTAGAAATGAGTTCAGTCATTTTCAGTTGTTTCTGACTCTTCATGACCCCTTTTGGGGTTTTCTTGACAAAGATACTGGAGTGGTTTGCCATTTCCTTCTCCAGCTCATTTTACAGATGAGGAAACTGAGGCAAACAGGGTCAAGTGCCTTGCCCAGGGTCACACAGCTAGTAATTGTCTGAGGCTAGACCTGAATTTAGGTCTTCCTGACTCCAGGCCTAGTGCTCTATCCACTGCACCAGCTAGCTGCCCCAGGCAAGATTGTAATGGCATGGTTGGTCCAAGGAGGTTAGGATCCTCTCTTCCTTCTGTGACAGGGAAGGCATTAGAGTGTGTGGCATTATAGGAGGTGAGTCAATTAACTTCTACAAGTCTCAGTTTCCTCATCTGTAAAATGAAGGGTTGGACTTAATGACTTCTGAGGTCTCTTGTAGCTCTGGCTCTATGATCTATGATCCTAATAACTGCCTCTGGATAGAATGCCCAGTTAGACCTCACTCAAAGTGACCAGCGGTAAATAGCTAAGTCAAGATTCCAACTAGTTGCTTTGGCTCTAGTTCTTTCTACTGTAACCCCATTGCATTCAAGACCACCCATAGTGCTGCCACTCAGGATGTCCTTCTTCCTCAGACGGATTATTAAATATGTCAGAGAGAGGTCAAAGGCTTTATAGAAATAGTTGTCTTATGAGGGTCCTGCCTGATCCACAGCAGTTCCACCTACAAAAAGGCACCAAGTCTATTACTCCACCTATCCATTTCTAGGAAACAAAAGGGGAAAAAAGCAAATGTTGAATGAAATGTTTAAAACTTTTGAACTCTTGCCTCAATTTCTACAACTTCGAAGTCACTGTTCCATTGGTTGCCCTGATCTTGAATCTGTTGAAGAAGGGCAGTCAGAGAAATTTGGTTCCTGGACTCATTCACCTACTCTTCTTACCTCTCCAAGCTCTAAGCAATTGTCCTTTCTCCTGAATGTTTCATTAAGGTTCAGCACCTCTCCATTGCTTTTTTCCTTTGAGGAAAAGGATTGTACCTTTCCCCAGTATGGACAATTGATTTTTAGAGAAGAAATAGAAAAGTCATTAGATATTCTCTCACCTGGGAGGAAAGTAGTATTATAGGGGGAGCAACAGCAGCCCAGGAGACAGGCCAGTCATGGATAATGTCACTTCAGCCAAGGGATCAGCTTTCCTACAAAGAGCCCAGCCTGCAATCCCTATTGTGGGCCCCAAGAGAAGGGAGTCATCATGGTCCTTGATGACCAGTAGCTAGGCCATCAGAGAACTGTGAAGTGTAAGTATAGTAGTCTTTAGACTGCATCAGGATGAAATGTACCCTCCAACGAGAAACCATGCTTCCTATATGTTGGATGTTAAAATAAAGCCCTATTCCCCCTACCATAGTTATGGACTTTGGAAAAATAATGACTAAGCTCATCTGAGAGTTGATCCCTCTGTCTAGATCCTAAACTAGAAATTAGGTAATTATGAGAATGAAAGAGGTAACCCCTCTGCCCCATCAACCTTCTAGGAAATTTTTGTGTTCTTTGCTTGTCCTTAAGTCAGCAGCTCCTCTCCTCATCTTGGATCCATTAACATATTCAGACAGCCCTACCCATTCCAGCCAGCTGGCTCCCCATGATTGCCTGCTATAGTCCCAGGTTTCTATAAAGACCTAAGTTCAAAGGTTTTATAATCTTAATGTTGGCTGCCCAGAAATGTTTCATCTTTCCATGTTATTACTATAGAAATTGTTGTCCTCTCTAATATTGTTTCACCTAAAGCTGTTATTTTATAGAACAGTTATAGAATAACAGAACTTCAGAATCTCAAAGTTGGACAGGAGTTCAGAGGCCATCTGAGAATTGTTAGCTTACTTCAAGGAAGACCCAGTGACTTAAAGATGTTTCCAAGCTCACACAGGGGTCAGCAGCTGACCGAGGAAAAGAAGCCGATTTTTGAAGTTGAAATCACCATTTCCTAAGCTTTCTGTTTTCTTTTCATGTGTAGTGTGTATATAACACTCCTATGATAATCTCCTGTTATAAGGTTATGTTTCTCCCTTGCACTGCCCTCAATTTGAAGAGATGTGAAGTGTGGGGCCAAGAAGCCTTAAGGGATTAAATAAATGAAGGGTCTCAGCTAGTACTAATATCACACTATTTGAGGGATATTTGAAAAGATCATCTCAGTGCTTTAAAAGGAAGAGCTCAGAGGTCAGGTATTCTAGGGTGTTCAAACTTGTGGCATGGGATCATGTTCCTTAGGTTTGAATAAGGGTCCCCTGGTGGTATTCATGCACTGAGTTGTGCACAGGGGAGGGCGATTGCACACAAAAGAAGACTTTAGAAGAAAGGGGTAGACAACATCTGATCACAGAATCTCTGGCATCCAACCTACAAAGACATCAGACTTCAGGTTTCACCAGGTGGCTAGCAAAGAAGTGCATGACATCCTTATAAGTCAGTGAATAATTATCATTGGCTTGGCAGCGAGATGGGGATGAATGGAATAGAGGTGGGAGAACCACCCTTCCTCACTTCACCTCCTCCTTGTGACTATGAGACTAAGCACTCTTGGTGTGAAGGCCTTTTGGAGCCTTCTTGGGTCAGTGATGAAAATAAGAGACAGTGTATTAAAAGCAAAGGATGCTGAGTTAGTAAAATCAGACAAACTCAAGCAACTGAGGTTTACTTAAGTTTGGTAGGCTATAATGTGAGATCTTTCATTTTTTATTTCATTCAGTAAATGTATTGTAATCTGTAAATGATTAAATTATCCTTTAAAGTCAGAAGATTAAGAATTTGTGAGGTGGGTGGGGAATACAGGAGCCAAGGGAGGAAGGAAGGAAGGAAGGAAGGAAGGAAGGAAGGAAGGAAGGAAGGAAGGAAGGAAGAAAAGAAGGAAGGAAATAGGCATTGATTTTGAACATGGCATTTTGATAAGTGCTTTACAAATATTGTCTCATTTGATCCTGACAACAACCAAAGGAAGTAAGTGCTTTTATTATCCCATTTTACAACTAAGAAAGCTGAGACAGACAAGGGTTATAGGAAATGACTTGTCCAAGGTCACACAGCTAGTAAGTACCTGAGGCTAAATTTGAACTCAGGTCTTCCTAACTCTATGGCCAGCGATCTCACTGTCCCTAAGTGCCTCTTGAGAGGATTAAAAGGAAAGGCTGAGAATTTTGAATAATGAAGCAGTTGCTATCCTCACATGTACAGAGGGATTGAAAAAGGACCCAGGACCCAAGAAAGATTCTTAGGGTGAATTTAAAGTCACTCCAGATAGTACCTCAGGGATTAGAGCACCATCCAGTGGCTGCCACAGATATAGCTCCCAACCTAGTTACTCAGGTACTCTCTCTTTGTACCAAGCACAAAGCACTTCACATTCTCAACATTTCAAAGTGAGTTATTAATGCAATTTTATATTAAATGCACACAAATAAACAATAAATGAATAAAATGCTACAAAAGCGTAAAAGCAAAAAACAAGACTCCAGCCCTTTGTATCAAGAGCAAAATCTTGGCTCAAAACTCCTGGGTTTTCTTAAGATGACCTCCTGTCTTCACTGTGACCAAGACATGACTACTGAATGACATGCCTTTGAATGTCAGAACAATACAGTGGAGAAAACCATAGATCTGCGATCAGGGCTTTGAACCTTGGCTCAGATTTTTACTATCTATGTAATCATAGGTAAGTCTCAACCTCATTTGTTTTTTGTTTTTGTTTTGTTTTTTTAGGCAATTGGGGTTAAGTGACTTGCCCAGGGCCACACAGCTAGTAAGTGTCAAGTGTTTGATCTGAGGCGGGATTTGAACTCAGGTCCTCTTGACTTCAGGGCCGGTGCTCTATCCACTGCACCACCTAGCTGCCCCTTCAACCTCATTTATAAAACAGTAATAGTAATACTTATGCTACACACCTCATATATGAGGTCCTGAGAAAAACACTTTGTAATCATTTCAAATTCTTCATAGAAATACATTATTACTTTTCAAAAGTAGGCTGAAAACTGTGATTGGGAAACTTAAGGCAGGTACTTGGAGGGACCCGAGCCACTTGTGAAAACTATGGGACCAATTTGTAGAGAATAGAAACTGACAGCAGGACTAGAGTCAGGCAAATATACATTTCACTTTGGGGGAGAGTGAGGAGAGAGAGAGGAGAGAGAGGAACTGAGGCAAACAGGGGTAAGTGACTTGCCCAAGGTCACACAGCTAGTAATTGTCTGGGGCCAGATTTGAACTCAGGAAGATGAGTCTTCTTAATTTTAGGCCTGCCACTCTATCCACTGGGACACCTAGCTACCCTCCACATAACAGGCTCCATGTAAGTTGAGTACACTATGTCTCAAAAGCTGACCTAGGCTGAATGTGAAAACCATAATATCCAAAATGAGGCTGATGATAGTACTATTATCCTCAGTCATATAATTATCTGAGTAATGGGTTCAATTCCAGGTGAAATTTTTTGGAAGACATTGTCAAATTGGAAGGCAACCTGTGAAAAGTGACCAATATGGTGAGAAGACTGAAAACAATGCCATATGAAGATAGGCTGTAGGAAATGGAGAAGTTTATCCAAAAAAAGAAAGCTATCATGGAAACATGATAACTTTTTTATGTATTTGAAGTAATATTATGTACATGAAGCTTTAGATTTGTCTCATTGACTCCCAAAGGTTGCTCTAGAGCCAATGTGAGAAAGTTACAGAGAAGCAGATTCCAGCTGGATGTAAGGAAAATTTTCCCAAAATTTAGATCTATCCCAAAAACGGAATAGGCTAACTTAAAGGTAACAAGTTCCCCACCACCACTGGAAGTCTTCTAACAAAGTTTGGAAAGCACCTTGTTGCTTCCAAAGGACTTTATAATAAATTCTGTGGCATTTTTTTCAGTTTTCATGCTTCTTGAGTTCACTGCATTTTTTGACATTGCTGACCAATCACAACATCGTTTCTACTAAGCATAATATTTCCATTCTTCATCATGTCAATCTCATTGCTCTTTGTGCTGCTTGCTTTCTGTTACTATCTACAGCTCTTTAGTATCTTCAGAGGCTCTTGATCTCTGTTATCATTTGCTTGGATGTAGTAGCTAGAAAGCCTCTCCTTGACAAAAATAGAATAATAATCTTTTAGTCTATATCCTGTGTCTATGAACCAGCAAGCCTAACCTGGATCTATGAGCCACCACATCTAACTAGGAAACCAGCAAACGAAATACTATCCAGGGTAAAATTATATAACTTTCTTCTAAGGACTGCCAAAAACTCAAGGACTTTGTTCTTCAAAAATTACCTGACTTGGTAATTTGAACTACAGTTAAATTAATGATTATGAGTTTACATTTCCCAAACTTACGTCAGGCACTGTGCCCAAAATTCCCCTACAGCTATGCATAAAAGCTTGTGTAATTATGTTTCCTTCACTCCCAAGCTGTTCCCTGATTGGTACAAAACTGAAGCTAAGGTCAAGGACCAAAGGTTATATAAATAGACAGAGCTATTGACCTCCACCCCCACTTTCTGTACCCTCCTTTATTGTGCATACGAGTCAATGACTTTTGTGCTGGATTTGTTCAACACAAACCTCATTGTTTCCCTTAAATCTTAATAATAAATCCCGAAATTTAGTTCAAGCTCAAAAAGCCTGCTGGCCTTAAGATAGAAATTAAGGCAAAGTCCCCCATTCCATCTTTGCTTTCCCATCTGATTTCTTTCAGGAAAGCTCTTGAAATCACTTGACAACAGATGTCAGGATAGTTCTTGAGAGGAGACACAGGAGTATCCTTTTCCCCCTGCTGAAGATGTTGTCCCAGCCCAGTCACCCACCAGCCTGCTGAAGATAAACCTAATTCTAGAAGGTCTGCTCTAAGGAATGTAACTTCATAGAGTCTATTGTCTCCTGACCCAAGTGAAGTTTGGGAATAACAACCTGATGATTTCCTGATTCATAGCTTCTGACTGCATTTATCAGGAAATATTACCTTTCTTATGTAAAAATGGTAACAGGGCCTAGATGACATCCTATTCTGTCTTCAGACATTCATTGATGTCCTTCATTCCATGGATAGGCAAGTTTCAGTACAGTGATGGCAAGTGACTTAATCTAAATTAGTGAGCTACTTCTGAAGGTAGGAAGAGGCCAAAGGACAACTCATCAGGTATGTCAGTTCAGGTATAGATTGGACTGGATGACTGCAAGGGTCCTCTCCAACTCTATGAGCCTATATTTGTGAAATGTTTGAAAGACAACTGTGGAAGAGGGGTTCAAATATTTCGGCTTGACCCCATAGGATAGAATGAGAATGCAATGGGTTCAATTTGGAAAGAGGCAGATTTCAGCTCAATGTAAGAAACATTTCCTAACACCTAAACTGTCTAAAAGTAGAATGTCCTGCCCAAGGAAATAAAGAGTTACGCATCATTAGAGATCTCCATGTAGATAACCACATATTGGGGTTATTATGGAAGTGATTTCTATTTAGGTATAGCTTGAACTGCTTAGCTCTGAAAGCCCTACCAACTATAAGACTCTCAGATTCTGAATGGCTGAAACATAACTGAGACCATGGACATGAGACCAATCCACAAGAGATTTAATTGCTTAAGGACATGTGATGTCAGGGAATGTGCTCAATTAGAGTAGGAATTTTTTTCTCTCCTCCTATCCTGTCCCCCAAACATAAAAGCATACAAATATTTCTACACCCTCTCTGCTTTAAAGGCCTTCCCATGTTTGCATTGCCCTGGTGTTATTTTACATCTGCATTAGGCATTCACCATCAAAGGCTCCCTGAATTAACCACCCTCTCCTTTTGGACCAGCATGTGTACTCTGGGCTCCAGTAGACCATGAGAAAATCATTAATTCTTTCTTTCTAACAGTGTAACTTGGAAATTTAATTACTTTCCATGGCCCAGTGCCAGAGGAGTATTGGATGGCTGTCAGTAAAAGCAGATATTTGGCACACAGTCTGTATAGAAGAACAGGGCATTTTCCTGCTGCAAATTCCGAGCTAGGTGTCTGCAGACTCAGTTGATTAGATGACTGTTCCCTGTTTATTATAGAGGCTCAGTCCATTGTTTTGTCCAGGTGGTAAAAGCTCTCAATTTTCACTCCATCTACAACAGTTTAGTTTTGGACACCACCTGTTTCACTGGGACATTATCTGGATTTCTATAGGTGTAAAGGAAATTCAGAATTGCAACGTGGTGCAAAATGAGCAGACTTAGATCCATCTGCAGGTTTTACACAAATCTCCAATGTCTTTCTGGCTGATTTTCCCCCCTCCTCCATCACCTTGTGGGCTGCAGGCTACTTCACCTACCTGGAACCGAAACCCAGACTTGGAAATCTGTGGCAGAGATTCCTACGGAAAGATTATGATATACATTGTGGCAAACAGACTGCTCCCAAACTCCAAATTACTTCTTTGCCTGAAAGTAGAAGAGTTTTTGCATAATCACATGTATGTCTTCTGTGCATGGACTTGGGTATATATGTGAATTGAGGATGGTAGCTAACTCTCTCTGCCCAAGAGAGACTATTTGATACTAGGTTAAAAGAATAAAAAGAGCAAAGAGGATCTAGGCTCCTTTTCATCCAAAATGGAAGAGGAGAGTTAGATGAAACACTTTGGGAGAGTTTCAGTCTCACATGGTTATGGCTTCTGGGAATAATGCAGAATATTCTGACTACATTAGATATGAGTGACATTTGAGGCTTGCTATGACAGTTCAGGAGGCAGCTAGATGGCTCCATGGATTGGCTAATATGACAGAAAAAGAAAATGATAATGTTGGAAAAGATGTGGGAAAATTGGAACACTCATGTATTGTTGGTGGAGTTGTGAACTAATCCAATCATTTTGGAGAGCAATTTGGAACTATGCCCAAAGAGCTATAAAACTGTGCATACTCTTTGATCCAGCAATATCACTACTAGGTCTATATACCAAAAAGATCATAAAAAAGAAAAGGACCCACATGTATAAAAATATTCATAGCAGCTCTTTTTGTGGTGGCAAAGAATTGGAATTGAGGGGATGCCCATCAATTGAGGAACAGCTGAACAAGTTGTGGTATATGAATGTAATTGAATACTATTGTGCTGTAAGAAATGATGAGAAGGTAGATTTCAGAAAAACCTGAAAAGACTTACATAAATTGATACTGAGTGAAGTGAGCAGAACCAGGAGGACATAATACACAGTAACAACCATATTGACTGACTTTGATGGATTTGGCTCTTCGAAGCAACGCAAGAATCTAAGACAATTCCAAAAGACTCATGATGGAAATTGCTATCTACATCCAGAGAAAGAATTGTAGAGTCTGAATGTATATCAAAGCACACTATTTTAACTTTTTTTGTTTTTTGTTTTCTTTCTCATGGTTTTCCCCTTTTGTTATGATTCTTCTTTCACAACATGGTTAATGTGGAGATATAGTTTAAAAAAATAAAGTTATCTTACTCCTGCTATGTAAAAAATAATAATTTTGTGATTTTTCATGTCATGACCTTTTATATGTGTTATATATCTATACCATCTAATCTTGGTAGATGTCATGAAGTGCTAGTTTAAACCTAATTTCTGCCATATTCCTTTCCAGTTTTCTCAGTAGTTTTTCTTAAATAGTGAGTCTTTATCCCAATATCTGGAGTTTTGGGGTTTTTCAAACACTGAGCTTTTAGGTTCATTTACTTCTATATATGGAGTGCCTAATCTGATCTGCTAATTAACCTCTCTATTTTTTTTTAACCAGTAGCAAATTAATTTGGTGATTACTGCTTTGTAGTACATAGCTTAAGATCTGGTATTGTTAGGCTCCCTTCTTCCCCTCCCCCTTGAGATTTTTTTACCTTTTATTCCTCCAGAAGAATTCCACTTTCTTTTTTTTTTCCTTTTTTTTTTTTTAAGCAATCAGGGTTAAGTGACTTGCCCAGGGTCACACAGCTAGTAAATGTCAAGTGTCTGGTCTGAGGCCGGATTTGAACTCAGGTCCTCCTGACTTCAGGGCCAGTGGTCTATCCACTGTGCTACCTAGCTGCCCCTGAATTTCACTATTTCTTTCTAGTTCTACAAAGTAAACCTTTGGTAGTTTAATTGCTAAAGCACTAAATAAAGAAATTAATTTAAGTAATAATGCCATCTTAATTATATTGGTTTAGCCTGCCCATGAGCAATTAATATTTTTCCAATTACTTAATTCTTCCTTTATTTCTGAAAAGTGTTTTGTAGTTGCTACTTCTGTATGTGTTGGTAGAGATACTCCAAAGTGTTTTATACATTCTAAAGTAATTCTGAATTGAATTTCTCCTTCAACCATTTCCTGCTGGGTTTTGTTAATAACATACAGAAATGCTGATGATTTGTGTGGTTTCATTTTATATCCTGCTACTTAGCTGAAGTTGTTGTTTCAATTAAATTTTAGTTGACTCTAGAGTTCTCTAAGTAAACTGTCATATTCTCTGTAAAAAGCTGTATTTTATCTCCTCTTTGTCTATGCTTACTCCTTCAATTTATTTTTTCTGATATTATTGCTGCATAGCATTTCTAGCACTAAATCAAACAGGAGTGGTGATATTGAACATCCTCACTTTATTCAGATATTACTGGAAAGTCCTCTAGTTTATCTCCATTATGTACAATGGTGACTTTAGAATTTTTTTTAAATACAATTTAACTAATGAACTATTGTTCATTCCTGTATTTTCTATTATTTGTAGTAGAAATGTATATTTTCAAGAGCTTTTTCTCCATCTATTGGAATAATTAGATGATTTTTATCTTGTTATTAATGTGATCTATTAGGTTTATAGTTTTCCTAATATTGAACCAACTCTGAATTTCTGGTTTCTTTGACTACTCTACTAATATTTTATTTAAAATTTTATGTTGATATTCACTAGAGATATTGATTTTCCTTCTAGAATACTGTATTCAAACGTCTCTACTCCTTTTTAGTGGTAGCTGCTCAGTCTTAATGTAATCATAACTATGTCTCCTCTGTACTTAAACTCTTCTTCTGGCTGTTTGAAGTATTTTTCTTTGACCTGGAGACTCTGGATTTTGGCTACAATATTCCCGGCTATTTTCCTCTGTGGTTGCTTTCCGGAAATGACCAGTCAGTGCTTTCTATTTTTATTTTGCCCTCTGTTTCTGATAAAACTATTTCCCTTAATGACTTCTAGTCATATGATATCCAGGACCAATTTTAGTCATTCTTTAAGTAGTCTAGGGATTCTTAAATTAATCTTATCCTGATTGGTTTTCCCAGCCATTTGTTATTGACATAAGATATTTCATGTATTCTTTGCTTTTTTTCAGTCTTTTGACTTTTAAAAAATATTTCTTGCTATCTCATAGAGAAATTAACTTTGATTTGGTTCATACTAATTTTTTATTTGGGTAAGATTTTGTATACCTCCTGTGCTAAGTTTTTAATTTTCCTTTTAAGCATTTCCTCTAGTTCTCTTATTTCTTTTCCAATTGTTTCCTATAGAACCCTCATTTCATTCATACAATTTTAAACTCACTTCATTTTTTCTTGGAATTCTAGATGATATTGCATTCAATGCTGTTTTTCTCTATTTTGTTTGTTTGTTTGTTTGTTTGAGGCAATTGGGGTTAAGTGACTTGCCCAGGGTCATACAGCTAGTGAGTATTATGTGTCTGAGGCTGGATTTGAACTCAGGTCCTCCTGACTTCAGGGCTGGTGCTCCATCAACTGCACCACCTAGCTGGCCCCCTCTGGTTTTACTTGTAGGTATTTTGAATTAATTGTTTGTATGGGCATCCCTGTATTCATAATAGCTCTTTATTGATTATATCTTTTTGTTTACTTATTCTACCATTCTCCTTCCTGAACTGGGATTTTGTATTAGGGCCAGGCTTTGTACAATTCTAAAGAGAATGTTACTACTTTGCATAGTTTTGATCTCTGTTGTCAGGTTTTGATTGCTATGTACTTTAAGTTTCTCAGAGGTGGCTCAGATCAGAGAGCTGCAAATGGTCATCATGGCCTAAATGGCCTCTTCTAGGACATGAACTGATCCATGCATTCTTCATCTTAGTTTTGCAGGCTTTGGAACTCAAGTTAAGTCACAGCAATAGAACTCAGGTTTACCCCTGTGTGAAGCTCCAGGAGACACTTGTTTGCCCCAGCTTCTATTAGCTACTTGGGAGGCTCTGAAGATTTATAGAGCAATATATCTGAACTATCTTGCCCTGGGGTCAGAGTGGCAGCTCTGAATACCCCACAGTGCTCTGCACTCACAGATTCCACCTGGAGCTACAGCTCAAGATCAGGGTAACAATGCCGCAAGCCCACCCCAGTCTCATAGTTCCTTCATTGGTCATTTTCTCGTGAGTTAAATTCACAATTCTGGCTTGGAAAAATAACACCCTAGTGTTATTTTATGATACTTGATCTAGTTCTTTTCTTAGATCTTTTTAGGAGTTGTTGTTGAGGAGAGCTTGACTCTGGGCTGGAGTTAGCTCTAGTACGCTTAGGAGAGCCAATTGCTAAAATTTCAGGGCAAACATTTATACTTCAAAAATCAGCAAATGCTACAAATTAAGGCTTGATTTATTGTTTTGTTGATTGTCTAGACTCAAGTCTCCTTGAAAGTACGTGTGTACAGATTTTTGGTCCTCAGGCCTTCCTTGCTCACTACCAAGAGTGGTGAGGAGAGTTCAGATCTGGGAGGCCAGAGCCCTGACTCTGCCCCCTCCCCAGCAATGTTGCCTGCCTGTGGTATGGTGCTCAGTATTCTGTGTCGGTTGAGGCCTGGCCTTTTAGGAGGGAGGGAAGGCGCGTCTCCCAAAACACCAGCCTGGCACAGCCCATGGTGCCACTGTTCACACCCCAACCCCAGCTCCTTCCCTTAATGACATCCCAGGAAGGGGAGGGTAATAGATCTGGGGAAGGAAGGGGCACTGGAGGGTACCTCAGAGAGCCCTTGCCCTTGTTCGCCCCCCTTCTATGTCTGATGCACTTTGCATATCTCAGTCTTCCACATAGAAGCTATAACCCGCCTCGTGTCAGAAAGCAAAAACCCTGACGGACAGCCAAAATGGGGCCCCACGGAGCCTGGGCCCACTCCGGGTCTGGGGGGCCCTAGGATATTGTAACTGCTAAAAAAGCCAACTGTAAACATAGCAATAAAGACATGTCATTTTTCAAAAAAAATAAATAAATAAAGTACATGCGTACATACATTTTCTTTTTCTAGAGAGTCTAATTGTTAAACATTTGGCAGCACACCCCTGGCCAGGCTGTATTACTCCTTCCTACTCAGGCATCTCTATCAACCTCCTCTAACCCTCTGCCTTTCCCTCCTAGCATTCTAGGTTCCATGTTCTTATCTAAGGAATATGAATATTCTAGTACTAACTCATTACTCTCCCAGGTCCCACCCTCATCTACTTAGATCCCAATATCCTCACTTCCCTCCTTAAGCGCATGCACAGAAAATTCACCAGTTTAAAATGCATTTAAAATAAATAATAACAGTAAACTCTGAAACAGTGAAGCACACCAATTCCTTTCTAATTAGGATTTTCACCACCCTCTTTGCATCCACAAGGAATCACAGAATCATTTTGAGAGTAGGAAGAGATCTTAGTGGTCATCTAGTCTAACCCATACATGAAAATGGGTTGCCATACCATAAACATACCATAACCAACATACCATAAACAAGTGCTAGGAGGGCCTGAGGCAGCTAAAGGAGGTTGTAGAGAAGAATCTTCAAGCATCCTTGATCTCAGAGTCATGAGGAAGAAAAATCATTTCATCATACTCCAGTTCTCTCTGTCTCCTTGCATGGCTAGCAGTGGTCATCAGCCCCACCTCCTGACTGGTAACCAGAAAAACAAAACCTGTTGTATGATATTTCAGACACTGATACTGAAAAAATTTCCCTGTGCTGCTCATATGGTGAAAAGTCCTTTTGTTCTTCCCCTTCCAAAGTGTCACAAATGTGGTCAGAAACCTCAAGGGAGCCAGTCACTTGGCACTTCCATTGACTGGGCCATTCACTCAGTGAGATGCTTTCATGTCCCAGATGTGTTGCAGACACATCTTCCAAGCATCAATAAGGGAGATAAATACTAGGAGACTGACCATCACTGTGTGACCATAGGTAAAATTGGCTGACTTCTCTGAGCCTCAGTTTCCTCATCTATAAAATAGGGATAATAATAGCACCAACCTCACAGGGTTATTGTAAGGATCGAATGAGATGGTGAATGTAAAGCACTTCAAAAACCTTCGAGTATCATGTAAATATCAGTGATTATAATTATATCTATATCTAGTGCAAAAATGGAACTAAGAATAGACTTCTCGGAAATGAGGCAGTGAGTAAGCTCAAGTAAGGATGACAGAAGGAGAATACAAACCCATCTAGGAGCCAGGAAAAACACCCTGTGCTAAGAATAAACTAGATTTAATGAGATGACTCTAAAGTTGAACACATCTGGCCTCTCTATTCTGTTGCTCAGTCGTTTTTCAGTCATATTTGACTCTTCACGGCCCCATTTAGGGATTTCTTGGCAAATATACTTTAGTGGTTTGCCATTTCCTTTCCAGCTCATTTTACAGATGAGGAAACTAAGACAAACAGTGTGAAGTGACTTGTGCAGGGTCACACAGCTAATAAATGTCTGAGGTCACATTTGAACTCGGGTCTTCCTGACTCCAGGGACTGCATTCTATCTACTGTGTCACCTAACTGCCTGCTTTCTTTTCTATGAACTTAAAATTGAGTAGATTATGTATCTTTGGACTTACATATAATCTCTCTGTGTACAATAAAGTATAGTTGCTCTTCGAGTCTGGGACAGTGATTTCTTCACCTTTAATATTACACAGCCTGTATGAATTAGTGGCAATAAATGTTTTCTGATGATGTGATAATGAAGATAATATTAGAGACAGGCTCTGAGAGGGAAAGAGCACTAGGTTTGGAGTCAGACAGCCTGGGTTTGAAGGCTGTCTCTGCCACTTATTGTCTACGTGATCTTCTACAGGTCTGCCTTTGTGGGTCTCCATTTCCTCATCTGTAAAATGGGAGAGTTGGACTAGGTGGGACTTCTAAGGGTTCATTCCAGCTCTCAATCTAAGATCCTGTGTCTTAGCTGATTATTTGTCACTTCCTGCAAAGGCTATTGATAGTGACAGAAGGAGAAGCGGGGAAAAGTTTGAAGATATACATTCCTATTATCTAAGAAAGAGCCTCTTTAAAAAGGAAGGGAAGCTGAAGATAGTCATCCTTTATATGAAGAAAAAGCCCCCAAGTCAGAAGGCTTCAGGTTTAAGTCCTGACTGACAGTCTTTAGTTAAGTGACTGTGGGAAAGTCTCTGTTTCATACCCTACAATCTATTCATGTTGGTCTTACTATTGCTTCACATACCATGCCATCTTCAAATCCCATGCTTTTTTATTTCCTATCCCTAAATCCCAGAATGTACTCCCTCTTCCTAATAATAATGTGCCTTGTCCTTCGATCTGGAAGAGGACCATGATATCAGGGAGATGATGATGTGACTTGCAATTGACTTTGATTTGAATGTTGTGCCAGGCACTGTGCTGAGCTCTTTACAATTATTATCTTGTTTAGTCCTCACATCACATGCCTGAGAGGCATTATTACCTCCATTTTATGGATGAGGAAACTGAGAGGTTAAGTGACTTGCCCAGGACCACACAACTAGTAATTATCTAAAGTAGAATTTGAACTCAAGACTTCCTAATTTCAGGGCTGGTGCTCTATCCACTGTACCACCTAGCTGGACCTAGCTTCCTTCAAGCCTCAGCTTAAGTCTCACCTTCTACAAGAGGCTATTCCCTGACCTCCTCCAACCTCCTACTGCTAGTGACCTGTCTGAAAATGCCTTAGATTAAATTGTGAGCTCCTTACAGGCAGCAGCCACGTTTTTGCCTTTCTTTGTATCCTCTTTAGTTAGCACAGTGCCTGGCATGTAGTGAGTACTGAATAAATGCTTATTGATTGACTGATTGAATCTCAGTTCCTTTGTTTATAAAATGGAGAAATTAATACTTGTGTCACCACTTTTAATATCTACTTCAAGTGGCTATTGTAAAGGGGAAATAAGCACTTTGAAAACCTTAAAAACACAACCATGATATGAGTGACCATTCCATTCCATTCAGTTAATTAATTAATTAATTTTTAAAAGACCACATCTCCTACTTCACCTAAGCTGGAAGTGCAGGTGAGGTTAATTCCTGTATTGATCATCTCAGAAATTTTGACCTGCTCTGTCTGTGTCCTGACCCAGTATATCTCTCCTTAGGCAATCTGGTTCTCCCTATTCACCGTATTAATGCCAAACTTAGTGTGCATACCTGATAAGTTAGCCCACTGAAGCTCAGAACTCCTGAGTTCAAGAGATCCCAACCTCCCTGGAAACTGGGATCACAGGTGTGTGCCACTAAACTCAACTAATTCAATTCAATTCAATTCAACAAATATTTATTAAAAGACCTATTGAGTCTGCCACATAGTTTTACGTATCTAAAAATAAATGTAGGAAGAAAGTAATAATATTTTACTGCTTAGAGACATAAGAGTACTTGTAAGGGTATGGTAGAATAAAATCTGTTTGGGAAGGAAGTAGGAAAGATGATGTAGGGGTGAGAGTGTGTGTGTGTATGTGTGTGTGTGTGTGTGTGTGTGTGTGCGTGCACACATACACAGTGTGCTTTCAAATTTTCATCTGATCTGATGACCACACTATGCCAGCACCCTGGGAAGTCTCTCATGTAGAGCCAATGATTACCTAGTCACTATTCACTTCCACAGTAATTCACTCCCACAGAGCCAGATCCTTCCAAGGATATTAATGAAATGCCCTGGTTGAGATAATACCAGAGCTTTGAGTGATCAATTCATTCTCAGCACCATCTAGCGGTGAAAAGAAAAAAAGAAAAGAAAAATTTTCTGTGAATCTCAAATAAACACAGTGGTCAAAAGTCATCAGTGGCATCAAAGGCCATCTAATCCTACCCCCACTTAAAAAAGAATCCCACTTGAAGACCTCAAGGAACTGGACATTTCTATCACTTGAGTCTGCTGATTTTGCTTTCTGTTAGGTACGTTTTCCTTGTATCAAATTGAAAGCTGCCTTTTTGTGGCTTCCATCATTTATCCTTAATTCTGCCTTCTAAGATTAAGAACAAATCACAAAATTAGAAAAGTGAAAAGAACTTTAGGGCCATCTAATCAATGAATATTGGAAGAAAATATTAAGTCCATGAAAGACTCAACAAGTGGTCTGATTCAGGCTTTGCTTGAAGATCTCCAGTGCAGGGAAATTCACTACCTCCAAAGGCAGTCTGTACTACTTTCGGATGATTCCAATTGTTAGGAATATTTCTGCTTATGTGGTGCTTAAATAAAGCTCTCTGCAACTTCCACCTATGGTGTCTAGTACTAACCTCTGGGAGCCAATCAGAAGAAATTCAATTTTTTTCCGCATTAGAGTCCTTCAAATACATGAAAACAGCTATCATACTTGTCCTTTCCCATCACCTTCCCAGCCCCCATAATTTTTTCTTCTTCCGGGGAACCATTTTGTTGTTCAATCATTTCAGTCACGTCTGACTCTTTGTGACCCCTTTTGGGATTTTATTGGCAGATACTGGAGTAATTTGTCATTTCCTTCTCCAGTTCATTTTATAGATTAGAAACTGAGGCAAACAGGGTCAAGTGACTTGCCCAGGGTCACACAGCTAAATAAAGTAACAGAATAAAATAAGTCTACACAAATGATCAGCCTTTCTGTATATTGCTAACACAAGGAAAGAGGAAAGAAGATAAATTACATTTTCAATTTTTTTTAATTCACTAACTTCTTGAGAGTTAAAAGACACATAGAATTTATATAAATAAAACTATGAAACATCTTTAATGGAAATAAAAGGCCTCACTAATAAGAATTTTTTAAAAAATAAGTGTCTGAGGCCAGATTTGAACTAAGGAAAATGAGTCTTCCTGATTTCAGGCGAAGGACTCTATTCACTGTGCCACCTAGCTGTCCCATCAGGGAAACCATACTGAACAAATAACCCATTGTCTCAACATCCTATTTTCTCTTTTATTTACTTGTGCAAGTTTGCCAATACATGTCCTAAAATGTGAAGCCAACAATGGCATGAATTATTCTAGATATGTTCTGATAAGGGCAAAATAAAATGAGACTATTACCTCCCTTGTTCTGAACTACATATGGCACCTATTCTGTGTTCAGTCTCCCAACTCATGCTAATATGTTTGGATCTCCACAGGTCAATGACTACTCTTCCCCTTGAAATTCTAAGGGTAATTGTGAGAGGCTAGAATTTTCTAGTACATTCATAAACCCTCACTTTAATATCAGTTAACCAGTTGATATCAATTCATTTTTACAAAAGAGTGTTTAATGAGAAGATACAGCAAGAACAGAAGTTTGTTTGTTTGTTTGTTTTTTTAATCTCCCAATTTGGGGCATACTCTCCCTTCTGTGCATACTCATTCTCTAGGGAGAGTAATTTCAACCTTAAAGAACAAAGGTATTAAGGCAAATATGTAGGGGTAAAGGGCCACATCTTGGCCCTGAAAGTCACTTTAATCCTTCAAAGAGTCTTAACCAAATTTATCCCTGGTTGTGACATAGACCATGGCTGAGTAGCTTTCTTGATCAGCTGGTCTAGATATTTGCATGACGCAATGTCTCGGCTACTGGGTCAATTCTGCTGCTGGGCTGGGTCCTCAGTGGTTTCAGCTACTACTGCTACCAATTCCATTGGCCTCTACTACTAACTCAAATTGCTGAGGGGACCTCTGCTAGCCCTTTAGATTTTTTGAAGCTCAAAAGGTTGTAGCCCAGTTTGTTCTTTCATCAGATACTCATTTACCTAAGAACAGAAAAGAATAAACACAAAAAGACAAAAGAAAACAAGCCACCATGCATTTGTGTCCACATGGTGACCAGATGAAAGATAGGGCCTGCTGTCCATCTCATGAGATTGGGGTTAAGGGTTGCTCATTATCTGCCACAGCCTTACTACCAATAACTCAGCTTTCTGCATTTCTGTATCTATGCATTTTGTAGTTCAGGGAGCAACCAAAAACCTGCCATTAATTTTGTAAAGCACATTACTTTCTTCATATGCCTTCCTTGCTAGGAGAGAACCAAAAAATATATATTTAAAATGAGAAGGGAAATTTCATAATGCATGGAGAACTTTTTTATTATCAAATACTTTATAGCAAAGTATATGCAAAACACACACACACACACACACACACACACACACACAATAATCTATGGTCTTTGTGAAAATACAAAGAAAAAGCCTGAAAACATAAAGGGAATTGAACAGAAAATTGAGAGCCTAAACAGCCTAATCTCAGAAAGAGAAATTAAGCGAGTTATTCATGAACTGCCGAAGAAAAGAAATGTTTCAAATGGATTTACAAGTGAATCCTATCAAATATTTAAAGCACTAATAATTCCTATGATACATAAGCTATTTACCAAAATAAAGAAAAAAGGTACCTTTACCAAACTCTTTTTATAAGACAACTGTAGTCCTGATAACCAAATCAAGGAGAGATAAAGTAGACACAGAAAATTATAGACCATCATCATTAATAAAGATTGGTGCAAAGATTTTTTAAAAAAAAGTTCTTGGCAATGAAGCCATAGTAGTACGTTAAAAATATTTGATATCATTAGGTTAGATTTATGTAAGGAATACAAGATTAGTTCAAAGCAAAAGTATTTGCACAAACTCATTAATAACAAAATTATATTATTTTATAATGATATCAAAAGATAAGAAAAGCTTTAGATGAAATACATTGCTAATTTAAGTTAAAAACACTAGAAAGTATGAGAATTGAAGACCCTTTCCTTAATATCATCAAAAACATCTATCTAAAATAAAGAGCTAACATTACTTGAGATAAAGAAATACAGGAAGCTTTTCCAAGTGAATCAAGGATTCCCATTGTCTTCATAACCTACAATTCTTACTATTACTTGATTTAGTGATAGAATTGCTACCTATAGAAATATGATAAGAAAAAGAAATGAAAGGAATAAACACTAGTTAAAAAAGAGGGGAGTTACTTAGACAACACCAGAGAATAAACAAAAAAATTAAATGACAGTGCTTCAATAAAGTAACAGTACAAAATAAGTCCACACAAATTATCAGCCTTTCTGTATATTACTAACACAAGGAAAGACTTAAGAAGAGAAATTACATTTTTAATTTTTTAAATTCATTAACTTCTTGAGAGTTAAAAGACACACACAGAATTCATATAAATAAAACTATAAAACATCTTTAATGGAAATAAAAGACCTCACTAAAAGGAATATTTTTTTTTCATATTCATGGTTGGGCAACCCCAAAATAGTACAACTTTTGATACTCAGTTATAGATTTAGTGCTATGCCAATCAAGTTACTAAAGAGATAATTTCTAGAATTAGATAAAATAATAAGAAAATGTATATGGGAAAGGGAAATAATATTAGTATTCTGAGGATTCGCTTAGGGAAGTGTCCTTAAGTGCTTCCCCACTAACATGTATATATGGGTAATTATACTCATTTGGCAGTAGACATAGACTCTGGTGGCTTATTTTGGCCAAGTTGGAAAGACTCTAAGTATAGTACTGGTGATAAATTCTGTGTTGGTCATTCAAGGACCAGCCTAAATAAGTGAGGAGAGGACCCACACTAGAAGGGATGAAATTCTTTGGCCAACATAACACACAAAGACTAGTTACTGAGGCATGGAGGAGGAGGAATTGTCACAGTTAAAGGAGTACCCATATGAATGAAATAATAGGATTATAGAGTTAGAAGACATCTAATCCAGTCTCATCATTTTACAGATAAAGAAACTGGAGCTGGAAGTGACTTGCTAAAGACTATATTAGTGGCTAGCGTCTGATCCAAAGTACAAGTCTCTGTATCCAAATTCAGTATTTTTAACACTGTGCCATGATGACTCCCTTAGAGAGATCCTTTCAGGGTATTTCAGAATAGTTCTAATAATACTATGTAGCAGAAAAATCTCAGATGGTACCACCCACCAACACAGTCCCAAAGACAATTGTAGGACTCCTTCCCTTCAGGACATACTGGCCCAGCTATTCTAGAGTCAAAGTTTGGAAAAGTGATTTAGAGCCTTGGGGTAAAAGTTAAGGCTCTGGCTCTTAGGAAATATGGAGTGACACAGGAAAGAATGTAATTCCTTTGAGTTCCAGATTGATAGTGGCACCAATGGAGGCAGAACATGGGAGGACTTTGAGGTTGAGGTTTACCATTAGATTTGGCATCTGGTATGAGGGAGTAATGTCTGGGAATTATAGCTCACAGGAGGCTAAGTCAAGTCTCAAGGACATTTTGGGAATCTCAGGCATCAACAGTCCTAGGTCTTGAGGCACCAATGGTAAGAGGTAAGGGGTGATTAGACTTTAGTGGCACAGACAATTCACATATCAGCTGAGTGGCAGGTAGGTGGATAGAGCACTGGGCCTGAAGTGAAGAAGACTTGAGTTAAAATCCCACCTCTGGCACTCACTATTCATGACATTCACTCCACTGTTCAATCAAAATGCTCCATTGGCTCCCATTCCTCAAATGAGTTTATTCAGTTTAGGGCACTTGAGCTAAGTACATGTATCTAGGCATCTGCCCCTGTATCTGCCACTTTGAGCAGCTCTAGATGTAACTTGTAGCCTCCTCGAAGCTGACTCCAGAGTAATTTGTCACTTACTAGAAAAATAGCCCCTTTTTTCCTTGCTAAGTTAGTATTGTATAATTGTGGAGGTCCCTAGGCCCTAATGTATTCCACACACAAAGTATACAAGGTATGCAGTTTCAGCAAATTTATTTCATGACAACCTCATGGCAAAAATCCCACCTCTCCTCTCTTACCTATTCATTATAATATAGCTGTATTACTGCTAATTATAACACTAATTAATCTTTTTTTTAACACTAATTAATCTTAACATGGCCAACCTAAGCATAGACAAAGGAGACCATCATCCATGCGGCTAATGCCTAGGATTTATATGAACATAACTTAAATCCCTTCACAAGGCAGCCAGTATGAGCCTTGCTTGAAGGCCAGTTACAATAGAGTGACAGAATTCTACAGCTAGAAGAGACTTTAGAGGCAAGTGTAATGTAATGGAAAGACTCCTGGATTTGGAATCAAAGAATCTGGATCAGTGGTATGTCAGTAAATGTTTAACAAATAGCTCTCAAAAATAAAAAATGTGTGCACAACACACTTCTAAGTTTAATGGGCAATATTAACATTTTATCCATCACTTTCTTAAATCTAGACAACCAACAAAACAATAAATCAAGCCCTGGATTATAGTGATTGCTGATTTCCAAGTTGTAAATGTTCACACTGAAAATTTAGCAGTTAGCTCTCCAAAGTAAATTAAAGCAGGTTCAGCACTCTTGTGATTTGGGTTCAAATCCTGTCTCTGCTACTTGCTATCTATGTGAGCTTTCGTGAGTCATTTAATCCCTCTGGGCCTCAGTTTCTTTACCTGGAAAAAAATTTGGACAAAGTGACTTTGGTTTTTTCACCCTCATAAGATTTGCAACCCAAAACTGTAACCCTAACAGATTTAACTAAGACTTCAAATGGTAAGGGGGAAAAAGCTTTCTATGAATAAACATTGTGTCTGAGCATGGCAGTTCAGACTAATTAAGTTTTAGATTGCTTTTTCCCCTGTGAAATCCTTGCCAAATCCCATCATAGCCACAGGTCATAAAATAACTTTATAGTCTGTCTCAGAGCTTTGGAATATTCTGATCCCAAGGAATCATGGGAAAATATCCTAGCTAGGTGGAATTGAGCCATTGGCTATAACAGGCAGGTACCCGAATGAATTTCCATGTGCTTACATATCTTTCAGAACACACCTTTATATATATATAGATAGATAGATAGATAGATAGATAGATAGATAGATAGATATAGATATATATATACACACACACACATACACACACATACACACACTCACACATATGCTTTGGCCTAGCCCCTAGCACACAGTGTATTCAGCAACTCTATGTTAACGATTTAGGCAGTGAAGACCATTTAAAAATATATACCTTGCTAAAGCAAATCTATAAAACCAGGTGCATTTTTCATAAGGGTAGGAATGTGTGAGACCTTTGTGGTTTGACAAGTGTTGAGCAAATCCTCAATAATGATTCTGTTCAAGTTGTTGCAACCACGGCTTCCAATGTGCTGGAGGCCAATGGATTTTGATGAGGGCAGGAAAACTTGTTGGGGTCATGTGACCAGGTCTCTCATCAAACCACCAGAAAAAGAGAAGAAAAGGTTTACATCCAATTAGCTCATTCTGAGGAAGACTTATATTGCTAGAAGCTAAGTACTCCTCCCCTACCTCCTGCTGAATTTTTAATTTTCAGCATTCCAAGTAATTCTCATCTTAATCTAGGTTGTTCTGGTAGGCAATAACTGTCATGCACTTAGGAATGAAATAGAATCAACACTGGAATTGAATCAGTCCTTGGCTCCATGATTTGAATTTGTATGGCAAAGTGGAAATTCTAGATTCAGATAACCTGAGTTCAAACTCGACATTGTACACTTACTACCTGTATAATCTTGGGCAAGTCACTTAATCTTACCAGGCTTGTTTCCTCAACTGTAAAATGAAGCTCTAGATCCATGATCTAATGAATCAGTCCAACTGTCTACAACTAGTTGACCATGAAAGACAAGATATTAGGAATAGGATGTCTTGGGAGTGGTGATGGAATGGATATAAGTAGTAAAGTCATTAAAGCAGTTAAACAAGGGATCATAGCCTAATAGAGGGTATGGGGAATAGGAGAGTAATAAATACTGGGAGAGGTATGTGACTCCCAGCTCTGATGACCTCAGAACCTTAATTTGCTCACATATCAAATGGGGAACATAAAGTAAGAAAGGTGCTTTGTAAACCTTCCAATGCTATATAAATGTGTTTTTGTTACCAATTATATACAGAGTAAAAATTGACATTAAAGTCTGGTGTGTTAAGCCACACAGAGGAAACAGCAAGGTGTAGAATTCAAATAAGCAGGCCACAGTCAGAGAACAGAGATCTGAAGGGGGTTGGAGAGCACAGAGAGAAACCTAGCCACATAGTTATGATGCCCACTTACTTTTGTACATGTTATGTTCCTCCCAATAGAATGTAAGGTCCTTGAGGCCAAACGGTTATTTCATTGCTGTCTTTGTATTCCCAATACCTAGCAGTAGCTTGTACCTATTAGGTACTCAATAAATGTCTCTTGAATTCAATATCATGTAGTCAGGCGGCAGAGTGGACAATGAGTTTATTTTTTTTTTTCAGAAGATCTGGCAATGCAGACTAGAGAAGTTGAAGACCCTGGAGATGGATGGGTAGACCTACACAGTCCTAGGTTGGGAAAAGATCCATCCACCAAGAAACTGGACAATGGTGATCAAACCTAGCCCACCAAGAAATCAGGGAACAGGTACAGGAGAAGCAGCTTCTAAGAGAGAAGCTCCTTATAAGCTCCCAGTTTAGGGCCAGAGTAGGGCTGAACCAGCATGTGGTAACAAACTTGACAAGTAGAAAGAGGTAAAAGAGCAGGTAGTTCCCAAGATAGGCCCTTTCTCAGCTTTTAGCAATCCCTTTTTTTTTTTTAAAGAAAAATTAAGGCATGACAAAATAAAATGAGGCCACCCATTTCTCTCAACTTATAGCCTAAGACAGAAGCCCTTTTAGCCTTTTAGCCTGGGTAGTTTGCCAGGAAATTCCACTGGCAACATTAGAACAAATTGCAGATCTCTGTATTTGCTTTCAAAAAGTTTATTATGAGCTAAAGTTCTCAGTTCTCAGCGAGCTATGGTAAATCAAAGCCATGGAAATTTAAATAGTTGGCTTGCTAGTAGATGTTTTTATACCAGAAATGTGTGGTTACATAGAGGTCTATGAGGGCCCTCTCCTGCATTTATAAAGGAAATGGTCTAAAATTGAGAGTGATTGGCAAGAAAACATTATATGTTTAAGTGGGTTGAAAACAGTGAAACTTTGTGACTTAATGTTGTTAGTAAACATAGCTATGTAGTTGTCTAAATAAATCCTGGAACATCTCTTCGTATGTTCTCATGCATTGGATATTTTTCACATTTTTTGATATCTTATTCCTCCCTCTTTGGTTCAGTAAGACAACACCCTCCCCTCCACGGCTTTAGTCCCAATGACTTATATGTTGCATTTCTCACACTAGTGAAATCTTGACTCAGATTGCACTAGATTTCAGGTTTGATTATACACAAGATGTATAAGCCTTGAAAATCATAATGACAATAATAATTATTATTATTATCATTTATATAACTTAAAATTTTGCAAAGCACTTTACATGTTAACTCATTTGATCCTCCCAACAACTCTATGAGGTAGGTATTATTATTACCCCATTTTACAGATATGGAAAATGAGGGGAGATTAGGTAATAAATGACTTGTCTAGGACCACACAGCTAATAAGTATCTGAGGCAAAATTTGAATTCAGGACTTCTGGAAAAAACTTCAAGACTTATGTTCTCACCACTGTGCCACCTAATTGAATTAAAAAAATAAAATAAAAAGCCAGGAGGAAGAAATCATAAAAATAACAATGACAGTATCCCTTAGGTCAAGAATTCAGAAGCATTTTGGACTTTCAAGACCATGCCTACTTCAAGTTTTAAACATCTTGTCATGGTAACTGCAGGGTTAAATGCACAAGGCGGGAGGGTGTGGGCTCTGTCTAGTGACTGACTCAGGTCAGGGTAAGGAGGCAGAAAGTCTTTAGAAGACATTTGTAATAACTTTGCTGTTTTCCCCTTTATCTTTAGGGTTAAATAACCTTGCTATTCACAAGTACATTTTATCTCAAGTAGTGTAGAGGGAGATTTGGAGGAGAGAAATGTTGGATGGCTATCATAACAAGAGTAAAGCAAGGTGGTTACCAGAATATCACAGCAATGGCATACCAGGAGGGACCAAATTGACAAAGCACTTTGCTCCCCTGTGTAGGGAAATCATCCTCTGTGACAGATCTTTTTTTTTAAAAAGTTCACTGAAACCAACCAATGATGTTATACTGAGGATAAGCGACAGAAGTGAGATATCCAGGACTAATGCTTGAGTAATATCTAGAGAAGAGTGAGATGAAAAGATGCTTGTTCACATTACGGGGATGGCAAGCTAGTGAAATATCCTGTCAGGGAGGAAGTTAGATTTGAGCTGTCTGTGCAGTAAATTTGTTGTCCATAGTTCCCACTGGTGGAACCAGATTCCTATTTTCCCCCAAGGAACCCACCCTCAAATACTCTCTTCCTGTTCTCTCAGTGAAATTCAGGTTCAGGTGAGAGACTGAAAATACAACAGCCTCCCTTCCTTTCTAACAGCCAGATTAGAAAAGGGGGTATCTTGGAATCTTCCCCACTCTTCCCTTTCACCTCATTTAAAAGACTTTTATCTTTCAAAGCCACATACACAGAAGGGTTAACTCATGATTAAAGAATGTGGGTCTAGACCAAGAAATATTAAATCTTCCTCCTTTCCTCCTTTTGGATTCCACCTTTTTGAAGTTTGTCCATTAATTCACTTGCTTTGTTTTCTCAATGCTCCTCAAGCAAGACAACTATAATAGCCATATCTAGTCTCTAGGAATATGTAAAAAAAAAAAAAAAAAAAACTGCTTACATCTTTTCTAATTTAGGTTTCTTTTATTTAATGATTTTGCATACCATGGCTTCTTCAGAAGGAATAACCCAAACTCAACTCTTTGGTGAAAGCCCTTTCTTTTTTTTTTTTTTCCACTGACGGCTAAATTCAATTTTGGGAGATACACTATTCTGGAATGCAAACATTTCCTTTTGGTCTCTTTGTGAGTGAATAGTCTCACATGATTTGGACAGTTTTCCCTTGGCAGCTAAAGGCCTTCCTTCTAGCTGCTTACAAGATTTGTTGTTTAATGTTGAAGCTCTAAAGTTTGTGTATTATATATTAAATCAGCTGAACTTAGGATCTTTCCCCTGTTTTATGGAGCCTATCATTCTGTACTTTGTTCTCAATTTCTAATACTTCTAGGTACACCTGGGTTGGATTTCTATCTCAGACACTTACTAGCTATGTGACTCTGGGTAAGTCATCTTTACAAATCTGTTACCTCTTCTGTAAAATGGAGGTAATAATAGCATTTACATCATAGGGCTGTTGTGAAGATTAAATGAGATAGTGCTAATTTTTGAGCATTGGGCAATAAGATAAAGCTTTGCAAACCTTAATGCAATATATACTATTATTTTTTTCTCCATCTTTTCTCATTTATCTTTTATTTCTTCATTGACAGCCCTCATTTTTTTTTCTTCTTTTCTTTTCTGTGTACCACTGTCTTATGCTGGCTTATTCCCACTACTGATCAGCACCTAAGCTTTGAGCCACTCCATTTCCAATCTGGGCCAGCCACCCCCTTGTTAGGAAATCTTGGTCCTAAGTTCCAGGCAACTTATCATATTGACGGTAGTCTTAGTGAGGTCACTGAGTTAGCCTAGCCTATTGCAACTCAGAAGTCCCAAACTCAAGAGATCTACCAGTCTCAACCTTCCCAGAAGCAGAGATTTCAGACATGCACCAAGATGAGAATTCCAATTTCTACCCTTATTTTGCCCTTTAATCTTTTTATTGCTCTTCTGAATAATTCTGGATATTCTTGAAGTTGATCCATTATGCTTTCTGGGGCTCTTACAGTAGTCATTACACTATTTTCCTCTCATTTGGAGTTTTTAAATCATTTTCTTTATTCCATTGCATTAATATATAGTGGAGTCTCTTTTTGGTTGTTGATAAATTTTTCTTATCAATTCTTTTCTATCCTGTCTTTTTAGCTTGTTGCTTTTCCTTTACTTAATTTGATCCTTTTTTTTTTTTTTTGCTAGTGGAACTTACTTAAGGGACAGTTCAACAAATTAAATTTTTTTAAAATACTAATTGTCCTCAAATAAAGCTAATCACAAGGAGCCATTATCAATACTGGTCAATGCAACCAAATTTGTTCTTTGTATTCTCCTATTCATCCTACCCAGTTCACAAATTGAATCTACAGAATTTCTTAGAGATGTGTGTCTTACTTGGTACATTATGGTAATCTTACAACATATGAGGTAAAAGATAACAGAATTAAATTATGCACATACAAGTAAGCAAATCACTTGAAAAAAGGAAAATAGAATTTATAGTAACTGCTTCTGTTTCTTAGTAATAATCCCTCAACATGTCCCAAAAGTGTCAGTCCAAATGTAACCTGCACTAAGACTTTTGGGGCACCAATCATCCTGACAGAAAGGAAAAGCATCTACTTTCTCTATTTTTACAGATAAGGAATTTGATACTCAGAGAGAAAATGCAACTTGCACTGGACTTTAAGCTACTCAATGCTTTGTCTCTGTATCTCTATAGTACCTTACATAGAGCAGGCACCTAATGTTTGCCTACTCTATACAAGGTACTATAGAGATATAAAAGAATCTACTTATAAGACAACTCTCTACCCCTATCCCCAGAAATACTTTGGTCAGATATGCTTACCTTCCTCATAAGTCTTCACAGAGAAATCTTCAAGATACAGCATACAGATGTTCAGTAAATCTAATTAGGGCTGCAACTAGAGTTGGAAACCAATGTCCTATAGAGATACACTTTTCCATCTTCTCTTTCCCTCTTTTAAACAGAAAAGGACATTAGGCTCCTAGCTTTGGAGTCTGGCTCATAGGTCCAAAGCTAATCTGCTAACCTGATCTGAAAGCAGCTCCTCAAAGTGCTGAATTTACCTCTAAGAAGCAAACAACAGAATTGGAAAAGTTAACTAAATGGTGGTTCTTGAATAGTTGGCTAGAAATAATTTTATCATTAATAGAATATATTAAATTAACTGAATTAATCAAATGAAACAAACGAGGAAAATAAATGGCCAAATTAAAGCTTCAAGTTTTATTTTCATAATTGTCACACACGGAGTCTCTTTCCAGAGAAGTGATAATTTGTATTACTACACACTTAATACTCTATTTATACATCACAAAGTTAGGAAAAATACAAGTGAAGCACAAGTTTCACACTATAAGAATACCATATTCTATATATGTACAAATTTAATATATTAAATGTATGGCAGAGACAGACTTCACTTACAATGGAAAATTATAATGAATTTTAAGCACATCCATGCAGACTTTTTCTTTTGTATGAAAGTAGAACTCTGGAAAACATTTTTCCTATTGCAACACATCACTGTTTCCACTTTTAACCTGATTTCCATGATAAAATATTTTAAAGGTGCAAACTGCATCATAGGGCAAAAAAAATTATCAATTTGAAACAAATGTTTTTCAATACTTACTAGACTAGAATAGCCCTATCACAGAAATATTCACGCATAGCTAAACAAAGGTAGTGTGCTTTAGTTCTGAACATTGGGGAAAAAAGTAGAGGAGAGAGGAGAATTCTAAGAAGAGAAAAAAGGAACAGTTACATAAAAAATTAATCTCAAAATATTTCTTTTGAAAACTGAGACTTGATTATGTTCCTATTACTGGATACCCAACTCATTTGTCTTTTTGTTGTATAAATGGAAAAGAAACATTAAAATGTTCAATGCTGTAAAAAAAAAAGTTGTAGGTGAATGGTACAATATAGACTGATATATGGCCTTGAGTACAGCCATATTTGGTTGGGGGCAGGTAATAATTTGTCCAGAGAAAGGTCTACATATGACTCCACACTGTCAGAAGCTTGTGATTAGAACAAAGTGGTATTAGCAGCACTGAGACAACAAATCCTTAAGATGTGAACATTTTTGTCTTGCAGTACTAAATTCCAAATGCAGATGACAGTCCAAAGTTAAGTCCTGAGATGCTTGCCGTAATGTTGAAAATACGAGAACATATGCAGAATGATGTAATGGGCTTGAAAAATAAAAACAATGTTAAATATAATAGTGTTTTATAATAAGATAAAATAAGCATTTCTGTACTGACAAACAGCCATAGACACAGACACACAGACACACACACATGATTTATTATGGACTCTAGAAAGATGTTGAGGTTTCCTACAGAATCACTTGTGTGTGTCTTAAGAATACGTTCATTCATCCACTCATAATGCTCCCAGGGAGGTCTAGCAGAACCATGCACAAACTACAATGCATACATGACTAGTCATGAGACTGGTTTTCAGAAGTGACTTCTGGAATGTCTCATTACAGTTACTTCAGAGATCAGGCATAAATAAGGAAATTATTTATAATAATAATAATAATTATATATATGTATCTAAGTATATGTATGTCTAGGGAATAAATAGGAAACCAATAGAGCAAAGGTGGTTAGCATCTGCCTGCAGAATGCATGTCACTTGTGTCTTAAGGCCCTTTTCCAAAAAGTAGATCACTTGAAAGGACTGTGACACAAAAGGGTGATTCTAAAACTTTTGACCATCAAGCAAGAAAGCAAAAGTGTATAAGGAATATATGTAAACCCCCAAAGGAAAGCATCATAGCTGCCCCATTTAGGAAATGACTAGCCACTTAAATATTTGAAGCATGGTGCTTTACACCCATCATTTTCTCCAACATGCTTCTTCCCCCCTCATCTCAAATTCCACTGTACAGACACCACGCTCATCAGCGGCCAGTTCTTCTTCCAGCACTGTCTAGCCCAGCAGCTGCATCTTTGGGAGGGAGGTAGTTTGTTTAAGAGAGGCTGGATGGAGACTCTTTCTTTCCCAGTTCCCTCCTGAGAGAACACAATTTCAAAAGGATTTTTCATGGGTTCCTATTAACCTTAGTCAATGCTTTCTTTGAAATATGCATCTATTCATCTTGTTCAAATCCAGGGAAAGCTTCATAAATTTGTCAGATAATTTACTTAGTTATCTTCAAATTTTGCAAATTGACTTGTGAGATCTGAAATACATATTTCAATAGTCTAAAAACAATTCCAAGGTTCAAAATCGTCTCCTGCTCCCAAACTTATTTTCTGAAAGGACCAAACCATTTAATGTATTCTATGGCACGAGCATGAGATTTCCTTTAAAATATGTATATGTGCAAACACACATACGTATATGCACATACACACACACACACACACACACACACAACACAGCCTCATAAACACATATCACACAAGAAAAACAAGCAGATCAGATACTGACTTTCTATCAGGACAAGTCACTTTTAGTTCCAATTACTAGTTAATAAAGGAAAGAGAAAAGCATTTACCAGGAAATACAAAAATCATAAAAGGAAAAATGACATTCAAATATTCCACCTGCCATTCTAAATCCACAATTTTAACTCTAGAAGCCAGCTCTCAAAGGAGCCTGTTATCATTTTTCTTATCAACTGTCTTAAAAGAAAATTTAAGCTGGTACTCTGGACAAACTTTTACCAAGGAAGTGTTTTACAATAAACTAATGATTCACACGAGGTAAGGGATAATGAGGCAATTTTTTGGTATGGTAGCCCAAAATATGGAGCTTCTATATTGGTGTTCCAATTCAGGACTACAGAGAAGGGTTAAGAATTTTGGTACACTCAACTTCCACAAAACAGCACATCAGACTTTCCCCCCACTCCCTACCCTGAGAGTATGCATGTTAATAATTAGCACAGTCCTCCCGCATATTCATCCTCTTCTTCATCACCAGCAGCTGTGGCTTCTGCACCTTCACTTTTGGCCTGTGGTGTTGCTGGTGATTTCTTCTTGATTCCTCCTCCTGGGACCACCAAACTTAAGCCCAACTTGGCATACTGTAAATGAGAAATAGATGAGGAAAGGTAAACAACCCTGACATAAAGATATGAGATGCAGGCCTGGCAACACCAGTTTGTTCTGAGGACCGAGCTAGAGACTGAGCTCATTAATTGTCATGGCTTCAGAGAACACTACAATAGTGAGAAACATAAGGTTTCATTGCCTGTTCTTTTCATGGAAATTAAATAGCTGGAGTTGTACACTGCTATTTGTTAGAATCATCTTTCCATGGGAGAAGCACGAAAGTGTAATACAGTAAAACTTTATTAATTCATTTTTGTCTTTCTTTTTGTGAGCATTTGGCTCCCCAGTGCTAAGCACAGGCCCTGGCACACAGTAAGTACTTAATAAATGCATGTTGATTTGACTTGGAAAAATTCCAGCTCCATTACTTAGGAACTTGGATAACTGGGACATGTTGGCATAAACTCTGGCTCATTGTACCTAAGAAAAAAGATTTTTTGGAAAATTAATATAAACAGAATGTGTTTAGCTTACTTAAGAATCAAAGCCAAGAAATGTTTGTACCTGTCCATGCAAGTACAAACTTTTATCTATTTACTAAAGCACTTGTAGATACTCCTGACGGACCTGGAAGTAAAAGGCCTACGGTTATTTAAACATGGTCATCTCAGACTTTTGGTCATGCAGGACTTGACCTTCTGCCAAATAGAAGCTCCAAAAAAGAATGACTATATTAAAGGAATTGCATATTTATTCTGAAGGTATGTAAGACATGCATAAACACACTTGTCTTCTATAAGATCTGTCATTATTTTACAGAAAATAGGAAGCAATGCATAAAACCTGAGAAATTAAATATAGTTTATTTTAAAAAATTCAGCCACTGTCTTACAACAAAGTTAGAGGAAATAAAAGCTTCTTAGATTATTTGCAGTTACTAAGTAGTAGAGCAACGACTGAAAATGAGTAACACTGGCTCTTGTGCCTAGGCCCAAAAAGAAGCAAGGGGAAAGTATATCTAAGGGGAAAATGCAAACTATCCTGCTTTCCCCTTTCCCTTTCTATTCCTTTTCAGTTTAATTTTCTTGGGGCTGTGGGGAAGGGGACACCCCAGTGCTTTTAGGACAGATGTTTGCCTTCTCTGTAATTTGTGTCATGGAGGGCAGTGGACAAAGGCAGAGACAGGAAGAAAGGTGAAGCTAATCAAATGTACGCAAGAACAATTTAAACTCTTCTGGTCAAATGGAATTCTTCCAGAATTAATGAGTTTTGAAAACTACATGCAAAGTTGATTTGATACCATGACAACAAATCAGCCCAGGCTCACAAACACCATGGACTAAAAGAGATTAAGCAGCAAGCCTGACAGAAATTTAATACATTCTGCCTGTTACCTGCTAGTAAGAGGAGCATTTGAATTTTTACAGGAGCCAGGAGTGTATTTTTCTGCAGGTGGCAGACATCTGTCGTGCTCTTAACTGGGTGCTATGGGAAACGATTAATAGGAGGTAAACAGTAAGAGGCTTGTGAATTAAATGGGATGGTATTAATAAATGTGGCTGGGATCAATGAAGTTTTGGACAGAAAAAGTAAATGTTTTCAGGTCCAAAGATTTTGGATGAACCATATGCATGGCTGTTGTAAACGAATCAGCCCAAATGGCCTATAGTCGACGATGAAGTCTGACAGTTGGGAGGTTCTCTCTGGAAAGCAGCCAAATGAAAAATCAGCCCCAGAAGCCTGGGGAGAAAAGATAACAACAAGCTGCTTGTTCTTCCCTGAGAGATCTCTCTTTCAGCAGCAAAGAAGAAAAAGAAATGGAATGGCCACTTACATCATTGTCCATGTACTTAAAAAGTGGAGAATTGCAGACCTCTGAAACTTGATCTTGGTCTTGCTGGTCGTACCCTTCTAAAAGCTGTTCCAGGGCCGTGCAGTCTTCACTTCCATTGAATCCTGGTATGCTAAAGGAAACACCATGCCCACATTTACACTGTGGCTCACTCTCGTAGGCCACCTGCACTCCTCCTGAGAGCTCCTGAGAGCACCAATAGTCTTAAATCCAGTTACTATCAACCAATTCTAATTAGACTATGTGACTGCAAGGTGGTGGTGGTGTGTTTTTTCAGTTTTGAGGATAAAGTTTTATAAAATAGTATGGGAAATTGGTCTAGTTTTTTTCCCTTCACCCTCTCACTCCTCCCTTCCCCTGAACTACAAACATAGTACATTTATTGTATAGTCCTGCTTATCTGCATACGTAACACGTTCCCAGGGATGGTCTCAATTTTCTTTTCCTCCTCTAGCTCCTAATACAATGCTCTGGATATAGTAGGTACTTAAAAAATGACTGATGAAAAAACATAGGAATCTTATTCTAATCCCTGCCATCCCACCACATGTGAACACATAAATTCAATAAATGAAATGTTTCCCACTATTTGAGAATTTTGTCTTGGGGAGAAAAAAACCAATAAAACAAAGACACTTTAGGTCTTAACCTCCTATGAGATCATACAGAGAAGATAACTAAAAATAAATACGACAGGCTCCAAAAGCCCTACCTCAAAAGCTTGAAACAATAATGACATGCCTCTATTGGCTATGGGAAATCACTACAAAGCACCTTGAAAGAAGCTTTTCACTGACCACCTAAGATGCATTAAGAGAAAAAAAAAAGTCAAGATGTCAAGATAATCAATGAAAATGTCTTACCTATAGCTCTCTCTGACACATCTTTCTGCAGCTACATAGTCATTTCTGTGTAGATGAACTAAGACTTGGGCAATTGTTTTCTAAAACAGAAGAGATGACAGATTACCTTTCAAATATATATGAATATAATAAAGGCCAGTTTCCTAGTAGGATAAAAACATCTGGGATTTTACCTGAAACATTTTAGTTTTTCTTTATCCCTCTCCCTCTCCCCCTTACCCTCACTCTCTGTAACTAAGTCTTAAGAGTGCCTTCTCCAGGGCACTAGAGAAATGGCATTTCTAAGCTAATTACAAATTTCATTATTTCTTTTTAAGTTCTCTAGGTATATATCTCTGACATTTTTCCCTTTACTTTTCTTTTTTTTTTTTTATTACAACCCCATCACTAAACCTTCCTGCTCTGGGCAAAAGAAACAATAAGAACGTAGAAAGAGGAAGGGGATATAAATGAAAATTTTTACAGTTACTAAAAAATCAATCATGTTATAGGTCAACCTAAATGAGATTCAAGTTCTGACTGCGACACATTCTGGCTTCTGCACACCCCTGGGCAAGGGTCATCCAATCTCTCAGCCCTCTTAGCAGCTCTCTAAAGCTGTAAGTGCAATCATCTTTTTTTATTATACTATGTTATGGAAATGCTTGTTTTATTCTATAAATTTTTTAAAAAAAGACTCTAAGTGGTCAAGAAGATGCTGATCCTCACTGGGAGAGGAAATTTCCCCACCCAGAAGTTTCTTATAGCAATGAAATCATAGATGCAGTACCTATCCTATACATGTAAGTTTGGGAGACTTTCAATAATAATACCTACTGAAATAATACTTTCATTTACTAAAGTGTTTGTTTCATTTACAGATAATAGTCAAATAGCAAGGCAGCCAGGTTTAGTGACTAGGATGCTAAACTCAGGAGGATGTGGGTCCAATTCCTGCTTCTGACATTTACTCGTTGTATGACCCTAGGCAAGTCGATTAACTTCTATGTACCTCAGGCAACACCCAAGGATTTATCTACCAAGTTATAAACAGACTGCAATCTGCCTTGGTGGAAGGATCTTTTGTATCTGGTGTTTCCTATATCAGCCAAATAGCAAATCTTTCATGTAGTCACATTAACAATCAAATATCCAATAGATACTTTCCTCTCTTTTAGGGAACTATAGTAACATGGGAAATTAGCCAAAACATAGATGAAATAAATTGCAAATAATACCTTATAACATGTTGGATAATTTTCAATTTCCTTATAGATATTCTTTTCCTTCTGAATGGAAAGTGCAGCCTCATCAAATCTAAATGAAAAAAACAGTAAGAAATCCACATTTGGCTTTACAGGGTCAGAGAAGGGGAGAAGAGCCATAACTTAGCAATATATTTTGTTTCAGGTTTGGGGAGCAAGGGGAAGAGTGGCTCCATTAGCTCTAAAAATTCTTCTTTACAAATATCCAGACTCTTCCTTAATGCACTAGAAAGGACTAGCAATAAATAAGAACACTTAAGATCACTTGTCTCTCCCCTATATAATCCATCTACCACACTGCTGTCAAAGTAATCTTTCCAATGTACAGGTCTGACTGTGCCCTTAACCATCTCAAAAACATTTAGGGGTTCTTCACTGTTTACCAAACAAAAAACTACTTAGACTGGCATTCACAGTCCTCTACAATCTGTCTCCTCCCTAACATTACAGCATTATTTCATGAAACTCTTCTTTATACAATCTACACTTCATTACTTACTGTTCTCCAATCTTCATTACTGCCATGCCTTTACAAGAACCCTCTCCCATTCCTAGAAAAGCTTCCTCCTGCTGTCCTCATCTCTACCTACTGATATCCTTCCCCTCTTCAAGATCTAACTTAGGTTCTACCTCTTCCCCTCTGCAGCCTTCTCTGATTGCCCTACCTAAAAATGATTCCATCCTCCTTGAATCTTTCTAGTTATTGTTTGACCTCTCCTATGAAGTGAATCATTTTCTAATTCTTTCTCATAGTTTTTGGGGTTCAACTCATCCCCTTGGTAGAAGAGAGTTCCTTGACAGCTATATTTTTTATTCATTTTTGTACTCCACCAAACAGTGCTCTGCAAAGAGAAAATGTAAAATAAATGTGAATTGCATTGAACTGAGAAAGATTTTTATGGATTATTTTGCCAATTCATAGGAACCCACTGAACTGAGCAATTTTTTAAAATGAAATTTATAACAGACAGTCCCCAACTTATGTAAAACCAACTTGACAAAGTCCTTTAAATTCAAATAATGCCAAGGTACAATAAATGATCAATCACAGGAATTCCACTTTTCTATCTTTTCCCCTTCACCACTATATATTCCACTTGCTGCCACCTGCCTCCTCTGGCCCCTCTACTCCAGATACAAACTCAGTTTTATACCACGGCAGAAGGGTGTTTCATAACAGAATGGACAGTAGCAAAGGAAAGGGAGGAGAGGAGGAAAGGATTAAGTTAAGTGGTAGGAGTGTACTATTGATACTATATACTTTAATGAATCTATGATCTCATCAATGTACATATTAGCCCCAAAATAGCCTGGGAACCTTACTCTACATTACATGGGTACCAATGAAGCATATGGGCTGTCCATTTGTCTCACCGTTTACTCTTAATACATGATTAGCCCATCTCCTTTTATACTTGGATATCTCTTTGATAGCTTTTATGCAGCTTCTGATGCCTAATTCTTTGATGATAGTATATTACAAACTATTTATGATCACCAAATATCTATTGATTGCTCTTTGGGTGACCCATAATTTTAATTCTTTGGAGACTGTAGTATTCAGTAATTCACAGTCATACTGCATCACTGCAAGGAAACTGGCCTAGAGTCATAAGAGGCTCTTTCTATTAAGGGCAACAAAAGTCCCAAGTTGGAAGTTTTAGATCTGAAAAGGTTAGAGGGTGTGAGGGTGTGGCTACAGATAGATGGTAAGAAGATGGTCAGGATGTAGAGTGCTTATCACTACGAAAATGTTTATTGAATGCATAATTATGCAGTGCCAAAATGAGATATCTAGCAACTGATGACCCCCCACCTCCTACTTTTCAAGAAGGATGAATCTATTCAAGACCTCAAAAAGGAAGGTTGTGTAAGTCAGTTTTAGGGAAGCATGATGCTCCCAGATACTACTCTCTGGCCTACCACTCTGTCTCCTACTGAAATGTAAGTTACTTATAAGCAGGGACTATCTCTCTTATGTATTTGTATCTCTAGCACTTTGCACAGTGCAAGTATGTAATAAATGCTTTTTCATTCATTCATTTCTTCAGGAAATCTGATAAAGGGCAAGTGTTCTTCAAAAGTACCACAAGACCTTCAAGAAAACCTAGAGTTTGCTACTTTAACATCACACTTGATCTCGATATAAGCCTCCAAATTTTTTGTGAGGAAGAACTACTTTTTATTTTCCTAAATTTTATGATCAAGAGGGAGAAAGGTGGAGGGAAACAGAGGTAGGGGGTGGGGGAGGGGAGAGGATAACGGCACTGATGCCCAGCCTAGTCATCAGAGCAAGAGTCATGGACATGGTAGTAAGCTAAGAGACAAACCACACAGACCTTCAATATCAACTGGTTTGTTGTGACTTATCTATCAGGAAGTGTTGATCTAAGAGCCTAAGGGTTAAATAGTAATTCAGAAGGGAAGACCCCCACTTAAGGAATTACTGAAGGAACTTGGACCAGAAGTTGCCTTAAATAAAACGTTCATCTACACACTGAACTACCATTTTCTGAATATTGATATCCAGAGCAGGAAGAAAAGCACAACAATTATATAAATAAAAGAAATTGTTCACTTTAATCTGCTACACTGATGCATAAATGTTACCATTTCAAGAGGTGACAAAACCTTGAAAGGAAGGTCCTTTAATAATAGAAAATAGGTAAGCACATAAATGAAAGATATGTGCAATTTAAAATTCTATGCTTTCACTCTCTTTCCATTATCAACATCACATACTTTGTGTTCTGAGTCTGCTACTTAACTTGTACCCAAAAGTCAGATTCTGGTATAACTTAGGAATATGCTCCAGACAGACACATGTTACATAAAAGGTCCCAGTTATCCCTCTGTAACTACAGCTTCTTGTGCTCCCCAGTGCCTTTCACTCCCATCAACACTATAACAGTGCAATTCATTTAGCTGCTTTATATAAAAACATGGTATAGTTTGAAACACAAGTGTATGTGCTGAGTGAGTTCTTAGAAAACTCTATGGAAAGGAACATACCTCTAAGTCACAGAATGGCACATTCCTTATAAAGATAATGGCATGTCATAATTTGGCCTCAGAAGTCGCTCTGCAAAACCATTTTTGTCAACCAGTTGCTTTGGATCTCTTGACCAAAAACCATTATCAGGTCTTTTTCTGCATCAGTTCAAACATAGCATAGAATCATGCCTTGCTAAAATGATTAGAAAATGGCCAGATTTCATTATGTGTTTCTGTGTATATAGATATACACATATGTGTATGTATATGTGACACGTACACACACACATATAATATAATGTATAATGCATATATATATATTGCATTTTTATTTGCATATCTACAGAGTCCTTTGAAGAATATCTCTCTGGCTTCCTTCAAATCTCAGCTAAAGTTCTACCTTCCTCAAGAAGTCTTTCCAAATCCTTAATCTTAGTATCTTCCCTCTGAGACTACCATCAATTTTTCTTCTCTATATCTTGCTTGTACATAGTTGTTTGCACGTTACTCCCACTAGACTGTGAGCTATTTGAATGAAGGAACTGTTTTTTGCCTTTCTTTATATCCCCAGAGTTTAGCACAGTGCCTAGTATATAGTAGGCACTTCATAAATGTTTGATGACGGAATGCCTGATTTATATCAAAACTATTTAAAGTTAAATTTTAGCCATTGGGATTTTACAAAAGACAGAAGTTGCGTACTGAAACCAATCCATCCTTCTCCCCAGTGCTGAAAAATGTTTTCACATGAGAGTAAAGAAAAAAAAAGGGAGGGGGAAGGGGAGAGAAATGCAAAGATTTCAGTTTTCTTATTTTCGGATATTTATCTTATTTCATTATCTTCATCTGACAATACTGTTTTCTTGACTCGATAAGACCATATCCATTTTTCTTGGTCCAATATTTTAAAGAATCTTGTCACTAAAATCTCTACAATTCTCAACCCTCAGTAGAGGCAACACAAAAGTCACCCAGAAGACAGATCAAGAAATAATTATTTCAGAAGGCAGAAACATTTGACAAGTCATTAAAACATTGGCAAAAAACTGACATTTTTAGGGCTAACATGATAGTATTCAGTATGGTGGTTTTGTCTATGAAAATTAATTTGTAATTTGCACCTAGAAAATACCGTGTTATTCCTCACATTATTTAATGGCTGCAAACATGGCTTATGGAAAATAAAAACAAGAATAGAATATGATAGAAAACATACCTACGTCCTCGTACTAAAAGTCGAGAGGCTTTTCCTAGTAATTCAACTGCTTGTCTTAGGCGTTCTTCATTCTTAAGAAATGCAAGAAAAGGACATGTTGCCAATTTTGATCAGTAAGTCAATTCAACAAGCATTTATTAAGCATCTACTATGTGCAAGGAACTGTACTGCATATTGGGGATAAAAAGAAGGTCCTATTTACATTTGTCTCATGATATGATTAAGAAAAAAAAAATAAAACCAATCTACCAAAGAAAGTACATTTTCTAAGTAGCATTATGACATCTGCCAAACCCATTTCACTGATCTCTGGTAACAGAAGGGAATAGAATTAGAATGTCAATGTGGAAGAGATTTCTGAAGGTTATTCAATATAATTCCTTGGCCTATGTTAAGGAGATAACTTTCTTTTAGTGGAAAAAAAAAGGATTATTTATTTCTTTTCTTCCTATATTTCCCATTGAAGGCAGAAAAGGAAAATGATATACAGTAAAC
The DNA here is from genome assembly GCF_900497805.2 of Vombatus ursinus. Taxonomy (NCBI): domain Eukaryota; kingdom Metazoa; phylum Chordata; class Mammalia; order Diprotodontia; family Vombatidae; genus Vombatus; species Vombatus ursinus. Next base: position 38,039,094 of record NW_020955033.1, on the reverse strand, counting down.
TCCCATGTATCTAGTCAGATAACTAAAGAGGTTCACATTAGCAGAATTTTATTGTACAATGTCAGTGGTACAAAGATGGAGACTGTCTTATTGTTCTTGGTGGCAAATCCCTTCCTCCTCAAAACAATAACAACAACAAACACTTTGTACAATAGGAGATAATAAAGACTTGAACTGAAAGTGAAGTTTTAGTTTGAAGTGTATTTTATTACATTCTCATTAACTGAACTAGAATTCTAGTATAGTGTAAACATGATAAACATCAGTTAAACAAAATACTAAGTTGACAAAAACAAGAGTTCCTCAAAATTGGGGAATAAGTAGAAGTTGTTAGTGAATGATGGACCCAACACACAGCTTTGCAAACTGCAATGGACAGCCTTTACTATCCAAATCCACACTAAATCACACCCACTTAATGGGGTTTTTTTTGCCCCACATGTCCCTTTTTCAATAAATTTCAAGGCCATGTCCAATAGTCAAGAAAAGTGAAAACTTACTTCAAACACATTAGCTGTCTGTTGATATAACTGTACAGCCTTTTCAGGGTTCACATTTTCTATAAGTCTAAAATGAACAAGACAAGTATTATTTTTTAAGTTAGGAATGGGAAGTACCTTCTTCCAGGAATTTGATTGAAATGAGAAAAAATCATGCCTTGTCCTCACTTATTTCCAGCAACAGATTTCAGGGACTTACTTTCCTGCCCGTTCCAAGGCCATGGCTGCTGTGTCAGGCGTCCCATTCTCCAGAAACATCATACTGGCTTTCTCAATCAGTTGAACAGCTTCAGGTAATTTCTGCATCTCCTTTAGTCAAGAGATACACTATGGGTCAGGGAAGGAACTTAGAGTTTACTGACTTAACACCTAAAACACAGGAAAGCCAAATTTAACAAATTTCTTCCATGTGATTTTCACAACAGTATCTAGGTTTCTGTGTACACATACATACACACAATATACAGGATTAGATGAATTCTCACGAGTACATACATGACCTATGTTGCACCGAATCAAATCAAAATATATTAATTTCTATATACATACATGGCTAATATGGAAATGTGCTTTGTAAGACTTCACATGTATAATTTATATCAAATTGCTGGCCTGCTCAAAGACAGGGAGGAGAGGGAGGGAATTTTAAAAAATGAATGCTAAAAAAATTTTCACATGTAATTGAGAAAAAAAGATGAGAGAAAAAATAATTTCTGTGCACATATAATTCACTATTTTGTAACACCTGTCACATGTATCCTTTCTTCATTTCCATCACCATCAACTCAGGTGTATATTTCTCATGGACTCTGGTACTGACCTATATTGCAGCTAGAGCTTCCTACCTCTTGTGTTTCTAAGCTCATTCCCTCAAAAGCACGGCTACTCAATTACTATTCCTCATACACAGATATGATTCTGACATTTCTACACTCAAAACCCCTTCTATTGGCGTTAGATAAAGATTAAGCATGATTTATAATTGGAAACTAAAAAAAAAAAAAAAGAAAAAGGGGCAGCTGCGTGGCGCAGTGGATAGAGCACCGGCCCTGAAGTCAGGAGGACCTGAGTTCAAATCTGGCCTCAGACCAAACACTTGACATGTACTAGCTGTGTGACCTTGGGTTAACCCCAATTGCCCCACTTAAAAAAAAAAAAGAAAGAAAGAAAGCATGATTTATAAATGTTTTGCCTTCATTTTCTGAGCATCAGAAGCCCTACCATAATCCCAGCATTTCCTTTCAAACTGACATACTGCCAACTTCTCAGTTGTGCCACTCAGGACTTTTCTATGAGCTGGTAGAAAGGTTTCAATTATAAAGCATAAAGTAAAAATGTTAATATTTCAATCTGGTCACTTTTTAAACCACATGGTCCCTCTGAGGCAAATAAGATACAGTCCTTAAGATTTAGAATTAAAACCAGAAGTGGATACAAGAGCTCTGAGGCCCACTGCATACCTCTGTCCAGAAGTTGGCCACAGGTCTCACAATGCACTGCCATAAAGGTTTACATGGAAAATGGGTGGAAAGTTTAGCCAAGAAATTTTATTCAGGACCGTGAAGCTCAGGATTCATAATGTTGCCTGGAATTGTACATGTTTACTGAATTCAAATACATGCCAAAATGCCTTTCCTAAATCTGTCTGCCAATCTACCCAAATTTACTTTTTATTCATTCTAAACTCTGCCTTCAAACATTCAAATTAAACAGTTGCAAATATGTCTTAATAGTAAGCTTTGGTGAAGACTCAACCCTATTAGCTGTTTCAATATAGACTTAGCTGGGGAAACAAGATTATGGAGATGAAGGTGATCCAGCATCAAGACCTCGTACTGTAATGTCAGGAGTCACAGCTCAATTTGGACCTAGTTAGGTATGCGATGTAGAAGGGAAGAAATCTTTTAAGTTCTTTCGTATTTAGTTCTAAGGGGATCCAAGGAAAAGGGGGAAACTCAGGTTTCAACACTAGCTCTTAAGGAGCTATTGTTATTGATAAATTAGTCTGAATCACCAAAGTTAAATTCTAGATCAAGTTTCGGCCAGGAAATGATTTTTATTATAATTTAAGCCCCCCAAAATAAAGTTTTGCAAAAAATGTTTTGATGAGATGTTTTGGCTACAATTAAAGTGAATAAGTAATCTCATCATAAAATATTTGTATCAACATACACAAAAAATAAAAAGCTAAACTTCCTCCTTCAATTACTATTCAGCTTAAACATTTAAAAGTAAAATCAATCAGAATTTTTATCTTTCAAAATGCCTATATGGATTTGTGATACCCTGAATGCCAGTTATCACAGGATATAAATCAATGACTTCTTACCCCCTAAACTGAGAGAATATTAACCCCTTCCGTGATTTTCAAAACTTGTGAGCAAAAGTAGTATTAACTGCCTTAATGAAAACAGCACAATCCAAAGATGCTAGAGTTAAAGTCCTTTTTCTGAGCCAAAAAGGATTGCCTCTCCATTAAAATGTAAAAAGCAAACAAAAATAAAACCTCTCTATTCCCTCAACATAAAATTACATCAAATAAGCTGTTCGGACAATCAAGCATATTCACTTTAGTCCTCTAAAGCTGAGAAAACACCAAAATTATAATGGGTCTGCTAACATCACCCACATATTGATAACCATTTTTAGATTAAACAGCATAGTTTATAAAATTTAACATTTAAAAATGTAATCTCTGGGAACTTTCCAGAAAACTCAGTGAAGAACAGAGAGTAGCAGCGGCCACTACCCAGGCTCCAAACACAAGAACTGCCTCCATCTCTTCTCTTTCTTCCATTTGCTCCCCTAACATCACAACCAGCTCCTGGGCGATCCCCTTTCACCCTACTCAGGTCATGGTCATTTCAACACCTAGTGTACTGCAAGTATCACTCCTTGACTAAAGAAAATGGTGAAGGAAATGACTTAAAAAAGGGCATATAGAAAGCTAGCTTTGAAATATCACCCAGATAAGAATCCAAATGAGGGCAAAAAGTTCAAACAGCTTTCTCAAGCATACAAAGTGCTTTCTGATGCAAAGAAAAAAAGACATATGACAAAGGTGGAGAAGTCATAAAATATGGTGGTTCTGGTGGTGGCTTTAGTTCTCCAATGGTTATCTTTGATATGTTTTTGGAGGAGATAGAAGAATGCAAAGACAATGGAGAGGTAAAAATGTTGTTCATCAGTTGTTGGTGCCCTTAGAAGATTTATATAATGGTGCAACAAGATAACTGGCTTTGCAAAGGAATGTAATTTGTGATAAATGTGAAGGACTGAGGGTTAAGAAAGGAGCTATAGAATGAAGAGGTACTGGAATGCAAATAAGAATTCATTAGATAGGACCTGGAATGGTTCAGCAAATTCAATCAGTTTGCATGAAATGCCAAGGGCATGAGGAACAATCAGCCCTAAAGACACATGTAAAAGCTGTGATGAAAGGAAAATTGTTTGAGAGACAAAGATTCTGGAGGTTCATATTGACAAGGGCATGAAAGATGGTCAGAAGATAACATTCCATGGTGAAGGTGACCAGGAGCCAGGACTTAAGCCAGGATATATCACTGTTTTGGATCAGGACAATGCAGTATTTACACAACAAGGTGACAACCTTTTCATGTATATGGATATCCACTTGGGTGAAACATTATGTGGTTTTCAGAAACCAATATCAACCCTTGACAGTAGAACTATAGTCACTGCTTCTCATCCTGGTCAAATCGTTAAAAATGGAGATAACAAATGTGTACTGAAAGAAGGCATGCCAATTTATCAACAACCTTATGAGAAAGGAATTCCAATAACTGAATTTAAGGTAAACTTTCCAGAGAATGGCTTTCTTTCATCAGATAAACTATATTTGTCAGAAGTAACCACCTGAAAGAAGTAGAGAAGACTGAAGAAAAGGATCATACAGAACTGGTGGACCTTGACCATCTCAAGAAAGAAGATGCCATTACAATGGAGAAGCTTAAGAGGGTGATGAGCATCATCCCAGAGGTGGGGTTAAGTGTCAAACTTCTTAATGGGGGCCAGTGAATACTCTTCATTATAATGCTAGTTTTTGTATGCAATAGTGAATGAATGGACTACAATCATCTTAACAGATTCAGTATTAGCTACTGTTTTCATTGTAATCTTCAACTATAGTTGTGTTTCAAAAAGTTAATAAAATCAGTAATATAAAATGCCGAAAAAAATTTAATTTCTTAAGACATCAATTATTAATGCCCTAAAGTAAAATGAATAATTTGATTACATGAAATTAAAAAACTTGCACAAACAAAACTAAAGCAGCCAAAATTAGAAGCAAAACAGGAAACTGGGGGAAAATTTTTACAGCAAGTTTCTCTGATAAAGGCCTCATTTCTCAAATATATAAGGAACTAAGCCAAATTTATAAAAAAAAAAAAAGAGCCATTCCCCAATTGATAAATAGTCAAAGTATATGAACAAGCAGTTTTCAGGTAAAGTAACCAAAGTTATCAGTAGTCACATGAAAAAATTCTCCAAATCACTATTGATTAGAGAAATGAAAATTAAAACAACTCTGAGATACCACCACATACCTGTAGGATTGGCTAACACAACCAAAAAGGAAAATGACAAATGCTTGAGGTGATACAGAAAAACTGGGATACTAACGGGAAAGTAATTTGGAACTATGCCCAAAGAACTATAAAACTGTGCATACCCTTTGACCCAGTAATATTACTACTAGGTCTGTATCCCAAAGGGATCAAAGAAGAGGGAAAAGGATCTATATGTTCAAAAACATTTACAGCAGCTACTTTTTGTGATAGCAAAGAATTGGAAATCAAGGGGATGCCCATCAATTGGGGAATGGTTAAACAAGTTGTAGTATATGATTGTGATGAAATACTATTGTGCCATAAGAAATGACAAGTAGGATGTTTTCACAAAAACCTGGGAAGACTTATATGAATTCATGCAAAGTGAAGTGAATAGAACCAGGAGAACACTGTACACAGTAACAGCAATATGATTAACTGTGAAAGACTTAGGTATTCTGATCAAGACAATGATCCAAGATAATTCCAAAGCAGTCATGATGAAAAATGCTATCCACTTCCAGAGAGAGAACTGACAAACTCTGAATGCAGATTGAAGCATACTTTATTTTTCTTGTTTTAATTTTTATCTGTGTTCTTTCACAACATAGCTAGTATGAAAATATGTTTTGCATGACTTCACACGTATAATCAACATCAAATTCTTCTCAAGAAGTGAGGGGAGAGGAGAGGGGAAAGAATTTGAAACTTAATTTTTTTTAAAAAAATAAATGTTAAAAATCTTTTAAAATATAATTGGGAAATATTTATCAAAATAAAAACATTTTTTTAAAAAGTCATTAATGCTTTTCCATTCACAATCTGATCAGCACTATTTAAGAAACAGTTCTTCTACCATGCTTAGCATTTCTTAGCTTGTGGTCTTTCAACCTAAACATAACTTTGATATTTAATATTTTGGAATAGCATAACAAGTCATACTACCTATGTTGCATCTATGCCATACTGACCTTTAACATCATGCCAGCTTGTTCATAAGCCCTGCAAAAAGACAGAAAATACAAATTTCCTTCATAAGGGATCTTAATCAAATGAAGAGAAAGGGGGGGAAGGTTCTGGATTTTACTACTCAGTAAAAGTACCTGTCTCATTTAATAATAGTAAGGCAGCTGGGTACAACTATACTTTCTTGTTTCATAATGCTTACACTGCTATTTTTTTATATTGTATTTTTGGTACAATATAAAGTAGATGATGAAAGGTACTTCATAGAGCTAAAAAAGTTTTTTAAAAGACTTGAATATAGGATCAAGCTTCCTAATCTTCCACAGATGAATAACTTTCAAAATTACCATAAGTGGAGGGAAAAAGAAGAGATCATATTTAGTTCTTCTTCTCTTAATCTGCAGAATAAAATGGCCTGAAATTTTTTCTATGGTTAACAGGAAAAGATAATACTGATTGCAACTTAAGTACACATTCAAATTATAAATTAATGTTCTTGTAAGTAGAAACAAACATGTTAAATCAACAAACCTTTGCTTCCATAAATTGGGAAACATTCAAATATTTTAGGTAGATGGAAATAAAGTACTTACTTGGCTGCATGAAAAAGACTGGGGATGTGAAGGAGTCAGAGTTAAAGATAAAAACAAAAGAAATGAACACGTCTAGACATTTATCAGTTAATAGGAACAAAGTTGAGTGAAATATGACATAAATCAATTCTTCTCTCCTAAAATTAAAGTACATACATGAGAACACATACATGACTGTAACAGATATTTCCTAAAAACTATAAATTTCAGAAAGATGCTAAAGAAACACAGCACAGTTTCTTTTAAAATTTCCAATGTGTTGATTTAACAAGCCCAACCAAAATTAAAAATTATTAGAGCTATCTTTCAATGGAGACAGAATGAGAAGTCTTTCCATTCAGTAAGTTTTAAATATTTCAGGGCAATTTTTTCACTTTGACCTGCTTATCAGCCTCAACACCAAAAAAAGCAAAATCAAAGTAGATCAGAATATCTTTTTAAAAGTCATTTAGCAGTTACTGGCTCAATTTATTTGCTATTTTATTTCTCCGCACCATTCCAGTAGAATGTAACCTCCTTGAGGGCAGAGATTGTCTCACTTTTGTATCTGTATTCCCAATGCATGATACTAGCACTTAGCACATAGTATAGGTGCTTAAAACTTATTAACTACTAGATACACATATCCTTCACCCCATATCATGTGGGAGGAAGGAGGTGAGAATTTAACACTGGTACCAAACCCGGCAACACAAAAATAAATATCTGAAAGATATTCTTTTCCCAACTTAATTCGGTGAATAAAAACACACACCTAACTTCGGAGAAATCATTAAAAATAAACTATTTGAAAGAGCATAAAAATGTTGAGGCTTTCATTTGTTTATAAATTAATACTGTTTTCCTTCATAGGTAACAAATTCATAACTAAGGAAAATAATTAGTGTCAACCCAAGGTATATTTTTAACCGATGACTGATTCAATTCCTTAAAAAGGCATTTAAATGATGTTGAAAAGATACGCCCTATTATTCTCATGTGCGGCAGCTTCTCTCAGACAGGCATCTTTGGCTCGATCAAACTGTTTGGCATTTTTAAAAGCAACAGCTGAAATAAAGCAAAAAGAAAAAAAAATCTTGTTTCTATTTCTATCACTTGAGAAAAAAAAAAACAAAATGAATCATGACATTAGGGAAAACATTATTGAAAGGGCTTATTTCCAAAAACTTTATACAGAACTTAGAAAAAGAGAATAAAAAGAATACTTCAATGGATCTGTCACCTTCTGAGATAAAAGATTCAGAGCAGAAAGGGACCTCAAAGGTCATCTAGCCCACCTAGATGAGGAAAATGAGACTCAGAAAAGCAAAGTCTGTCTACTGACTTCCTTGGCTTCTTTTGAGGTCCAATAAAAATCCCATCTTTTACAAAAAGCCTTTCCATTCTAATGTCTTCTCTCTGCTAATTATTTCCCCTTTGTCTTTGCTTTGTATATTATATATTTATATGTTGTCTCTCCAGAAAGACTGTAAGTTCTTGACAGTACAATGCCTCTTGCCTCTTTTTGTATTGCTTAGCACAGTGCCTGGCTCCCAGTAGGTGCTTAATAAATGTTTGCTGATTGATTAAAGTTACTTGCCTAAGGCTAAATGGGCAGGTCCTCTTCCTCTTCCCTTTGCTGTCACTCACAAATATAATCCCTCCAACAATGAAGTTCACAACCTGTCTATGCCTAACCAGCCCATGATTCCCTCAACCATGTCCTCCTTTAAATTCACCACAGGGTGGTCCATTCAGTGAGCTAGGGACCTTTCTGTTTTACTCTTTTTTTTTTTTTAACATTTGATAGATACAAATAGAGTACATATGGACTGTCTCTTGGTTGTTCCTTGCTTTAGATATATCATTTTTTCTGGTCATACAATTATCTGATGATTTATTCTTTTATAAAATTTTTTTTCTTGCAGATTCTCTAATCACCTATTTTTTATAGTCACTTGTGGCATTAACCCTTTTAAGGCTGCTTTTCTTCTTTTCAGTATTAAATATACACCAGAAATTAAGAAATCTTCCTTTAAAAGTTTGCTAAATTTAGGAAGCTAAAATAGTGGCAGTCAAAATAAAAATGAAACTCTGGTTTCTTTAGATCAAAAAGTAGCAGACTGGCAATTTTTAATTCACTGATAAAAAAATGCACTAAGAGTTCATATCATCATTTGAAGTCTTTACAAATAAACCACCGAATATGCTACCTTAAAAGAAGCCTTCCTTTTGTTCTTCTCCCCACACATAATTTAACGATCCATATTTCAAAAGTTTTTGCAGAGCTAGAGTTTCTGTCAGAAATATAAATTACAACCAAACACCCTAACATTTGCTAAATGCTTTGGAAAAATTACTCTTTTTGTCCCTTGGAAGAACTAATTGGATAGTTAAAGTTTAGTATAGTAGGATTAACACAGAATGGTTAATATGGCATTGAAACAAGTATTAGCAGGCCACAGACTTTGCTGAATAACCCTAACCTATGGCTCCTAAAGGGTACCAGAATCGAAGACTGATATGAAAATAATGCTATAGAAGTAGAAATGTTATTACAAAAATACTTCATAAAGGAGGAAAATACTGGACTAAAACAAGGTTCAAAGAGAATTCTACCTAAATCTTTGATTTTTAAAGGTATTACATTATTAAGATGTACAGAAGAAACTTCATGCTGTTATACTATTAAGCCTAATTAAATGGCTAAAAAAATACTACTACTGCTACTATTTGTATAACTTTGATGGCAGCCTCACGTCTGAATATAATATTGAGGCAGAAACAACTAAAAGTTAGGGTTTAAAATGTCACAGTAGACCCAAGCCCTCCTCTTCTCCTATAACCTTTTCCCATCTCCCCTGGCACCACTATTCCGGTTCAATTATTAGCTATACCAACCCAAATTCTTACCCCCTCCTCCTCACTCCGGGACAACCACTTTGTTTTCACTGAACCTCCCCACCCCAACTTCCATCTCCCCCAGCCTCTAACCAAGATGAACAGGATGAACAAGTTCTTTGTAGCTGCATACATGCTATTAAGCAATGTTGATTTTCCATGTATTTTACTCTATGGTCCTACTAGTTGGGTGTATCAGGAGTTGGAAGAATCTGCCCTTGAACAGTAGATAAAGTACACCAGAGCAGCCTCTGATCACATGTTTCCCACCCACTTCACCAAATGTAGCTTCATTTCAGTTAAAAAACCCTTCTTATGCTCTAACTATACTAATACCCTAATGAGATCAACTACAGATGACTGGAATTATTTTGGTACTTTGGGGAGGGAGGACAACATGGAAGTACAATGTAAAGAAGAAGATAGACTTATCTTACCTTTCTGAGACCTATGATTTTATTGGGGGTGGTGGATAGAAGTTTGAGGAAAAAAGAAAGGGAGGAAAGAACATCAAATACTCCTACTCATCCTAAGACTCTTATTCCCTTGCCTTCTTATCCTCTTCCACTCAATTACAGGTATACACATACTTCTTTATTGTATACGGTGCCTCATCTTTCTCCCATTCTCCTCCTACTGCTTCTCCAACTCTAACCTTAATACCAATTCTAAGCCCAGGAAGTGCTATACGTTCAACTGAATAAATGGGGAACTATCTATCTCCAGTATATTCTCAGCTCCCCACTACTGCTGAATATCTTCATTGCTTAAAATTAGCAGGCCTCAGAAGAGTGAAAAGAGATGGCTTATACCTGCCATATACTTGTGTTAAGATGGGGTGAAGGTGCTTAGCAACTAACAATAATAGCATTACAAGCTAAGTAATTCGGAAGCAGATCTTTTAACCTTAAAAAGCTAACTTATGTACCACAATATGGTATAATAAAGGTAAAACTAAACTATGGGTCAAAAACTGTAATAAAGTATACAAATCTATTGCCCCCCCCAAATTGAACCCAAATTTTAACCACAAATTAACTATGTCACACATCAAACCAAAGAATAGTTTTGTATTTTAAAAGGGGGTGGGGATCATTAACCCTTCCCAAAAAACAAACAAAAAAACCCTACTGAACTAATTAAGTTTTATGTCCAATTCTACGTGTCATATTCTAGGAAAAATCTTGATAATCTGGAAGCCTGTCCTGAGGAGGGTGACCCAGATGGTGAGAAGACTTAAAACCAAAAGCTGGTATGTGAAAGAGAAATTAAACTTATTCTGCTTGGCCTCATAAGGCAAAATTAGGACCACTGGGTTACTAGCACCACTGGTTACAAAGAAGCCGATTTGGAGTAAATATAAGGAAGGAATTCCTAACAATTATAGCTATTTAGAAATAGAATGGACTGCCTTAGGACATAGCTCCCATCAATGCAGGCCTTCAAGTGAAGATTGGATGACCATATGTTGGGCATGCTGTGAGGGGATGTGGGCGGGACAAATTTACCTCTGAGGTCTCTTCTGGAACTATCATTTTATGATTCTAAAGTAACCCATGTGGCTTAACATCAAACTGAAAGAGTCTAACTTACATAAATATACCATTACATGTGTTTCCAGAAAACATGAAGATTATCTTATAAGAGAATTAAACAAACAACCAACATATATTCCATTTTGCCATGAAAAAGTCTATAAATTAATATTATAGCAGAAGTTACACAATATGTAACCCATTAAATCACCATGATTACCACAAAGATGGGAGGAGCAAGAGAATAATAACACATACTGAAACTACTAAAATCTCCTTCTGAGTACCACCACTCTCACTATTCAGATGAAAGGAAGCAGTGGATCACAGTCCAACGATGAAGGAGGCCATCAGTAATTAAGTGGAAGAAAAACCAAGGCATATGACGGTCTTGCTGTTAAAACTAGAAAGAGATCTACTTGCATTAATGTCATGCTAGATGGAAGCAAATGATTACTTTAAGATATAGCACTTGATCTAAAAGTCTTAGAGTCATTCCTACCTGCTTTCCCATATTCAGTTGCCGCACTGTCATAATCTGGCTTCCATTTTAAAAAACCAGTTTTCAGGCTAAAGTGAAAAAGAAGACAACTTTAATACAGCTGATCATCTACATTTCTAAGTCAGATGAATCATGATGCATTGGCAAGTATTACTGACAAAGATAACCTTAAGAAACTGAATTATAGCAGAGATAAAACAAAAGAACTTTCTAACCCAACATTTAATGACAATTAATTTAAATTACTCATTTCCTCCTTTATTAAAGGGTTCCCAATTACAAAACAACAGCACTGTACTGTAATCCAAATGGACAAGGTTTGAATTAGTAACCTACTAGTTAGTAACCTATTAGCTAATCATTTAAGTTTCTTTAAAAAAAAATAGAAAACTTGTCTTCAGTATGGTTCCATTTTCTAAACATTGTTCTTTGCACATTAAATGAAGTGAACTTCCATTCAATTGATAGAATTCTGTGATCATACCACAATGTCAGTCTCAAAGACAAGAGGGGGACCAAGCATGTCTAATAAAACAGAAGCCTAGAACTGGAGAATCCATAATAGCTTACATATAGCATGTTCAACTTGCTACCAGGCATACACCCAATCATTTTTTGACACTATGTGCCAGGACCAAAAGTCATCAATTTATTTTCTTTTAGCCAAGTATATAATTTAACACTTGTATATATGTCCTTACCTAGTTAGTAACTAGAACCATGGCATTAAGCATTTTTTTCAAGTCTGCCCCACAAAAATTTGGAAATTGAGGTGATGCCTATCAATTAGGGAATGGCTGAACAAGTTGTGGCAAATGGTTGTGATGGAATACTATTATGCTATAAGAAATGATGAGGGGGACAGTTTCAGAAAAACCTGAGAAGATTTATATGAACCAATGCAAAGTGAAATGAGCAGAACCAGGAGAACATTGTGCATAATAAGAGAAACACTATAATGAAGATCAATTGTGAAAGACTTAGCTACTCTGATCAAGACAATGGTTCAAGATAAAAAAAAAAGAATAAAAGTTTGCCCCAAATCCTACTGTTCAATAAAAAATAAATTAGGGTATATTTAGATACTAGGTGCTAGATACTACTGTGGTAGGTGGCACAGAGGATAGTATGCCAGGCCTGGAGTCATGAGGACCTGTGTTCAAATCTGATCTTAGATACTTACTAGATGTATGACCCTGGGCAAGTCACTTAACACTTATTTGCCTCAGTTTCCTCATCTGTAAAATGAGCGGGTGAAGGAAATGGCAAACCATTCCAGTATCTTTACCAAGAAAACCCCAAAAGAGGTTATGAAGAGTAGGAAAATGAATAAACAAATAAAAAGATACTGAACTCCAAATATTAAGAAATGTGTCAAAATACTAAAATATCTTATTTCCTCTCATAACATTTCTGTATAAACATAACTGTAAATGTTCCTACATAAAATAAGGCACAATCCGTCAATTATTCCTGACAGGCTCAGAAAGAAGTCTGAGATGTCAAAAGCAAGTATCCCTGAAGATAACGGGGCAAGGTTAAGAGCCAAGAAAAGTCCTTCTTTTCTTTTGAGGACCATGAATCTATACTCAGAAACATGAAATTCAATTCAATTCAACAAGCATTTATTATGGAGATATGATCAACTTTATGCTTTAACACAACATAAAATAATATTCATTAAAATAATTTAACAACCTACCAAACATGCTCACTCCTGATGAATTTTATATATATTTTCAAATGATATTTAGTATTACAGGTTCAAATTCCATATTGCTCTTCTATATATCACTAATGTCATAGTGAGAATTCCTTTTATGTAATGAGCTGGACTACATGACTGGTGAGATCCTTTCTTATTCTCAAAATCCCTGATTCTGTGATATAGCAAAAATTAGTATTAGCTCATACTGAATATAGACAAAGCAGTATTTCCTTACATCTAGCTATGGAAATGTTGAACTCTGTCAACTTATCATAAAAATAATCTCCAATGTTAAAATCCCTGGTTCCAAGATATAAAATCCATGTTGCCTTGATTCAGCCATAATAGACATAATATTACTAATGTTTGCATGTGTTCTCTTAGCTATGTTAAATATGATTTTTCTTTAATAACAATGACAACAGTTTGGTCCAACTCTGTAGAACCAAGAATAATCATATGATCACTTTTTTTTTATGCAAATAAGCAAAAAATGCTTTAAAAAAATAAGTGACATTATGGTCTCAAGACAGAAAAGTTTATAAAGGAACTCTGCAGATTTGGAAGACATACATATAGAAGATACTTTGCCTATATAATGTAGCTTAACTTAGAAAAATAACGAGATACATATTACAACCATGAAATCAGTTAAGATTACAATAAAAGAGCCAAGGTATAATCATAATGTAACTCAAATGTACATATTGTTTTACGGTTTGCAAAGCACTTTGCTCCAAACAATTTGAGAGGGTGAGGTAGATCTTTTCAAATATTAAAGCTATCATTTTAAAGATGAGGAAACTGAGTTTCAGAAAAGTTGAGTGACTGGCCCAAAGTAACATGGTCAATAAAAGTCAAAGGCAGAATTGAAATCCAGGTTCCTCTATGCTGATTCCAAATCCAGCACCATTACAGTGTTGTACATAGTGGGAAAATACTAGATTGAGAAACAGCAGAGAAAGACTTAGATTTGAACAGCAGATAGACAGATAGACAAAGAGTAGAAGTCACATCAATCAACTTGGACAGTTCTCAGCTTCTACAAACATACTGCATTTTCACAACTCCATGCAGTTGCTTAAGCTAACTCCTATGCTTGGAATGCCCTGCTTTGACCAGTTAGCCTGTCCATCCTTTAAAGACCAATTTAAAAGGGGATGTAATACCTGAAGTCTTCTTCTTTGATCCTCTGATTCTCATCAGTACTTTGTTTTCTAACATTACCACTCTGATCACATAGCACTCTGTTTTGTAACTCTTTAATGTATTTATTCAATTCAATTAACCAAAAATTAACTGCCTGATATATGTGAAGCATTGTGCTAGGCTCTTGTAATTTTGCGTCATATGCAATCTGTGTTCATGTAATATCCCCCTCCTTGACCACAAATTCCAGGCAAGCAGGCTAATGTTTTATAATAATAATTATACTAAGAGCTGAAACTGATGTAACACTTTAACCTCGGCAAAATATTTTACATATATTATCTCATTTAAGTCTTCTAACAATTCAGTAAGATAAATATCATAGGTACCATTATCCCCATTTTACAGATGAGGAAACTGAGTCTCAAAGAAATTTAAGTTTCTCACCCAGGGTCATAAAGCACAATAAATGTTGAAAATGAGATCTAATTCTAGGTCTTTCTGACTCAATGCCAGCAATTTCTCTTCTAGCTATGCCTCTCTAAACTTTTTGTATTCCCATCATCACCTAGCATAATGCTCAGGTGCTTACATGTGTTAATTGCTTAATCTCTACCAAATTCATCTATATTTCTTCTTAAAATTCTCAGACCAGTGACATCAAACTCAAATAGAAATGGGGCCACTAATTATATATAAGGATCCCTGCAAGTTGTAGAGTTAGAAAACCACATTATCAACACTTTGTTATGTTCTATTATATTTGTATTTATTTTGTCAAATATTCCCCAAGACGCAGGGGTCACTAACCGTATATAAGGATCCCTGTGAGCTGCAGGGTTAGAAAACCTCATATTAACATTATCTGTTACATTTTAATCTGATTTGGGCCTTACTCGTAGCATGCTGCAAGTGAGGCCCAAATCAGATTAAAACTCTTTGAGCTTGGCGACACTGGTACAGGCAACTTTGTGTGCAGTCAGAGAACTTAAAAAAAAAAAAAAACTAGGTAATTCATTATTACTGTGAAGAAAGAAATTATGAATATGAAGAATTCAAGAAAACAGTAGATTTATAAGTGATGTTGCAAAGTGAGATCTCTATCATTAATAAAGTATAATATTTTTCTCATGACTTGGCTTATTAGAATACTTAACATTCTCAAGGAGAATAAATATATGGAAGAGTATGGAGAAAAACATTAAATGGAAAGGCCAAAGATTTTTTTAAAGGAAGTGATAAAATAGCTTGGTAGGAAATATGCATAACTGACTATAAAATTAAAATCAACAAAAGATATAGGATTACATAATTTTAGAGATTACCCAGCCCAAACTCTCTCATTTTACAGATAAGTTCTCAAGACTTTAGTTTGCCTAAATGACTTGCCCATAGCAACAAAGCTAATTACTAAGACTTCGGAACAGAATTCAAACCTCTTTAACCTCAGCCTGGTTGTTGTTTTTTTCCACTCTGCCACCTGCTCATACCCTGCAGTGGAAAGGAATAGTTACATGCATTTTCAGCAGTCCTTAAAGGCACAGACATAATATAAAGATAAGTAAATATAAGGTAATATGAAGAGGAAGAGAATGCTAACAACTGGCCTACAGCTTTATAACTAAATGCCTCCTTTGGCATCTCATCTTTAGCTTATCATCTAGGACTGGCATTGATCAAATAAGATAAAGTACATAAAAGTGCTTTTCAAACCTTAAAATGCTATATAAATGTCAATTATTATTATCAGGGTTATTATTCTGACCTTTGCTCTGACCCCTTCTCTGCCACTTTGCCATCGTCACTGCAAAAACAATAGGGGGCCTCACTGGTCTGGGAGCCATTTTGTATTTTTCTTTATTTCTTTGGCCAAAAAGTTCATCATGCAGTGCCCAACCTACTAGTAATGAGCCTCTCCACACTTGGGAAACTACTTTCTTGCTAGGAAAGAAAATGGTTTGTTGCCAGAATTTTCCAAAAAACTGTTCTAGCATAGTAAAACTCAGAAGAGCTTACATTTAGCATGACCTTTTAAAGACCCATGGTCAGCTCTAGGCCACTGTTAAGTCAGTGTACACTATGAATTCAATCGTCTAGTTATGAAACGTCTAAGAGATTCACAAGCAAGAACTTGTAGGAGCTATTTCTTTTTGTTCCTGTGAACATTTGGTTCATAGCCTAAATATCTAACTACTCTAGGAAATTAATTAATTATGTTCTTAACTTTGGAACTGTCTTATCACCATAAGAAACAAGTGGTTCACTGGAAAGATCCTTCAAAACAAGTATTACTTTATCCCTTTAACTGAACTGCAAGCTTTCTTTTTTTTTTTCTTTCTCTTTTTTAGGATAGGAAATGAGGTTAAGTGACTTGCCCAGGGTCACACAGCTAGTCAGTGTTATGTGTCTGAGGCCGGACTTGAATTCCAGGACTGGTGCTCTATCCACTGTGCCACCCAGCTGCCCCTGAACTACAAACTTTCTAAGGTTAAGAATCACGATTTACAGTTTTCTTATATTGCCACCATTCTTAGCTTAGTGCTGTGTACCTAGTAGGAACTCAGTAAATTAGTCCAGATCTACATCTCACAGAACAGAACTATGGCCCTATATTCCTTAAATCTAACTATATAGTTTAATAATAACATGTCCAAATATACATATACACAAATAACATAGACATATATGTATTCACACATAACACACAGACTAGTAAGGTATACATACTACAAAAATACAGTGCCAATCAGCTTCTCCGGTCACTCAATTTCTCAGATTTCTGCAATAGTTTCTAAGAGATAAAGGAGTACATATGGTAGTTTCAAGCAACTCAGTACTATACTGGTTAGGTCCCATACTCTGGTGCAAAGGGAGCTGGTAGCCTTTTTTAAATGTACATACCTAGGCAAGTAAATCCCAGGAACCTTCTAAATATGTCAATCATGAGGAAACTACAAGAATGCAGAGTTGGTATAATTTTTTTAACATCATGGGCTGCACCCATCATTTCAACAGTCATTCTAGCTATTTCTGTCTACCTCTCCCCACTCCTTCCTCCTAGAGAAGGAATCCAATCTGACCAGAATGGATCATTTGGTGCAGAACCACTGAATGAAACAAAACCATAACTACATAATACACATACATACATATGGATGTTTTAAACGAACTTAGTAGTTCATTAGCAACAACCTTGGAAATAAAGCTGGGGAAGAATCATAGGCAGAATGGATCCAAAGACAAGACTGTTAGAAGAAAAGTCTTTAACTAATCAGTCCTTCTTCACTGGTGCTCCCAGTGGTGCAGGAAAAAGAACATTAGATTCAGAATTAACAGACCTAAGTTCAAACTCCAGCTCTGCTATTTACTGCCTACATAATGTGGAACAGACCACTTTACTTTTCTGGACCTCAGTTTCCAACTCTGCAAAATGTGGAATTTGGACTGGATGATGTCTAAGATTTTTTCCAATTCTTCACCCTGTGAAAATTTGAAAGAAAACACTGCAACCAATAGAATATTAGGTTACTAAATCTTCTAAGTTGTTGATTTTAGTGATCAAATTTTCCTAACCAAAAATAAGGATACAAGGTCTAACAAAAAAATATGTCTTTTATATATCCTTATTAAAAGCAATTCCAACTACTATAGTTAAGCAGGAAGTATGGTAGTCATTAAATTTTAATAGTATAAAGTAGTATATAGCGGTATATTCTGATCTGGGATCAAGTATACTTTCTTTCTGCCTTGTAAAACATAAGAGACATTTGGTTAACAGTTAAAGATATCTGGAAACTAAAAAACATCAAAAATTTAGAAGTAGAGGGGTCTAGAAGTATCAATTTAGTCAAACACACTTACTATTTACTTCTGTTAGTCTCAATGTTAAAATATTTGTTCTCTCTACAAACACTGAGAAAACAAAACTATGGTCAAGGAACTGTCCTAGGTGCTAAGCAATATAAGAATGAGCAAAACAAAGTCCCTGACCTTAAAGAGCTGAAAGTCTATTGGAGAAGTGTTTGCATACATGCATGCATACATACACTATGATATTAGATAGAATATAAAAGTGTAATATAAGAAGTACAAAATACCACTGAAGCACAGAGGAGGGTAAGGGACTAGAGAAGGCATCATTTGAAGGATAAGTCAGTTGGGTCAACAATCACTTATTAAACAATACGTGTCCACCACTGTGCTAAGTACTGGATATACAAATAAAGATAAAAATAGTCCCTGCTCTCAAGGAGCTCACATTCTAATGGAGACAACCTGTAAATAACTAGGTACCTATAAGATATCAGGCAGAAGAAAATGAAAAAAAAAAGTGCATTCTACATAAAAGGAACAGTGTGAGCAAATGAACTAAGAAAAAAGGCCTTTCTTGTCCAGAGATATGAATGAGGCAAAGATATGGCTCCTTCTCACACAGAATCAGAGAGTGAAGCTTATCTAAGGGGCCCAAAATGGGTTGCCTATTGCTGGGCAAGAAAGACAAGGACAAAACTTTTGGTCCATTGGCCAGATGAGGAAGAATTCATCAAGGACTGAGGATAGTAAAATATCTACCATGTTCTAGGTTCCCCATTCTTTACTTTTCAGTAAAGAACTGGGGAAATAGAGACTCAGTCTGGACTAAGGATAGAGAAGGTAAGTTTCCCCTCTAATTCAAACCTGTTCAAGTCTCTTCAAGAAGTAGAAGTAGGAGTAGGAGTAGAACAAGAAGAAAGAAAGGAAGGAAAGAAGGAACGAAGGAAGGAAGGTACCTAGAAAGATAGAAACAGGGACAGAGAGAAGAGATAATCTACAAAATAAGAACCTGAAGACAGAATAGGATGGGATCAAGGATACAAGGGAGGATGGCATAGTGGAGAGGTCACTGGATTTAGTATCAGAAGATAGGTTAAAGTCCTGATTCTACTACTTAATAACTTCATAAGTTTGATAAGTTACTTATCTCTCTGAGTCTCTAGCTCTTCAACTACAAAACGAGTGAATTGAAAGAGATGATAGCTTAAGTCGGTGAATATTTTGGTTAGTCTCAGAAAGAAAAAGTAACGTGTGATACAGTATCAAAGAGAATATGGGTGAAGATATTTTAGAGAAAGAAATTTTAGAGTAGAGGGGAAAGAAGTTGAGGGAAGTAATTTTAGATGTCTCTGATCTTCTAAATAAACAGTCAAGGTCATCTGCAAATAGTGAGAAAGAAGGCCACATTGGTGAAAAATATAAAAATTTGAACAGCAGTTGTAGAGAATCACTTAACAAGTCAACAAAAGATTAATCAAACGCTGAGAAACAGCAATGATCCACCTAAAACAGAGACAGAATGAAATGGTAACAAAGTAGTTTCATGACCTTCTTCAGCAATATTTAGCACACTTAAGAACAGGGGAGAAAGCATATGGTATGATTTACTCAGGGGGCAAATCACGAATGGACTGAGTGAATAGGAAAGAACTGAGAGAACGAGAAAGGGTTATATGAAATATATGGAAAAAATTTGAAAGATCTCAGAAGGGAAATTTAAAATTCAAAATCTTAGAAACAGAATACCTAAATGTAATGATGAAATTCAAAGTGTGACCACACATTTGTGGGTATTTGAAGTGAAGATGAATGTCATTGGTCTTCTCAAGGATTATGAGATCATCGAAGTAACACTGAAGTCAGGGAATGGGGTGGTGAGCTGAAGGAATAAAAAGAGGAGAGAGCATCCTGAAGGTCAGTAGATACAATGAAAAAGAGAGAGAAAGGAGTATAAATGGATAGCATGGACTTAAAAAAAAAAAGTTGTTGAGAAATGGAAAAATAATCTGAAGGTTACAGTAAAAATAAGGAATATACTATGCTAAACATTCCACCTCACCCTGGAATCTGGGGGTGTGAGTGAAAAATGTGTTACGGCAAATTCTATCATAAACATTACTGAGTTTGAAATAAAAAGATCCTTCACTGACAAGCTATTACTCCTCTAAACTTACTTAAGACATTTCCTAAGTCACGGAAACATGCACCCCTAACTGCTACTGGAAAGTAAAACTGTATTTACTGATTAGATGGAATGCATAATCTGGTAGTCCAATGGAAAATCTGAGTTGTCTGCATACCATGCTCTCTCTCATCTTCTTCATCAGGAAGTGGCACTTAATTACCCAAATATATCAAGCCCATACAAAATTAAATTGGTATGATCCTTACCTTCTAAGAATTTACACTAATGAGGACAATAAAACATATACCATCTAAACTTCATATATCAAATATTTACACATATTCAAGCAATAGTGAAATTATTTTTCTCTGATAAAGAGGCTGAATGGTAGCTGATGTCCAGAGAAGAGTCAGAAAATACCCCCAAGGCTTCAGATAGAAAACAGTTTTTTTAGTGGAGAAAATGGATGGAATAGGTGTGATCTCTGGCGCTTTTGAAGGAAGGAATAGGCGTGCTGTGGGTTCTTCACAAAACATCACATAATGTTTCTGCCAATGTGTGGTTGTCATTTATAACTCGATTCAAATGACAATTGTCAATACCATCGTCACAGGAGAGGCAGATGGATAATCTATTGGATAATCTACAGGAAGTTGGGCACTGAAGGGAAGAAGAGTGCTACACAAGAGGCTAGATCTCACTCTCACTCAACAATTACAGAAGCTTATTCTACACGGAAATGTGAAATCAAAAATTAAATGAAAGCATGTGAATACCTACTAATTATTATTATTCTTACAAGGTAGAAGAAATGAGAGATTAGACAACGGGCCCCTTCGTGGAATTTGTTAGTATAATAATTTACGTTAGTATCCAATTGGGATTCCTTTAGAAGAAACAAGAACAGAAGCATAGATCCCACAACCATTTCCCAGAAAGGAGCAAACACTGCAGTATTACTAGTAACTTCCTCAGCCACTTCCGGAAAGTCGGGGTAGGGACAGAACAAACTACAACTCCCAGGGTGCACCGCGATCCCCTACTCCCATGTCCAGCATTTCCCTCAGCCAGGGCTAGAGTAGCTGTCAGGGGCCTCGAGCACCTCGGCCGGGCTCCCGAGGGCTAGGGGGAATGGCAAGTCCAGGGCGAGTCCTTGGTTCAAGGACAACGGCGACCCATGCCCCAGCCCCGGGCCGGGCTCACTCACTATTTCTCTGCTTTGGCGATATGCTCCAGCCCTTCGTTGATCTTCTGAGCTGCCATCTCCACAGTCTCGGCTCGGATACTGCGGAGGGGACTCCCTCTTCCTGCCGCTGCAAAGGACTCCAGTTTGAAGCCGGGGACGGGGAGACTTGAAAGAAAGAAAGAAGGAAAGACCGAGTGGCCTAACCAGCAATCTGGCTACGGTGGGGTGGAAGGTTCAAACCCAGCGACGATGGCGGCTCGAGCGCAGTCTGGTCAGGGCGCACTGTGAGGTGGCCGGCGCAGGCGCAGTGCTCCTAACTTGTCGGCTGGGACTGCTGGCGGCTGCGCAGTGCTTCCAGCTCGAGGGTAGGCGGAAATCCTGGGTCTGTCTTAGCCTATGGAGTGGAGAGGAATCTGGGCTTTTCCAGTTGGCTGGGAGTTTGTGAAGAGCAGTGTCCCCACGGGACCATCACAGCAAACACACTTTGATGAGCAAAGTGAAATAAGTCATTGTTCCCCTGAAAATTGTTCGTGTCTTTCATTACCCGTTCAAGCTGTCCCAAAAGTCTAATGTGGTTTTAAGCTTTCGCACGTTAAAATCGCACTAAGACTTGTGGAACACCATTTATAAGGATGTGAACACTCTTCCCCCTCGGGGGTGTGTGTGTGTGTGTGTGTGTGTGTGTGTGTGTAATTATATATCCCCAATTTAAAACTTAATGTTTTACCCACAAGGGAGCCACTAGGATCCACAGAAAAACTTCTTCCTCAGGTATTAGAGGATTTAGAACGGCAAGAGACCTTAGAAAACATTAGTCAATAAGAATTTATTAAGCATCTACTGTGTGCCCAACCTTTTTATTTTGCTTGGGGGGGGGGGGGAGGACGGGAAGCATTGCTTCCTCATTTTTTTACTACTTTTAGAATCCCAAGTGTTTCAGCCTTTCAAAGAACAGCTCTGATGTCTACTATCTCCTATCTCCAATCTCCTATCACACCTCTACCCCACCCTCAAGTTGTTAGTGCTTTTTTTCCTTTTGAAATTACTCTGTAAATGTGATTTGTACAACACTTAGGAACGAATGAAAAGCATTTATTAGGCACTTTGTTGTTCAGCGTTGTTGGACCCTTCCTGAGCCTGTTTGGGATTTTCTTCGCAGAGATCCTGGAGTGCCATTTCCTTCTCCAGCTCATTTTACAGAAGAGGAAACTGAGGCAAACAGGGTTAAGTGACTTGCCCAAGCCACACAGTTCGAAAGTGTTTGAGGCCACACTTGAACTCAGGAAGATGAGACTTCCGGACTTCAGACAATGGCACTCTATCCACTGCCACCTAGCTACCCCCACTCACTTTGTACACATTTATCTGTCTTCTTGATATTCTTGAGTATATAACTAAGTGAAAGAACATTGTAAACAGCTTTGCAAACCTTAAAGTGCTAACTTTAATGCCAGCTATGGGAGCTATTATTGTTACTCATTCTAGCAGAATGTACTCTCTGAGGGCAAAGACTATTATTGTTTTGTCAACCTGTGCCTAGCAGCAGACCTTAGACATAGTAAACCCTTAATGAGCATTTGAATCTTGTGGAACACCATTTATAAGTATGTGAACTCTTTCGATTTAAATTGAATTTCAGTCATACCTGCCTCAAAGGAACTTACCTTCCAGAGATAGAAAAACTAGAAAAGTCGAGAAGGATTTGTTCAAAGTCAAGCAAAGTAGTAAGTAGCAGAGCTGGAATTCAAAAGGAAAGCCAGATCCCCAGATTCCAATTTCCCTTTTCCCTAGCCACAGCTTGGGGAGGAGACACTACCAGCACAGTCTTCTTCTCATACCCAATGCTGCTCCACCCCCATCCCCACCGGTCCAGGAAGTGGCAGGACTGAAAAGGGTAGGACTGCTAGACGTGAGATAGAAAACACTGGGCCACAGACTCTCCATGCCTTTATTGCCATTAGCCCACAGCAACCTTCATAGCACCATTCAGATCCTTCACCCAGACCTAATTCCTGTTACCAAAATTCACAGAGAGTCTGAATGTGCTTTTCTTTTGAGATGCAGATCAAACAAGCATTCTGGAGACTTATCCCACCCTTATTGCTGTGACCCTATTTCTCCCTCCTCCTGCTACAAACTAAAGACTCTACTGCTGCCTTCTCTGGCTTTGATAGGTGAGCTTTTTGCCTTATCTCTTCAGGGCACAGGACTCCCCACCAGTTCCCCAAGTCTCCTCTTCAACCCCAAACAAGAATCCCTACCACTCTCTCCTCCCTCCCCTCCTTTTTATGCATTGCCTTACCCCAGGCTTTTGAGAATAGGGACCTTGCTTACTCATATTTGTAATCCTAGCAGCATCTGACACAGAGTATGGGTTAAGTAAGTATTTTATCTGTCGGTCTATCTATGAAACAAACATTTATTAAGCATTTACCACTGTATATGGAAAGCATTGTGTTAAGTACTTGTTGTCCTTCATACTTGAAGAGAACCAAAATGTCTGGGGTCAATATACAGTGTGTCCAACTGTGGCTGAGCAGAAGTCTCTACCATAGGTCGAGCACAAATAGTCCACATGAGCATTTGAAATGGTGATGATGCAGTTTAGAGGTTCAGGGGTGCTGGGACCCCAATATCACAACACGTAGGTCCTGCCTGAAAGAATTCGACACAAGCCTTCTTTCAGCCAAAGACAAGGTTTATTAGAACATTGTCATATTGGGGAGACTCTTAAGGAGTCTGAACATGAGTAAGCAGTTGCTAGATTATAAGAAACTAAGCAGTGGCTAGATTTTAGGAATCTGATCAATGGCTTGATTATAAGAATCTGAGCATCTTAATGGTGACAAGATGGACCTTATATACAGAAAGACTATGGGAGGGATCTCGGAGTGCCCAAGTAGTCTATGAGGTAATAGAATTCCAGGGAAATGGAAAGGGAGACAAGACAATGGAGGGGAGATTGGGTATAGCCACAATGAAAGGCCAGTTGATGGGAGTTTAGCCCCAGGAAGGCCAGAGATTTGGCCATGTGGGAAAGTCCAAAGTTTTTCCTTTCTGAGGCCCAGATTCCAACCCCATCAGTGATATCTCTAAATTCAGGCATTTCATATTTCTTTTGACCTACTGCAATTCTTCTTTGCTCATAGAGCATAGCACATTCTTTGATTCGGGCACACCAGGCTGGGCTGGCCTGTGGCTGTGGCTCCCACATCTCAATCAATTCCAAAGTTCTTCAGGAGGCCTTGAGAGTGTCCTTGTCAAAAAAAACCCAACAAAACAAACAAACAAAAAAAAATGCCAGCCTTCAATGAGCTAACAGGAAAGACAATGGTACATATAGAAATATATAAATAATATATCCAAAATGATAGAGATATTATTCAAAACCCTTCATAACCTGGCCCCTTTTCTACCTTTCCAATCTTCTTATACCTTATGCCACTCCTCCCCTGTGTGCTATCCATGGACCCTGGCCTCTTGGTGTTCCTCAAACAACACACCCCATTTCCGGACTCTAGGCATTTTCAAAAGTTGTCCCTCCATACCTGGAATTCCTCTCCTTCCTCATCTCTCTTTCTGGCTTTCCTGGCTTACTACAAAGCCCAGTTCAAATTTCACCTTTTACAAGAAAACATTCTCAATCTCCCTGAATTCTAGGGCATTCCCTCTGCATTGAAATATTGTCTTCCCTGTTAAACAGTGAGCTCCCTAAGAGCAGAGATTGTCCTTTGCTTTTCTTTGCATCCTCAGTACTTAGCATAGTACCTGGTACGTAGTAGGCTCTTAATAAATGCTTGTTGACTGACTGGCAGGAAAAGGAGCGGACCTGTGATTTTATTGATGTAAAGAACTCCAGAATGGGGAAACTCCTTCTACTACTGCAGATAGACATCTTGAGATTTGCCTTAAGCACTGAGAGCACAGATTTGCCCAAGATCACACAGCCAATATTGTTAGGGCTTAGAGGTATTACTAACTTAGGGGTATTCCCCTATGCCCACTGACTCTTCTACAGAATGTAGACACCTCCCCAAACCACTTTGAACCCCCAAGACCTGAGAAAGGCCTAAAACCTGGATTGGCCAATCAGGAGAGACATTTTGGCCCACTCTGAGCTTAACCTATCATAATGCTTTGTGCGCTCTGGCGTAACAGACATGTTTTGCTTTACTCTCTGAGTAAACTCAAAATGCCCCTTCCTGTGTCTACAACTACAGGGCTGGATGAGGCTGACCAAGAGCATTCTTCTGTTTATGACCACCAAGAACAGGGAACCTGGGACTGATGGGGTTGGAATCTGGGCCCCAGAAAGGAAAAACCCTGGACTCTCCCACATGGCCAAATCTGGCATTCCCCTGAGGCTATAATCCCATCAACTGGCCTTTCATTGTGGACCTCCGTATGGCCCCAGGCCACTTCTCCATTCTCCCTTGGCCATGTGGTCCAGGTCCCTGGAATTCTATTACCTCATGGACTACTTGGCCACTCCTAGATCCTTCCCATAGTCTTTCTGTATATAAGCTCCATCTTGTCTCCATTAAGATGCTTAGATTCTTATAATCCAGCCACTTCTCTGATTCCTAAAATCTAGCCACTGCTTACCCATGTTCAGACTCCTTAAGAGTCTGCCCAATATGATGGATGTTCTAATAAACCTTGTCTATGGCTGAAAGAAGGCATGGGTCAAATTCTTTTGGGCAAGACCTGCATTTTGTGATTTTGGGGTCCCAGGACCCCTGAACCCCTAAACTGCATCAAAACCAGACACTGTCTTGAATAGTGGGACTTTTCTTATCTTGGTATTTTATGGACATATGCTATGTAGGGGAAACAAGGATATCCTGGGTCTGTAATTTCAATTGACACTTTGATACTTCTCTTATTATATGTACAACCTTTTCAATTAAGAAAATTCCTTTCTCGTGCTATGGTTAAACACATATGGAGACTATAATTTTAAGTGACACGGACATCCTAAGTCGGAATTGCTCTAAGAATATAAAAGGTTTTCCTCGACTTGCTTATCTCTGAATCAGAAATATCTTCTAGTTCCCATGTATTACATGTAATACCCATGTAATACATGTATTCTGCTAGCTTAAGGGAATAAACAATATAAATGTGTATCACTTAGCTTGTTTGCCTCTTTCAATCAAACTTCTAGGTCAACAAAAATAAATACAAAGTTTTATGAGGCAGTTCATTAGCAACTTTGGTGACCAGAAGAAAAAAAAAAGCGTCATGTAGTAGTTTGAACTAAGTTTTAAAGAGAAAACAAAAAACAAGGAAGGTGTACATTCCAGGTATGAAGGACAGCTGGTGACACAGAGAAAGGAGATCATCGTTGATACAGAGCAGTTAGTAGGTCAATGTGATTAGATCATGATGTTCTCAGACAGGGGTAATGTATTAGGAGACAGGAAACATAGGAAAGGGCCAAATTGTGAAGAGATTTAAATGCCAAACAAAATTTATATTTGATCCCAGTGGTAAAAGGAAGCCATTGGAGTTTAATGAATATGGTAGGAGCAGCACATATGAGTGTACTTAATCATTTTGGCAGCTAGTTATAGGCTGAGGCTGATTCAAGTTGTAAATGGAATGAAATAAAACACTTACAGACCAGCTAACAAAAGGAGATTGATTTAGCCATGACATGGAAAGGATACCTAGCAAGGCTACTGCATTGGCTCAGATAAACCTACCCCACCTATGGTGACTAGCATGTTGTGGGACATTGACTCTTTCAAGAGGTAGCTTTGTATGCACTAGGCAACCAGGAAACCACTCAGTCCACTGCCCTAATGAAGTTTCAGGGACAGGTTCCTTGACTTTTAGGGAAGAAAAAAAACCCAACTACAGACATTGCTTCCACCACACAGTGGAAGATGGATTCAAGTAGGAAGAGGCTTGAGGTAGAGCAGACCACATAGAAGGCTTGTTGCAATAGTCTGAACAAGAGGAAATGAGGGGCTGAATTAGGGTGGAGACTTGAGTGAAAGAGGAATGAATGGGAAAGATATTGAAAGTCAGTCAGTAAGTATTTATTAAGTGCCTACTATGTGAAAGCACTAGGGAAACAAAGAGAGGTAAAAGACAGTCCCTGCCCTCAAGGACTTCACAATTTAACTGGGGAGACAACCAGCAAACAAACAATACAAACAAAAGATATGTTCAGCATAAAAAGGAAATAATTAGGAAAGACAAGGCCCTGGGATTAAGAGGCCTGGAGACAAGCTTCCTCTGGAAAGAGAGAAAGAAATGACAAGATTTGTTATTATATTTTTGTTAGTAGATATGTGGTATGAATAAAGACAAAAGTTGGTGAATGAATATTAGAGAATGAATCAAGACCTTATGAGCTTTGAAAAGTCAGAAGAGCCTCCAGAGGTCCAGCAATTGGAGTCTATATGTAAGTTTGCCGGGAGCCAGGTATGTGAATCCAGTAAGGACTCAGCCCTAAGGAACAACCTACTTGACCCAGTCAGCAGTGAATCAATAAACTGACCTGCAGCTTAGACACCATATCCTGCAGGCAAGGGAATAACTTGTCTATCAGCTGTGCCACACCCAGAAGTATACTTGGTAAGGGGAGTGAAGATATTTGTTAGTCACCATTTTAAGCTTGAGCCCAGTATCTCCAGGGACCCATATGTTATGTTTTTGTGTTTCAGTTCTTGCTATATCTTCTCAATCAATTTCCTTTTGTAAAACTAATTTATGTCAACTGGTTGATTAATAATGGTGGGATATTGACTAGTTATTGATATTGAGAGGAGCATACCAGATGGGGAATTGGGGGTGATAGTACTAAGAAAGTCCCACGACCCCTCAGAGTTATCCTTAGAGCCCTGGGATGGAATGAAGAAGTCACTCTCTGGGGATCCAGCCTGTTATTCTGAGTATTCATTGGCAAAATGAACCTCAAAGCTAATGTGCTACATTGTGTCTATTAAGGTGATGAAAGGACAGGAGCCCATGTCACAGGAAGATCAGTTAAAGGAAATTACAATGTTAAAGCCTAGAAAAAAATATATCCTTCAAATTATCAGATCATAGATTAGAGTGAGACGGGACTTTACAGGTCATCTAGTCCAACTCCTTCATTTTACAAATGAGGAAACTGAGAGCCAAAGAGTTTAAGTGACCTGCCCAATTTCATCTACGTAGTAAGTGATAGAACTAGGATTTGAACCCTAGTTCTATCATTGCTCATGTCCTATGAACCCTAGTTCATGGACTATGAATGCACATCCAATGCTTTTTGGAAAGACTTAGAACTATCTAAAAATGGAATGGTCTTTTTCAAGAGGTGGTAGGCTTGCTATCATTGAAGGTCTTCAAATGATGGTGGGATAATTGTTGATGATATTGTAGAAGGGATTCTCTGCCAGGTCTAAGTTTGCATGGATGATCATAGAGGTTCTTTCTTACCCTGAGAGTCTCCATATTTTCAATGAAGAACAAACACCTTCAACATCTAAAGTCCTTGAAAATACCAAGAAGTGAGTAGAGTACCATGGAAATTTTAGGAGCAAAGAACCAAGTTGTTTCAAAATAGTTTATATTGGGATCTCATAAAGGATCTCCATTTACTTCTCCATCTTTTGATTTAAACCTGCTTTTCATCTGGTGCCAACTTTGAAGATAAAAAACTATAGCATTTCTTTGTAATTTCTGGAGTATACTTAGTGAATATTAAGAGTGAGGAAAGCTTTACAAACTGTAAAACTTCACACATATGTATGTATATACATATATATGATATATGTACAGTACATGCATGCATGTATATCTAGATGGGAGAGTGTGTGTATATATACACACATATATATACATATACACATATATTACATATATACACATATATATGTATGTGCTTTATTAAGTGTGTATCCCTATGTGGCAAAAAGACAGAGGTATCCATGAGCCCTTCCAGATCCCTGCTTTGGCCCATGTTTCTCTTCACTTAGGTTTAAAATTTAAAATCATTCACATATAATATTTCATAAACTTATCACCCTTTCACTCATTTGCCTTCACTCAGAATTTTAGCTCTGGAAAATTTGCAAATATAGCTCATATTCCTTTTCCCATTAAGATTATCTCCTTTCCAACTTGATGAGATTCAAAAGGAAAAGATGCTTGAATTATAGATTCAAGTATATTTGCTGCATGGAATTCAAATTTTAAAAGTATAGAGAAATTCTTAGGGGTGGAGCCAAGATGGCGGAGTGAAAGCAGTGACTTGCTTGAGCTCTTCCCCAAACCCTTCCAAATACCTGTTTAAAAAAATGGCTCTAAACAAATTCTAAAGCAGCAGAACCCACAAAAAAACAGAGTGAAACAAATTTCCAGCCCAAGACAACCTGGATGGTTGATCAGAAAGGTATATCGCGCAGGGTAGGGAGAGGAGCTCAGTTTGGCATGGGCGCTCAGGTCGCAGCGACCCTGGAGCAGGCCTCAGAGGGTTGAATCGCAGGCAGCTGTGGCAGTTTCCAGACTTCTCAACCCATGAACACCAAAGACAACTTGGA
The DNA here is from genome assembly GCF_900497805.2 of Vombatus ursinus. Taxonomy (NCBI): domain Eukaryota; kingdom Metazoa; phylum Chordata; class Mammalia; order Diprotodontia; family Vombatidae; genus Vombatus; species Vombatus ursinus. The sequence continues at coordinate 38,009,026 of NW_020955033.1, read as the reverse complement.
AGGTCAGTGGGAAATGTCTGTGACTTCAGTGAGAGAGAAGCTAGGTCTCGAGCGCGGTCCACGGCGATGGCTGCTTCCTGAGCTTCGGGAAGGCCCACAGACTGAGGGGGAATCAGGTGGCTGATCAGAGGGGCATTGCAGGAATCTCTTGCTTTGCCTGTGCTTGGATCTGGGTCACAGTTCTGAGGGGCAGTCCTGGGGCAAGGAGGAGTGCTGGCCTGGTGGAGCTTGTTGTGGTGGTGGAGAGGAAACACCTTGCCCCTTATCATACCACCTTGGAAGAACTGAAAATTTACAGGTCCCTAGAAGTATCTCTGAAAACAGCTGTACACAGCCCCGAAGCTTGAGACAGTACATTCTCCACATTGGAAGCAGACTCTTACCTTAACAAAGAGTTTAAAACTCAAGTAATTGGCTGGAATCATGAGTAGGCCGTACAAAAAAGGTCAGATTATATTATCTGACTGGTGACAAAGAAGATCAAAACATGCAACCAGAAGAAGACAACAAAGTCAAAACTCCTACATCCAAAGCCTCCAAGAAAAATATGAATCAGTCCCACGCCTTGGAAGAGCTCAAAAGGAATTTTGAGAAGCAAGTAAGAGAAGTAGAGGAAAGACTGGGAAGAGAAATGAGAGTGATGCAAGAAAATCATGAAAAACAAGTCAACAGCTTGCTAAAGGAGACCCCAAAAAAACTGAAGAAAATAACACCTTAAAAAATAGCCTAACCCAAATGGCAAAAGAGGTTCAAAAAGTCAATGAGGAGAAGAATGCCCTAAAAAGCAAAATTGGACAAATAGAAAAGGAAGTCCAAAAGATTACTGAAAAAAATACTTCCTTAAAAATTAGAATAGAGCAATTGGAAGCTAGTGACTTTATGAGAAATCAATACACAGTAAAACAAATCCAAAAGAATGAAAAATTAGAAAACAATGTGAAATATCTCATTGGAAAAACAACTGTCCTGGAAAATAGATCCAGGAGAGAGAATTTAAAAATTATTGGACTATCTGAAAGCCGTGATCAAAAAAAGAGCCTAGACATCATCTTTCAAGAAATTATCCAGGAAAACTGCCCTGATATTTTAGAATCAGAGGGTAAAAATAGAAATTGAAAGAATCCACCCATCTCCTCCTGAAAGAGATCCCCAAAGGAAAACTCCTAGGAATATTGTAGCCAAATTCCAGAGTTCCCAGGTCAAGGAGAAAATATTACAAGCAGCTGGAAAGAAACAATTCAAATATTGTGGAAACACAATCAGGATAACACAAGATTTAGCTGCTTCTACATTAAGGGACCACAGGGCATGGAATATAATATTCTGGAGGGCAAAGGAGATAGGATTACAACCAAGAATCACCTACCCAGCAAAACTGAGTATAATTCTTCAGGGGCAAAAATGATCATTCAGTGAAATAGAGGATTTTCAAGCATTCTTGATGAAAAGACCAGAGCTGAATAGAAAATTTGGCTTTCCAATACAAGACTCAAATGGAACATGAAGAGGTAAACAGGAAAGAGAAATCATAAGAGACTTATTAAGGTTGAACTGTTTACATTCCTGCATGGAAAGATGATATTTGTAACTCATGAGACCTTTGTCAGTATTAGGGTAGTTGGAGGGAAAAAATTGTGTGTATGGATAGATATATAGATAGATAGAGGGCACAGGGTGAGTTGAAGATGAAGGGGTCATATCTGGAGAATAAAATTAAGGGGTGAGAGGATTATACTGGGAGAAGGAGAAAAGGAGAGGTAGAATGGGATAAATTATCTCACATAAAACAGACAAGAAAAGGCTTTTACAGTGGAAGGGAAATGAGGGAAGGTGAGAGGAAATGAGTGAATCTTATTCTCATGGGATTTGGCTTAAGGAGGGAAAAACATACACAATGGGGTATAGAAATATATCTTGCTCTACAGGAAAATAAGGGGGGAAGGGGACAAGAGAGCAGGGGGTTGATAGAGGGGAGGGCAGATTGGGGGAGGGGATAATCAAAAGCAAACACTTCTGAGGAGGGACAGGGTCAAAAGAGAGAATAGAATAAATGGGGGGTAGGATAGGATGAAGGGAAATATACTTAGTTTTTCACAACAGGACTACTATGGAAGTGTTTTGCATAACTACACATCTATAACCTGTATCGAGATGCTTGCCTTTTCAATAAGGGTGGGTGGGGAGGGAGGAAGGGAGAAAATTTGGAACCCAAAGTTTTAAAAACACATGTTTAAAAAAATGTTTTCACTTGCAACTGGGAAATAAGAAATACAGGAAATGGGGTACTGAAATCTATCCTGCCCTACAGGAAAATAGAAGGGGAAGGAGATAAGAGAAGGGGGAGAGAGATAGAAGGGAAGGCAGACTAGGGGAAGGGGTATTCAGAATTTATGCCATCTTGGGGTGGGGGGAGGGGTGAGATGGGGTGAAAATTTGGAACTCAAAATCTCGTGGAAGTAAATGTTGAAAACTAATTAATAAATTAATTAATAAAAAAAAGAAAAAAAAATTCTTAGCCACTGGTAAAGATCAGAAAACTTTTACCTCTGCCTCCGTTCTCCAGATGTAGAGTCTCAGTGTATAGCTAAGTAACCTTTTTAAGAAAGAAAATTCTTGTGATTTACTTCCTTTTTTAAAAAAATATTTTATTTTTGTTACCTGAGTTTCAAGCTGTTTCCCTTCCTCCCTCCCAACTCCGCATTAGAGAAGATCAGCATTTAACATTATCTATCTATCTATCTATCTATCTATCTATCTATCTATCTATCTATCTATCTATCTATCTAT